>NC_041387.1:51233411-51253687 GCF_002162155.2 Triticum dicoccoides
GCCGGCGGCACTCGGGAGGAGCTGGCGCGGAGCAGGCCGGGCGGCGGCGGGATCCGGGCCCACGCGGGTCCAGGACGGGCTCCACGGGCCGGCGGCGGAGGTGGGTGGCGCGGAGCTGGTTGGTCGGAGTGATGTGTCCGGCGGACATGTCCGGCGCGGATGGACATGTCCGGCGGCGCGGTGGAGAAGGGGCTAGGGTTTCGGGGGAAATCATCCGCGAATTCGGGGAAGGGGAACTAATTTATAGATTCTGGGAGCTAGGAGAGTCCAAATGAGGAGCGGTTTTCGGCCACGCGATCGTGATCGAACGGCGGAGAGCATGGAGGGGAGTTTGCTGGGTTTTGGGACACTTTGGAGGAGTGTTGGGCTGCAAAGAGAAAGGGGGTTTCGGCTACGCGGTTAACCGTTGGAGTATCAAACGGACTCCAAATGGCACGAAACTTGACAGGCGGTCTACCGGTGCTATACCAAGGCCGCTTGGCAAAACTCGGGCCATTCCGAGAAAGTTTAATCACCCGCTCACAACGAGAGACAAAAGGGGAACGCCGGAGGGCATAGGAGTGCCGGATCGCAAAACGGACAACGGGAAAAAATGCTCGGATGCATGAGACAAACACGTATGCAAAATAAGATGCACATGATGACATGGCAAAATGCAACACGCAAGCAAATGACATGGCAATGACGGTGAATAACTGGCAGACACCTGACGCATCAAATCTGGGGCGTTACATCCTCGTCCGACGAAGCATCGGAATCCATCATTTACCTAAGGGAATCACAATAATTCCGGTTGGTCAATGTGTCGAACACATTAAGCGCAAGGCGGAGCCAGAGAGTTGCCGGTCGTACCACAGTGGCGTCCGGGCCGGCGACGACGTCCCCTGTGGAGAGGACGGGAGCAGTCTTTCGGAGCTGGCGGCGGAGCACGAGACGAACGGCGCGGAGGAGGAAGAAGAGAGGAGATAGCAAATAATCCGGCTGGTCTACGGGGTGGATTTGGTGCAATTTCAGATGGGGTCGGGCTATTGGGTCCGACGTGGTGGGCGTGTCCGGACGCCCCATATCCGTCTCATATTGAGCTGGATATGGGGTGCTGGTCAACCCGGGCATTTGAGGGCCGTTTGAGAGACCCGCTTGGGTCAAAAAATTATGACCGGACAGTGACCGGGCAGCCCGCCCAAACGTATGAGGCGGGTTTAAGAGGTCCGACTGTAGATGCTCTAAACGTTCAACAAATCAACAAGCGCGAAAAACAGACAATGATGCAGTAGTAAGTCACCATCAACAAATCACGAATCAATCCTGTAGTAACCCGGCCTGCTTACCTGGATCCTAGCTAGCCACACCTAGGTGCTCCATTATTAACAAACACTAGACCATGATGCCGCGCGTTGCCGCGCCCATCTATTAGAAACTATGTAGATTGGGTGAAAGATTGTAAATGTGAGAAAAATGAATTACAGTTCCTTCAAATAGGCATACACATGTTTAATCAAAATCTAAGTTTCTTTCCAAGTCGGTATGACTTGGATAAAAATTGACACATACATATTCTGGTTAGAACAGAGATATTTGACATCATGAATTAGGATGGTGTACATTTATCAGTGCTGGGACATGAGATGGTACATCATTGACAATACTCAGTGTCATACTTGTGTATCCTACTCAATGACACTCAATGATGGTTGGAGACTTGGAGCAACCGAATTATGTGGCAATTATAGAAGAGATCAGTTATATATACCAATCAATATTTGGTTGTATGCTGAACTGATCAGAAGTCCCAAGTGTTTCACTGGAAACTTAAATTTAATTCTTCTAAAGAACAAGCACATCAGCCTAGAGAGCGTTTACAAGTGGTTTTAATGGGTTATAAGATTCAAAACAAAATTATAATTGACTGTATCTTATTACGGCATATATAGCAGCCATTATCGAAAAAGTGTTTCACCCAGCTTTATAGATATATAGCAGCCATTATTCCAAGTAGGCTTAACTATGACACTAACTTCCTAGGTTTAAGAGCTTTTGTATCATTACAGAGCAGAAATATGCACATACTTAAGGGTGGTTATGTTACTACTTTTTGTAGTAGTAGAAGTGATACCATAGTGGTGTAATCTCCCTTTTTGCTCTATCTGGTTTAAAGCTTCCATATCTTCTTTAAATGTTTGCTCAACGGGGAAAACATTATCAAGAGGTCAAGGCAAACTCCACCTACTAAATGGTGTATCTTGCAGCTGTGCATGGCCAACAAGCAAAGAACAGCGAGAATAAATATGCCTAGCTACAATTTATTTTCCGGGTGCCCAGTGCATGTTGAGAGTTCAGATATGGCACCACCGAACTGATATGAAACAAATAGATATATATGCTAATCAGGGAAGAAAAGGTAGCTACTTTTATAAAGCCATTTTCAGTGTCATATCCGCACTCGCATTTATAAATCAAGTACTTGTAGATGCAGGTTCTAAACACATTCTAAAGCTATATAGACAATTAGTTGTTATTGAGAAAATTTTCTCATGTTAGATAACAATTGTGTTCAGTTCTGCAATGTATGAACCTGAATAAAGAGACCCATCCATGTTGCTAAAATCGATGGACACAAGGATGAGATTTTACAAATCATAGCCACATACACATGTATACCAAAGATAATGTAAGATTAGATATGAGAGTATACATAAATTAACATGGCTGAGAGCGATTGACCCATTGCAAATCATGAGCTTCAGGAATTTCCTGATTGAACCTACCACAACCAGAACAACAACAATACTTTCTTACCGACCTGCATCAATTTGGTGCTTGTAATAAAAAAACAGCAGCAATAAGAAAGAACAGTGGAAGAGGGGATGTGGTAAGGAGAAGATAAATCAGCAACATGGATGAAATCAACCCACCACGACCAGTCTCCAACCCAACGATTGAGGGCACCTGCTGAAATCGCACTAAAGAAAAGCACCTTCAATAAGGAGTATAAATTGGATGAAGAAATAGTGGGAGGTAGGTGGGAGAGAAAATCGGCAGAGCCACGACTCCGGTAAGCCTCAACCCAGCCCCTATAGCAATAGGCCGCGACTGGGAGTAGCTCGGAGGTGGGCATCGATGAAGGTCGCTGCTGGCACCGTTAGCGCGCTTAGGTCTCGGTGTCATGCTCCCTGGCAGCCAGGTCGCTCTTTCGGGCCTAGTTGCTACGCCGTGGATGGAGAGGAAGGAGTCGTGGAGGGGGGGACGACGATGTCGCCGTTACCCGACGCAAGGTAGGAAGCAGAGAATATATGGACACGCGTGCAGTAGAGGAAGAACAAGGAGCGCCATGGTAACTGATCCTATAATTATCGGCCACAAGCGAGTAGTGCGCATTGATTGCCATTAAAGCCCTTAAGCAATGGTGAATTACTTCCTCAATCGCCGGGAAGTGGAGTTGAATATGGCAATTGGCTGCCCCCGTCATCGGCTCATCGCCCGAGTCAAGAGGATTTCGCGTGTGTGCTGATTTTTCTCTTAACGGACTAAAAGGCCCAATTGGCCCAATGAATAGCAGACTACCGATTTTGTCATGGGAGCATCGCCCCGGCCCAATAGCGCTCCCCGTGCATCAACCGAAGCCTGGGAGGAATGGAAATAGATCAAACAGCCAGCGGCGCCCGAAAGTCCAGATCCGATGGCCAAAAGTGTTGATGGCCTGAGAGGGTCAGAAAAGTGTGCGGTTGTAATATATCTTAATTGGTCTTGAGACTAGCACCAAGCAAGTCTTCCTACTGCACCAATGTATAGGCTATACTCCGCTTGACCGGTATTGCAAAAACTCCCATTGGGCGGTGCAAATCTTGTTCGGTGTCTTCTGGCTGGCATCATTTGCTTGCGCTTGTAATTTCCCCGTTTGATGGCTAGTTTGGTGGCTAATGCACGGTGCAACTACAGGGTACAAAAAAATCTACAGTGTACAAGACCACAAGTGGGACTAGTGCCAAAAATGACTAGGTGAGATGTTTTTCCAAGAATAATAAAAGTAAACCCAGAGAAGCTAGCACTAAGCAACGAATCCGAGGTGGGCTGGGAGCATATGGGCCGGGGGCGCCGTTCCAATCGGGGTGCTCCCCTCGAGCGTGGCCACCAAGTCAGCGCATGTCGTGAACCATTCAGATGCATTCGCTGTCATCGCCTTGGTCATCGGGAGAGGTTCTGTCGTGCTCTCTCTCCGGGTGGTTGCGATCGCTCTCCGGTCCGGGCTGGCTCTCCGGCTACCCGTGCTCCTTGCCAGCGAAGCTGCGCCCCATGCGTCCAGCCTTGTCCTTCGTTGAATAGGAGTTGGGCTGAGGTCGTGGGCCACTCGTCGCAACGTGCATCGGTGCCGCCAAGGTCCCAATCTGGGTGTTGCAAGGATTCCAATGTCAATGTCTTTTTGGTATCTACTTTGGAGTCCCAGCTTGCCCTATTGCACACAGAGCTCCTTGAGGAGGTTGAGCTGCTCCGCACTGAGTTTCGCAATGCTCTTGCCATGCTTCATGTTGCTTCGTTTGTGCCTTTGTTGCCCGAGCTTCAGGTTGGTTCCATTGATGGGGAGGCCGAATGCTTCTTTGGAGATTTTTCTCCTCGTGGTCGGCATGCCATGCCGTCTGTTCATGGAAATGCGGTCATCTTCGAGGTCGTGGCTCCAGTTCTACAGATTATGCCTGAGCTGCGGGAGCTTTGTGGGGAATCACCTATGGTGCTACCGATGGAGTTGGAGTCCTTAGAGTTAGCGGTGGCCATGACGCCATCACCACCACCACGGTCGGAGTATTGTCAGCCGCCCGCCTTTGTAGACATTGGAGGCTTGGTTGGTTCTGTCACTCTCTCATCCATGACCATTGGGCATGTGGCGTCTTTGTGACGAGGTTAATGAGATAAGTGTGTTGGCACCTAACTCTAACGCTTTGTTTTGTGAGCAACTCGAGGTGTTTGAGTCCATTGTGCCGGTGGTACCTGCGATTGCTGATGTTGAGGTGGTTGGTATGTTGGCCCTGATCCCTTGAGCCCTAACTCTGAGGCTTTGTTTTGTGAGCAACTCGAGGTGCCTATGTCCATCGTGCCGGTGGTACCTGCGATTGCTAATGTTGAGGTAGTTGGTATGTTGGCGCCTGATCCCTTGGAGCCCACATAGTCGCTCGCCTCTGTGGAGCGTGGAGGTTCTGATGTTGCAGTCACTCACTCGCATCTGACCGTTGGGCAGGTTTCTGTGCGTGATAAGGTCAATGAGATTTTCTTCCAGGTAGAGCTTCATAGCTTGCTCAAACGTTTGGAGAGGGTTAGCCCGGGATCTGGCAAGGCAATTGTGGAGGAGGCTCTTAGAAGCAAAGGAAAGAAGACTGATGTCACAGAAAAGGCGTCTGCGGCTGCTTGATGGATGGTCATCGATATCTTGGGTTGTCCTTATGGACTGACTTGTTTTCCTGACTTTGGTAGTGCGTGTGGTCTTCGGCCGAATTACTCTCTTTGGGGCTATCTTTGCGATGTTGCGGTGTGAGGGTTGGTTATCGGATCACGGGTTTATAGGGTTGCATGCTCTGTGCGTAGTCTACCTATGGTTGGTTTGAATCGGTTTTTGCCTGGTTTTCATTTAATTAATTGAACAATTCTCTTCCCCTTAATTAATCGATGAGGCAAATCTTTTGTCTCCCTCTGAAAAAAAATCCGAGATCTCTCTCTCTGGGTCTGGTAACAGGAGGCCACGTAAATAGCCACTCTGGCGCATGGCAGAGAGCTGTTTCTGTTAGATCCTCCTCCAAAACCAGACAACAGCTCACAGAAGAATGTGAAACGCATATGATATGCTCCACAGCGCCACGCAACACGTAGATACAAAGACGTGTCACCGCCGACGCCGAGCCGGCCGCTCTAGCTCGTTTGTCTCTCTCCCATCCCTCGCGCCCGCACGTAGCACGGTCGCATCTCCACGGCGCGCGGCCGCGTGTGCGCCGCATGCAAGCGTAGTACAGTACAGGCAGCACACCGGTGCGTGCGTGTTAAGGTGGCCGAGTCCCGATGCGATTGGGTTTGGGCAGGAACGAAACCGGTGGCCCGGCCGGCCCCCGGTCGCTTGTCCTTTCCGTGCTCATCATACTCGACATGGGCGGTGCGCATTATGGCATGGTAGGTTGGTTGGGTGCACCAGTATTCCCTTTTCGTTACGGGGGACGCCGGGGCCCCTCTCCCGTCTCAAGAAAGTTGCACCACTAGCTTACCGGCTGGAGGTCTTTGCCCGAGTAGATCAAGGTCAAAGCTAGTTTTTAATAATCACCACGTAGGATCCATGTGCGAGGCGTATGTTGCAAGTAAAAATTAAGACGCTACGCCG
This sequence comes from Triticum dicoccoides, assembly GCF_002162155.2. NCBI lineage: Eukaryota > Viridiplantae > Streptophyta > Magnoliopsida > Poales > Poaceae > Triticum > Triticum dicoccoides. Next base: position 51,239,764 of record NC_041387.1, read on the forward strand.
ATCCAGGACCCGCAAGGAAGGATGGCTACTCACTAGCTTTCTGGTTGGTGTGTGTGTGTGTGAGTGTGGATGGAGGTGATGACTTTTCCGTGCCGGCGGCCCCGGCAGCGGCCAGCTTGTCTTTGGAGATGCAACTGTTGCTAGGAGGAGGACCAATCACGCCGTGATCATTCGCTTCGTCCGCCCCGGCCGGAGAGCGCAACTACGCGTACCCGCCCCCATCCAGTCACTTGATGTCTCCTGTTCAGACGGATCGGCCAGTGAGTAGTGTCCGTTGATGCGACGTTCACGTCTCGACGTGGTCAAATCTACAGGAGTATATAGTGGTACAAAAACAAAATAGGTATGGACGTGCATGTCCCGTCTCCAATCAATGTTCACGTATGCAGTATGCTTTGCCCACTCCCTGAGCCCTGAGGCTACCAGAAACGAAATCCCATATACGACGCACAACTCCTCTGGATCACGCGGAAAATCAATCAACTCCGTTGTCATGCGCGCGACAACCTCATGCTAGCCTATCCCTATATACTAGTAGGAGTACTCTGAGGAGGAGGTCCCCTGTGGAAGACCGTGCAGGCAGGTGCACCCTGTGTAGGTAGGAACCTGGGTTTCCGGCCGGGACGTCGCCCCGCCGTGGCGTCCCCGGCGTAGAGCTTATCGGGCCGGCCATGTCGTTTGGACGGACGCTGCTACTTACTCTACTCTCGGACGATCAGACGCCAAGACCGTCGCGCTGTCCATCATTCCGATGGAGCTAGCGGCCACACACGCGCGAGCGGCCCCAGGTCGATGCACCTGTCCGCGCCTTTTGTCGACCTCTCCCTCGCCCGCGCGTGGGAACCCGAGTCTTCTCCTCCTCCTCCCGTCCCGGGCAGCTGGGCGTGGGCAGGGACCGGGCTAGCTGTGGACCGTGCGCAAGTAGCACTATAGTAGAGTGGCACTGGCTGCTGCTGCATGCGACCTGCGAGGCCATGCATGCATTGTCGCGCTACAAAATGATGGGGCGTACTAGGAGCCACAGTACACGTTCGGGTACCACGACTCAATCGATCGGCATCCCACGTACGTACGCAGTCCGACGGCGCCACGAGCGTACACGTACGCAGCCTTTTTGCGTAATCGACCACAGTAGGCGACTGTGATTTGCCTGAACGTTTCAAGCGGCACATGTGGCTCACAGTCAGTCACCAGTGCTCCTACCTAGGTCCGGGTAGCACAAGTAAAATGTTTTGGTCTGCGCTCCCCTGTAGATCACGGAGATGATCCTTTTTTCTAACCTGGGTGACGTGTAAGCATGAATTAGGTAGGTACGTACAGCAGACGTTCATACGGTGCAATCAATACCATCCAGGTGCCAAATGGCCGTGCATGTGTCGCGCTGTGCTGCAGGTACGTACGTCTAAAAAAACATGCATGTACACTGTCTGGCTATGGCTTCACGAAGGATTCGCGTCGTAGCAGATGCAGGCCGGAGCAGCTGGCGAGGAAAACGCCAGGGAAGATTTCCATGAGAAGCGGCCGCAGGAAGTGGGTCTTGTTTTGGGACTAGGAGTATGATCCCTCTCAGGCATGGCAATAGCAGAAGGGCAGCAGCCAGTAGTGGTGAAAATTGGTGATGCAAGCATTTTGAAACACGCAAAAACATACGTATTGGTTCTGAATGGTTCGACCAAAGCAAAAACGAGACGTTGATTAGGAGGTTATTTGTAATATTAGTAAGGTTTTAAGCCAGCACATAGCCGAATTACTAGAAGTAATAAGAAAGAACAGTTTTCTTCCATGCAACTCCAACAAAAGCGCAACAACTTGTCAACTTGCAATGACATTGATCAAATTACCTCATTGGCCACACAAGACATCTCCACATACATATACAATGCTGCAGATCTCGAGTACGTGCACACACGGTTAAACTAGCAACACAACGCACTTTGATTCTCTCCCTAGTTAGTTTAGCTAGGGGGGTGGCTTTGAGGGGTTCCACGCGAGACATACTTTACGCTAAATACTAAGTAATCTCACTACTAACATACTCCCCACTTGCTTAAGTTACCACCCCGTACTAGCATGATATAAGAATGATGGCAAGCGAGCGATGGAGGATGCGTGACAAGACTTGGGGAGGAGAAGAGAACAAAAGAGAAGTCCTACGAGTGAGATTGGGTGGAACCCGACGGATGCCGCTGCGTGCTTAATTTACACGCTCCCAGGCCAGGCCAGCAAAGAAACACATCGAGATGCCGACCAACACGCAACTAATCTTTGCATGGGTGATGTTTGTTAACTGCATGCCGCTGCCCTTTGCTTCTTGGGGAGACGGAAAAAATCCCAAAGCTATCTTTTGCATCAAGGTAAAAACCTCTCTCCGCTGACTTTCCGGATCAGAATCGTTTTCCCGACCGAGGAGGGCTCGAGGTGCACGCACGCACTGCCCCAGCCTAACGTGAGCCTCAAAATGTGCAGCCAGCACCCACGTAACTTCAACGGCGGTGAACATGTCTGCTGGCTGGCTGCTGCTTTGCTCTTCTCTGCTCACACAGTAAGTCAGTAACACTGCTGTCCCGTTGCTGCGCTAGTGCATAGTACATGACCAGCTAAACAGATGATAGGCAGCACTGCCACGGAATACGCCCGGAAAAGTTGGATCGCTCGAGGCGATCAAGGAGGCGACTAGGGGTCCCTTGCGTGCCGCCGGTGACGCCACCGGTTCCCTCTCTCTCCGGCGGCCGCTCCGGCGGCGGGAGGGAGGGGGAATCTCGGGTCTGTTCATTAGGTGGGTGTGTGGTAGGGTTAGGATTGAGGAAGACGCTGCCGAGGCTGTTGCGGTGGTGTCGCGTCGGAATAAGTTTCTCCGGGCTCCGTTCGCGGTCAGGCGAGGCTTTTGCCTTCGTCTAGGAGCCAGCGGTGTTGGGGATCCCCGGATCTCGTCGAGGTCGCGGGCTATGGTGGTTGGAGGTCCATCGGCACTGGCCGTTTGGATCCTCAGATGGGCGATGGAGGCAGGGAGACGAAGACCTTTCTTCTTTCTTGTTGGTATGATTTGCTGCTGCTGTTCTTCTCCTTCCTCTGCGCTGATGCTGGTGGGAGATCCTGCTTTGCCCGGGCGGATGGCCCGGCCGCGTTGCTGGACCGGTCGGATGACTCGAGTTCTCTTCCTTCCGGAAGAGACACTTTTCGCGGTACTCAAAGCCAAAGATGGCGACGGCTGTTGCAGATGTATTGGATTGATGTCCATGCCCTTTCAGCACTGGTGTCAAGAAAGGAGGAAGCAGCGTGGCGGCAATTGTTGAAGGAAAATGCCCTAGAGGCAATAATAAAGTTATTATTTATTTCCTTATTTCATGATAAATGTTTATTATTCATGCTAGAATTGTATTAACCGGAAACATGATACATATGTGAATACATAGACAAACAGAGTGTCACTAGTATGCCTCTACTAGACTAGCTCGTTAATCAAAGATGGTTATGTTTCCTGACCATGGACAAAGAGTTGTTATTTGATTAACGGGATCACATCATTAGGAGAATGATGTGATTGACATGACCCATTCCGTTAGCCTAGCACTTGATGGTTTAGTATATTGCTATTGCTTTCTTCATGACTTATACATGTTCCTGTAACTATGAGATTATGCAACTCCCGTTTACCGGAGGAAAACTTTGGGTGCTACCAAACGTCACAACGTAACTGGGTGATTATAAAGGAGTACTACAGGTGTCTCCAAAGGTACATGTTGGGTTGGCGTATTTCGAGATTAGGTTTTCTCACTCCGATTGTCGGAGAGGTATCTCTGGGCCCTCTCGGTAATGCACATCACTATAAGCCTTGCAAGCAATGTAGCTAATGAGTTAATTACGGAATGATGCATTACGTAACGAGTAAAGAGACTTGCCGGTAACGAGATTGAACTAGGTATTGGATACTGACGATCGAATCTCGGGCAAGTAACATACCGATGACAAAGGGAACAAAGTATGTTGTTATGCGGTTTGACTGATAAAGATCTTCGTAGAATATGTAGGAGCCAATATGGGCATCCAGGTTCCGCTATTGGTTATTGACCAAGAATAGTTCTAGGTCATGTCTACATAGTTCTCGAACCCGTAGGGTCCGCACGCTTAAGGTTTCGATGACAGTTATATTATGAGTTTATGAGTTTTGATGTACCGAAGGAGTTCAGAGTCCCGGATGAGATCGGGGACATGACGAGGAGTCTCGAAATGGTCGAGACGTAAAGATCGATATATTGGACGACTATATTCGGAGTTCGGAAAGGTTCCGAGTGATTCGGGTATTTTTCGGAGTACCGGAGAGTTACGGGAATTCGCCGGGGAGTATATGGGCCTTATTGGGCCATACGGGAATAGAGGAGAGAGGCCAAAAGGAAGGAGGCCTGCGCCCCCCTTCTGGTCCGAATTGGACAAGGGGCGCAGCCCCCCTTTCCTTCTTCCTCTTCCCCTCTTTCCCCTTCTCCTACTCCAACAAGGGAGGTGGAATCCTACTAGGACTAGGGAGTCCTAGTAGGACTCCACACTTGGCGCGCCCCCTCCTAGGGCCGGCCTCCTCCCCCCTTGCTCCTTTATATACGGGGGCAGGGGGGCACCCCATGACACACAAGTTGATCTACGGATCGTTCCTTAGCCGTGTGCGGTGCCCCCTCCACCATATTCCACCTCGGTCATATCGTCGCGGAGTTTAGGCGAAGCCCTGCGCCGTTAGAGCATCATCATCGTCACCACGTCGTCATGCTGACGGAACTCATCCCCGACACTTTGCTGGATCGGAGTCCGGGGATCGTCATCGAGCTGAATGTGTGCTGAACTCGGAGGTGCCGTACGTTCGGTACTTGGATCGGTCGGATCGTGAAGACGTACGACTACATCAACCGCGTTGTCATAACGCTTCCGCTTACGGTCTACGAGGGTACGTGGACAACACTCTCCCCTCTCGTTGCTATGCCATCACCATGATCTTGCGTGTACGTAGGAATTTTTTTGAAATTACCACGTTCCCCAACAGTTGTATCGTGGTCGAGGATGATGACCTGTTTGCGACTGGTTGCAGATCCTTCTGCTACAGGGGACTTCTCTCAAGATTCAGGAATGATGACACAGGGCTTCGAAGATCTTCTTGTGTTATGGTTGTCTTAGGATACTCTAGGTGTTCATGGTCCTTTGTGTTTGCGTTTCAGTGTGCTTGTAAGGGTCACCTACTTTGTACTGATTCGTGATTTGAATGAAAAATTTCTCAAAAAAAATGATAGGCAGGGTAACGTTCCTCTGTTCTTTTACTCTGTTTCTGGACAAACTTAGGCCCCGTTTGATAGCTCAGTTTTTTCTTAGTATTACAAGAATACCGCAGGTTTTTTAAATACCATGGTTTAATTTACCATGAGCTGTTTGGCAACCACAAAAAACAGAATTATTCATACTGTGGTATTGTCAAAACCGTGGTATTTTCTCTGCATTAAAAAAAGAACCCCAGACCTTTTTTAAAAAACAGAGCACGCAAAGAAAACATGACTGTTCATTATCGCCTCCTCGCTCACAAGCCGTCGTTGCCGCATATCGTCAAGCCGCAGCCAAGCCAGAGGACGCCGCGCACTTCCGTGCCGCACCACCGTGCTCTTGCTGCAGCTGATGGCCTTTTGCGTAGCATGCGGCCGGGTCTGTTTATGCATGGCCGTTCAGTTCGCAGCCACTGGTCAGCTAAGATCCTGCATGTTTGCAACTGCTATGAAAAGGCTAGCTAGCTAATTTACGTTGTTGTAAACATGCACCAACCAAACACCGTCACAGTATTTCCGATACTATAAAATACTTTGATATGTCAAAACTGTGGTTTTTAGTTTCTGTAGACAAAAATACTGCAGTTTTCAGTACTACAGTTTCTGCAGTAATTTGTTGTCAAACACAGCCTTACTCTTTTGTAGGGTAAATGAAGCTGGATTTGCTAGCTAGTATGCGACAGTACGACTCCAGTAAAAACAGGCTTGCTAGTACTACCTCCGTCCCGGTGTATAAGTCATTCGCGTAGTTCTAGGTCAATAATTTAACTATCTAAATATGTATTATATGTGACAAAAAATATATATTTAGAAACTACATTCGTGTGGAAATCTAGTGGTATATTTTTCATGACATATAACACATATTTAATTTCTCAAATCGATGACCTAGAACTACGCGAATGACTTATACACCCGGACGGAGGGAGTAGTAGCTTTTGGGCCAGCTCCACGGAAACCCTTGGTAAGAGCTAAGACATGATTAGCGGAGCCCCGTGAAGCAGTGTGGTTGCTCCAACTAAACACTTTTTAACCCTACTTTGGGAGGCCGTTTCTCGCTAACCGAGGGGTGATGCGTGCCTACGCCGGCTCGCATGGACATGGACATGGGATGGGAATCTTGGTTTTGTTTACGCTGCACGGGGTTGCGTGCTGGCCTTCTCTGCGTGGTCCCGCCCGGGGTGGTCGGGATTTGTGACCGTGCCAAAGCGAAAATTGACTACACGCGCTCGGACGAGGATCCCCTGCCATGCGGCAGGGTGCCGTTCCGTCGCTGACTCATGGGCCTGGCTGAAACTTGACCCACCTGTCAGTGGCCTAACGGCAGGCGCCGTACGTCAGAGGAGCTTCCTCCCACGCGCTCATGAGTGCGTGGCCAATTATATAGTGTCCAAACGGTAGTAGTACTTCCTCCGTTTCTTTTTAGTCTGCACATAAGGTTTGGTCAAAGTCAAGTTTTGCATAGTTTGACTAACTTTATATTAAAAAATATCAACATTCATAATATGAAATCAACATTTTCAGATGCACTATGAGATGTATTTTCATATTACATAGTTTAGGTATTATAGATGTTCATATTTTTTAATATAAATTTGATCAAACTTTGTGTATTTTGAATTTGACCAAAATTTATACGCGGAGTAAAAAGAAACGGATGGAGTACCACTGTGGAGAAAGGTTTACTCAAATATCTCTGTGGGTCCCGGTGGCAATAGCGTTTTCTTGCGTTCCTGTGGACAGGATAGTGCCATTTACTACCGGCCCGTAAAAAGAAAGTGCGATGTTTGCGCCATGGAAAGGAGAACGGACGTTTGGCTCCCGGGAGCCATGGAGGCCTTTTTTTGAAAACAAATCAAAATTCAAACTTTTCGGTTTCAAAAAAATCTGAAAAAAATTGTGCAAGTAAACAAGTATGTTATGCCTATGTGTGTAAAATTTCAGAATGAAAAACGTTGGAATGTGACCTATACAAAAAAGACAAATTCCTGGTCCGGGAGGATGAATAGTGTCATGTGTTAAAAAGCCTCAGATTTATCTTTTTTGCACAGCCCTCATTTCAACTTATTTTGCCCTGAAAATTTACACACGTGTGTGTTAGGCCTTCATATATATGTGTGTTTTTTTTCAGAATTTTTTGAAATGTAGAAAATATGAAATTCAACAAAATTCAAAATTTTCAAAACCGAGCTCCATGGAGCTCGGCCTTCAAAGACAATATCCGCATGGAAAGTTGCTACTACTCCTACTACTGCTTGCTTTGCTGCTGCTGCTGCCATTGTGTAGTCGCGGTAGTAGTAGCATTTTCAGCTCAACTGTGAACTGTGGAGGTGCTATTCCTGTGCTGCTCGATCTCGCCAAGAAATCAATCATGTTAGTGAAAGATGTTTGCCCTGTTTAATGTCAGGGACACTTTTATCTACAACAGTCGCACCATTTTCTGCCTTCAGATGCCTGAAAGACTCTTTTTTTTGTGTGTGTGTGAGTAAGATGCCTGAAAGACATGTTTACACGTACTGCCGGAGAGATTTACCGCGCGGTGGATTTCGATCCGATCGCCGTTGGAAATGAGGGTGATACAGTTTGGATGCACGAGGCACTAATTGTGCCTTTTCACATATACAACCTGGAGAGAGCCCTAGCTTAGGATAGGATAGGATAGGATCGTCTCGTGTGATTAACCGTGGATTTGTTTAGCACGGTTACCATGGTTAGCGTTAGACCTGGAGCTGGAGGGAGACATCTTCCTAGGTACTGGCATTACGCAAAACATCTCTCAATGTACCTTCGCGCTAACCCAAGCATGCGCACGCATACTTTACTCTACTAGACCAGCTTCCACGGCTTACCTTGAAAATACAATATTAAAACGATTTTATAGTAACTCGTCCACTAACGGTTCCAGGTCGCTTAACCGACAAGTGTGGCACGCTCCCAATTCAAGTCCTTTTGACGTGTTCTCACATCAACAAGAGCTTCTACCTTTTTTTTGTTAAAATAAAAGACATATGGGCTTGTTAGGCGAGGTCAAATATTTGAGACCATACATTTTGAGGAGAGGGCCTACTCAGAACGCGGTTTGGGCTAGCCCATGTGCGGGGCGGGCGTCCCAGTTTTTTTCCAGCAACATTACAAATGTTTGGATTACAAAAAATATATTTGAATTCTCAATTTTTACAAAATATATGAATTAAAATAATGTTCGTATGTTCGAAAAAGATTCTTGAATTCATAAAATGGTTGTGCTTTTAAAAGATGTCTCGAATATGAAAAATGTTTCTAGGATTCGAAAACATTCTTGAATTATTTTTAATGATTTTTTAAAAAAGTCTGTGTTTGAATGTTTTTCTCAAATTTGAAAAATATTCAAGAAATTCAAAATATATTCATGAATTTGGAAAATGCTTGTGAATTCAAAAAAAATTCATGAGTTTCGAAAATAAACTTGAATTCATTTTTTTTCATGAATTTCAGAAAATGTTTCTTGAATTAGAAAATATGTTTGTGAATTCAAAATATTCATAGGTTCAAAGAAAGTTAAAGAGTTTGAAATACGTTCATGTCCGAAAAGGTTCACGATTTCAAACATGTACACGGGTTTGAAAATATTCATGAATTTCAAAAAATATACAAAAAATAAATATTATGTATTACATATAATCTTTAGGAATTCAATAAATATTAGCAAATTTGAAAATATGCTCGTAAATTCATAAAATGTATTATGAATTCGATCAATCTAGCAAATTTTAAAATGTGTTTCTGAATTCAAAAAATGTTGGGGAATTTAGAAATTGATTGTGAGTGTGAAAGAAATGTATACACGTATAGTACTGCAGGAAAGATCTACCACGCAGTGGAATTTTATCCGATCATGGAGGGGTTGAGTGCTATAGTTTGTTGTATTCGCAACGCACTAATTGTACCTTTTCATATATACAACCTGGAGAGAGCTATAGCTTAGGATTGGATAGGATCATCTCGAGTGAATTAAGTGTGGATTTATATAAGCACGGTCACCATGGTTAGCGTTGGACCTGGAGGGAGACATCTTCCTAGGTAATGGCATTACGCAGAACATCTCTCAATGTACCTTCATGCTTACCCAAGCACACACGCACATTGTTTACTCTACTAGCTTCAATGGCTTACCTTGAAAACATAATATTTAACACGATTCTAGTAACTAAGCTACTTACGGTGCCAGGTCGCTTAACAGACAAGTGTGGCACGCCTCCAAGTTCAAGTGGTTTGACGCGTTCTCACATTGACATATGGGTCTCAGCTCTGTTAAAATAAAAGAAATATCGGCTTGTTGGGCGGGGTCAAATATTTGAGACCCGACAGTTTGGGCTGATAATAATACCTATGGCCTCGTGGCTCAATATTTCCGCAAAAAGTTATATATCGCTTAGAACGAGAAGCAAGCAGCTCTTGCACCAGGCGCAGCGCGAGCTGGTCGGCCCATTAGCCTATGATTCCGTGTTGTAGGTCGGGTTTCCTTTTTTTCCCTTTATATTCTTTTCTTTTTTCCTGGTTTTTATTTGGTGGTTTTCTTCAAAAAAAAAATCCCACTGGTTGTCTTTCTCCTTTTCTTTGTTTTCACTGTTTCTTCTATCTCTTGTTTTTCTTCGTTTTCCTTTGGTTTCTCTCGGTTTTCACAACTTTTTTCTTCATTTTCCTTTGTTTTTTCTCGGTTTTCACAGCTTCTTTTCTTCATTTTCCTTTGGTTTTTCTCGGTTTTCACAGCTTTTTTCTTCGGTTTCCTTTGTCTCTTTCTTCGGTTTTCTTCATTTCTTTTCCTTTCTTGTGTTTCTCTCTGTTTTTTTTCCTTCTAAGTATGTTTCTTTATGGTTTCAACATTTTTCTTTGGTTTTAGAACCTATTTGATTGACTTTTTTTTTCTTCCAATGTATCGTCTGTATCATTTTCACTTGGTTTTCTATGTATACATTTTTCATGCACTTGCGAGACCTTTTTTCCATGTTAAAAAACTAAAATATACATATAACATTTTTTAAATAAATGTTTTAGATGTATACATTTTCGTATACATGAAGACCATTTTATTATACAGGTTTCTTTACCTACTAACTAGTAATCTTGCACGTGCAACACACGTCTAGATTGGCATCGCATAATTATCAAAATAATAAGATTATACATGCAATGGGTGTCTTGATAATATGAATATAAATACATTACAGACTCCTTCATGGTAGGCACAAAATTAAAAATCTGTATCTCATGTTTTGAAGTATCATTAGAATACACAACATTTTCCCCTTAAAAAAGAAAAAGAATACACAACATTTCGTGACGCCGTGAAGGTTTAGTGGGAATGATAAATCACAAGGCGAGCAATGAATCACAAAGAATTAATAAATGGAGCAAGCAATCAATCTCGCAATAACATGCATCATGTAACAAAAAGCTTCTTCCATTTTTTTGCACTTACAAAATACAGAGCACTTAGCAGGGAGCAAAGCCTTGTAGTGAGGTTGTATCATGTCCTATAGAACTCCTGGATCGCCTAGATCCTTACGCTAAGCGTATTATATAAGTGGAATGAGAATTAAAAGATCTGAACATGCTGAAGTAGTAAATGGGAGACGTAAATCTGTGAAGAACATTATCATATAAGTAAGATTGCTAGAAAAAACAACATAAGTAGTAAGTTTAATGGATATTTTAGAAAAATAGGTTTCTACATCAACAATCCATTCACACTTCCAAACAAATCTAAGAGCACCAAAATTACTCGCTTTCTTTTAGTGAAAGAATTATGATTCTACCATAATTCCTAGTGCATGCCGCACCCGCAAGAGAGCCCGTTCGATCTTTGTTGTTGATCTAGTTATTATGTAAACTGTTTATTTCAAAATAAAATTCAAAAACTTCAAAGCTTGATCAATATTCCCTCCATCCCAAAATAATCTGCAACACTTATTTTGGGACCAAAGGAAATAGCATATAAGCACTATTTACATATCTACTATGTCAAAAAATATAAGTTATGCTATGTCCTTTCAGTTTGAAGGTTTGACACTCAAAAAATGTGAAGAGGACATGATATATCCTGAAAGATGATGGGTGCCTTAATTGAAATCTTGTTTTAGCATATAGTATCAGACTATGGGTTAGTGCCTCTCGCACATACATACATTGTTGACTGAATTACCTTATGGTCTTTCTGGCCATCAAATTCTTAACTGCTAGCCTCACTTCCAACTCCATAGATAATTGATTGGCTGATGAAAATCATATGTGAAGTTTCGTGTTGCTCTACTAACAAAACACCGATCTGCAGCATCGATCCTAATACAAAAAAAGCAAGCACTCTAAATCAAATAACCAACTATTTTTAATCATTTTCTTGTAAAGAAGGCTAGAGTAACTAATTGGGGAAGTTTGCTTTATGATCATAACTAACACTCAATATGATGGAGTGGCATGTTGACAAATGTTAAGAAACAAAATACAAATTATCTAGAGACACAAAATACATATATGTATACTAATCACTACAGGGTAAAGAAAAGAAGATTGATAGTAAAAAAGCAAATAATGCATAGGGAGGGAATTGTGTACCTCAGTTTGGAGATCTAGTCAGCAAGCATTCGACACTGCAGCCAGGGCTACTATGCAAATGTCGCAAGTGCCAGCTGCAAATATGCTTGATCCATTAGTTGTGCACCAAAACAAACATAAATAGAAGATAATCTACACAGTCCACATTGGTACATACAGTTCCCCCGTATTTATTCTCCATTTCATACATAGGTACAGTAATCCCTGCTTAACTTTTCATCATACTGGTCATTAATCAAACACCCAAAAATTAGAACATTATTTCTCTTTGAGAGGTAAGCTAAATTAATTTTATTACTATAAACTTGAAAAGAGGACATATGAAAAATCATGGGGCCGGATTCAACAAATACAACATATATAATTAAATCTGTTAAATCTTACCACATCTGCTGCAAAAATTGATAACAATTCCTCTGTCATTCTAATTGTACATGTCTATAATTGAGCGAGAAATGAACAATGCCATTTCATAAATAATTGCTCAAGAATATACAAAACCCATAGTTAAGATGAAAGGACCAAGAAAGATGCCCATCTGTAGGCATGCTCTTCCTCTCACCTTGCATAAGTTGGCCCTTTTCAAGTATACAATTTCTTTTTTTCTCAAACTTGCTTGTTCTCTAGAAACATTCTTGACACGATCATCCTCGTCAGGGATAATACAATTTTGCATTGATTTGAAGTAGAAGGTATGCCTTAAATTCACGTTCTGGCTGTCTTATAGCTACAGGGCTACATTACATAAAACAGAAAATAACCAAGAAGCTTGGTAATGTAAAAAAAAATTAAAGTACATTTCAAAATATTAGTTCGAGCATAAATTGAATGAACTATGTGTGATTCAGGCAGAAATAGTGAACTTTGTTTAAACCAAGCGTCATGAAACGAAGGTACCAACTTTAGGTCATATAGATTGATATATCTTTCTAATGTGGGTGAGAGCTACCACCATCCAAGATGAACACAAAGAACAGATGTAGTTCTAATTAGAACACAAACACCATAAATCCAAATCCTAAAAGCTACTGGTAGACTACAAAGTACTAGCCTCTAAAGTCACCAAAATTAGATAAGATCTTTTTGTACACAGAGACACCAGAAACCATGCAAATTGTAGTACAACTATAATATTAATATCAGTTATGATTTTAAAAAATTACCAAAAAAGAAACCTGCACGATATATCGTCAAAACATAAAAATGAGATATGGGGGCAATGATCATGGTGCCCAGATGTAATGTATCTTCAATATTGCCTACTGTTCCATCTATAATCTCTAAGAAATTTCCAAAAGTAACTATTGTAAAAATATACCCAGAAAGTTACATGTCTAAGAACCAAAAGGAACTATTGTAAGATATACCCAGGAAGCTACACATGTAATCTCACTCGAATTTAAGCAAATGATAACGCAATCTTCATATGGATAAAATCACATGACTGTTGGAGGAAGAGTGCTGTTGTGCGCGTGGTAAGTCCATGACCTTTTGCAATCACTAAATACTAACAAATGTTCTAGGAAACATACCCTCAAACCATGCAGAGGTCCTACATGTGAACTTTCATAGAAGAGAATAGTTTCATCAACTCCTCAAATGCTGGCTCATTTCAGAAGAAACCGATGCTCATTTGTGGATTCCTGAACTTACTTTTTGGAAATAGGAACTGGCATTGTTAAAGCTATGGGTTGGTTCTGGCACTAGTAGAAAAAGGGTCAAACGTGAAACACATTAGTGCCGGTTTGTAAAAAAACCGGCACTAATGTGATCAATAGTGCCGGTTCGAATGGCTATGCATTAGTGCCGGTTCGTAATGAACCTTTAGTACCGGTTCGTGCCACGAACCGGTACTAAAGGAGTGGTGGCAGGCTGGCGTCAGGCCAGGGCCCCACGAGCCCCTTTAGTGACGGTTTGTGACACAAACCGGTACTAAAGGTCTAACCTATAGTACCGGTTTGCGTCACCAACCGGCACTACAGAGTCTTAACCTATAGTCCCGGTTGAAGACACAAACCGGCACTATAGGGCAATTTTCA
>NC_041387.1:51254030-51347958 GCF_002162155.2 Triticum dicoccoides
AGAAAATGATAAAAACTTCAGAAAATAAAATCTTTCGAGAGGTAGTTATATTACTACATCTACTAGTTAGGAAAATTTGAAAACTTAAATTTGGACATGTTTTGCAAAAAGTGTAGGGAAAATGAACGGCTATAACTTTTGCATACGATGTCGAAAAAAATGTATAATATATCAAAAAATTCAGCACGAAAATCCGCATCTGATGGAGACAGCCTACGGCTTGTTTGGAATTTTTTAGAATTCTCAAATTCCAAAAGGAAAAAAAGATATGGTCAAATTTCAGTTTTTATAAAAAAAATTGGTTAAATTTGGTCAAACTACTTATTCAAGAAGTATTAATGTTACTACATAATTATTCAAGAATATTAGTGTTACTAAATAATTATTTCATTTTTTTGAATTTTGGTCAAATATGGTCAAACTATGGTCAAACTGTGGTCAAACTTATTCAAGAAATATTAGCGTTACTAAATAATTACTGTTTTTTTAGAATAATAGTTTCAAACTCAAACGGTGAAATGTGTGACTTCATGCTCAAGCTAAACTCCTGAGGGTTAATAGGATTAACATCTTACTATTGTCAGGAAAACAACAAGTGCAGACTTGGAAACGAAGGAGAATAGAACCCGAAAGTTAAGCGTGCTTGGGCTAGAGTAGTGAGAGGGATGGGTGACCGGTCGGGAAGTTAGATGATTTGGAATGAGTGATCCACACTTGAGCAGTTAAGAGAGGTGATTAGAGACTAAATTATCAAATAATTCAGAAAAATTAAAAATCGAAAAAAATCAAATTTTTTTTCCAAAATTTTCAAAAAATAAATAAATAAAAAACCTTTTGTACCGGTTGGTAACACCAACCGGTACTAAAGGTCCCCCATACCAGGGCGTGAGCTCACGCCACGTGGTGGCACTTTAGCGCCGGTTCGTGCCGAACCGGTACTAAAGGGGGGGGGCTTTAGTGCCCACACTTTAGTGCCGGTTCCATAACCGGCACTGAAGGCCCTTACAAACCGGTTTTAAAGCTCCGTTTTCTACTAGTGTGGTGCCTAGGTTGACTCATTTCAAGCTCAGACTAAAGGACATTTTCATCAGGATACTTGTTGCAATACATGCATCAATACATAGAGATTGTAGACTTGTAGTTAAGATTTCAAAATGTCTCTAGAACTTTTTTCATTGTATTTCTTACAACCACACGAGGCATCTTACAACCAGAACACCAGCAACTTTAACGCAAATACTCAATTATATCCTAGCTTGGCCATCATCTAGTGTAATGCAGAAAATGAAGCCATATTTGTCAATAAACCCGAGTCATATCTAACCTAGCTATCTACCCTCCCCTTCAAGCCAGAGTAGATCTTACAAGATATTCGTATCAAGAATCAAAACAAAGCTAGGTTTTGCATCAATAACTTAGGGACGTAGAGGAGTCAAGTCCGAGAGGAGGAATTCACCCCCTCCCAGCATTTGAGTGCAAAATTCTATGGGGAAAGCGAGTGGAGAAACGTCGGGATCCCATTGGCATGCCTGCAGCTTACTTTGTCGTACAGGATGTCCATGGACGGCGGGATACCCAGAAGAGAAGAACTCGCAGTGGCGGCCTACGGCAGCTTCCTCTCTCCCTCGCCTACCCTCTACATGCCTCCCTATACATGTCGGCGGTGAGGGAGCACACAACGCATAGCACCCTGGAGATTAGATGACAATGTTGGCGGCGCCATCACTCTCCGGTGGCGGATGCGTCACATGGTAGGCGTGGAGGGGTGTGGAGGGAGAGGCGGCGGAGCATGGGCATTGACGACACGCAAATACGAGCAACCGTCGGGTGAAACGGCGTGCATGCATGCTGGGAGAATTTTGGTGGAGGGATTATGGGTCGATGTGGTGGGGTTAGTGGGGATTAGCGGGGTTGGCTTGGTGTCAAACATTGAAGGACTTTTTGAAGGAAATATGCCCTAGAGGCAATAATAAAGTTATTATTTATTTCCTTATATCATGATAAATGTTTATTATTCATGCTAGAATTGTATTAACCGGAAACATAATACATGTGTGAATACATAGACAAACAAAGTGTCACTAGTATGCCTCTACTTGACTAGCTCGTTGAATCAAAGATGGTTAAGTTTCCTAGCCATGGACAAAAGAGTTGTCATTTGATTAACGGGATCACATCATTAGGAGAATGATGTGATTGACATGACCCATTCCGTTAGCCTAGCACTTGATCGTTTAGTATGTTGCTATTGCTTTCTTCATGACTTATACATGTTCCTGTAACTATGAGATTATGCAACTCCCGTTTACCGGAGGAACACTTTGGGTGCTACCAAACGTCACAACGTAACTGGGTGATAATAAAGGAGTACTACAGGTGTCTCCAAAGGTACATGTTGGGTTGGCATATTTCGAGATTAGGTTTTGTCACTCCGATTGTCGGAGAGGTATCTCTGGGCCCTCTCGGTAATGCACATCATTATAAGCCTTGCAAGCAATGTGACTAATGAGTTAGTTGTGGGATGATGCATTATGTAACGAGTAAAGAGACTTGCCGGTAACGAGATTGAACTAGGTATTGGATACCGACAATTGAATCTCGGGCAAGTAACATACCGATGACAAAGGGAACAACGTATGTGGTTTTTGACCGATAAAGATCTTCGTAGAATATGTAGGAGCCAATATGGGCATCCAGGTTCCGCTATTGGTTATTGACCAAGAATAGTTCTAGGTCATGTCTACATAGGTCTCCAACCCGTAGGGTCCGCACGCTTAAGGTTTCGATGACAGTTATATTATGAGTTTATGAGTTTTGATGTACCGAAGGAGTTCGGAGTCCCGGATGAGATCGGGGACATGACGAGGAGTCTCGAAATGGTCGAGACGTAAATATCGATATATTGGACGACTATATTCGGAGTTCGGAAAGGTTCCGAGTGATTCGGGTATTTTTCGGAGTACCGGAGAGTTACGGGAATTCGCCGGGGAGTATATGGGCCTTATTGGGCCATACGGGAATTGAGGAGAGAGGCCGAAAGGAAGGAGGCGCGCAGCCCCCCTCTGGCCCGAATTGGACAAGGGGTGCAGCCCCTCTTTCCTTCCTCCTCTCCCCCTCTTTCCCCCTTGGCGCGCCCCTCCTAGGCCGGCCGCCCCCTCCCCCCTTGCTCCTTTATATACGGGGGCAGGGGGGCACCTCTAGACACGACACACAAGTTGATCTACGGATCGTTCCTTAGCCGTGTGCGGTGCCCCCCTCCACCATATTCCACCTCGGTCATATCGTTGCGGAGTTTAGGCGAAGCCCTGCGCCGGTAGAGCATCATCATCGTCACCACGCCGTCGTGCTGACGAAACTCATCCCCGAAGCTTTGCTGGATCGGAGCCCAGGGATCGTCATCGAGCTGAACGTGTGCTGAACTCAGAGGTGCCGTACGTTCGGTACTTGGATCGGTCGGATCGTGAAGACGTACGACTACATCAACCGCGTTGTCATAACGCTTCCGCTTACGGTCTACGAGGGTACGTGGACTACACTCTCCCCTCTCGTTGCTATGCCATCACCATGATCTTGCGTGTACGTAGGATTTTTTTTGAAATTACTACGTTCCCCAACAGTGGCATCCGAGCCTAGGTTTTATGCGTTGATGTTATATGCACGAGTAGAACACAAGTGAGTTGTGGGCGATACAAGTCATACTGCTTACCAGCATGTCATACTTTGGCTCAGCGGTATTGTGAGATGAAGCGGCCCGGACCGACATTACGCGTATGCTTACGCGAGACTGGTTTCACCGTTACGAGCACTCGTGCTTAAAGGTGACTGGCGGGTATCTGTCTCTCTCACTTTAGCTGAATCGAGTGTGGCTACGCCCGGTCCTTGCGAAGGTTAAAACAACACCAACTTGACGAACTATCGTTGTGGTTTTTATGCGTAGGTAAGAACGGTTCTTGCTAAAGCCCATAGCAGCCACGTAAAATTTGCAACAACAAAGTAGAGGACGTCTAACTTGTTTTTGCAGGGCATGTTGTGATGTGATATGGTCAAGACGTGATGCTATATTTTATTGTATGAGATGATCATGTTTTGTAACCGAAGTTATCGGCAACTGGCAGGAGCCATATGGTTGTCGCTTTATTGTATGAAATGCAAACGCCCTGTAATTGCTTTACTTTATCACTAAGCGGTAGCGATAGTCGTAGAAGCAATAGATGGCGTAACGACAACGATGCTACGATGGAGATCAAGGTGTCGCGCCGGTGACGATGGTGATCACGATGGTGCTTCGAAGATGGAGATCACAAGCACAAGATGATGATGGCCATATCATATCACTTATATTGATTGCATGTGATGTTTATCCTTTATGCATCTTATCTTGCTTTGATTGACGGTAGCATTTTAAGATGATCTCTCACTAATTATCAAGAAGTGTTCTCCCTGAGTATGCACCGTTGCGAAAGTTCTTCGTGCTGAGACACCATGTGATGATCGGGTGTGATAGGCTCTACGTTCAAATACAACGGGTGCAAAACAGTTGCACACGCGGAATACTCGGGTTAAACTTGACGAGCCTAGCATATACAGATATGGCCTCGGAACACGGAGACCGAAAGGTCGAGCGTGAATCATATAGTAGATATGATCAACATAATGATGTTCACCATTGAAATTACTCTATCTCACGTGATGATCGGACATGGTTTAGTTGATTTGGATCACGTGATCACTTAGATGACTAGAGAGATGTCTGTCTAAGTGGGAGTTCTTAAGTAATATGATTAATTGAACTTAAATTTATCATGAACTTAGTCCTGGTAGTATTTTGCAAATTATGTTGTAGATCAATAGCTTGTGTTGTTGCTTTCATATGTTTATTTCGATATGTTCCTAGAGAAAATTGTGTTGAAAGATGTTAGTAGCAATGATGCGGATTGGGTCCGTGATCTGAGGTTTATCCTCATTGCTGCACAGAAGAATTATGTCCTTAATGCACCGCTAGGTGACAGACCTATTGCAGGAGCAGATGCAGACGTTATAAACGTTTGGCTAGCTCAATATGATGACTACTAGATAGTTTAGTGCACCATGCTTAACGGCTTAGAATCGGGACTTCAAAGACGTTTTGAACGTCATGGACCATATGAGATGTTCCAGGAGTTGAAGTTAATATTTCAAGCAAATACCCGAGTTGAGAGATATGAAGTCTCCAAAAAGTTCTATAGCTAAAAGATGGAGGAGAATCGCTCAACTAATGAGCATGTGCTCAGATTGTCTGGGTACTTCAATTGCTTGAATCAAGTGGGAGTTCATCTTCCAGATAAGATAGTGATTGACAGAATTCTCTAGTCACCATCACTAAGTTACTAGAACTTCGTGATGAACTATAGCATGCAAGGGATGACGAAAACGATTCCTGAGCTCTTCGTGATGCTGAAATCGACGAAGGTAGAAATCAAGAAAAGAGCATCAAGTGTTGATGATTGACAAGACCACTAGTTTCAATAAAAGGGCAAAGAGAAAGAAAGGGAACTTCAAGCAGAATGGCAAGCAAGTTGTCACTCCCACGAAGAAGCCCAAAGCTGAACCAAAGCCTGAAACTGAGTGCTTACACTGCAAAGGAAATGGTCACTGGAAACGAAAATACCCTGAATATTTGGTGGATAAGAAGGATGGCAAAGTGAACAAGGGTATATTTGATATACATGTTATTGATGTGTACTTTACTAGTGTTTATAGTAGCCCCTGAGTATTTGATACTTGTTCGGTTGCTAAATATTAGTAACTCGAAACAGGAGTTACAGAATAAATAGAGACTAGTTGAAGGGGAAGTGACGATGAGTGTTGGAAGTGGTTTCAAGATTGATATGATCATCATCGCACACTCCCTATACTTTCGGGATTAGTGTTGAACCTAAATAAATGTTATTTGGCGTTTGCATTGAGCATGAATATGATTTGATCATGTTTATTGCAATACAGTTATTCATTTAAAATCAGAGAATAATTGTTGTTCTGTTTAAATGAATAAAACCTTTGATGGTCATACACCCAATGAAAATAGTTTGTTGGATCTCGATCGTAGTGATACACATATTCATAATATTGATGCCAAAAGATGCAAAGTTGATAATGATAAGTGCAACTTATTTGTGGCACTGCCGTTTGGGTCATATCGGTGTAAAGCGCATGAAGAAACTCCATAAAGATGGATTTTTGGAATCACTTGGTTATGAATCATTTGATGCTTGCGAACCGTGCCTTTTTGGGCAAGATGACTAAAACTCCGTTCTTCGGAACAATGGAACGAGCTACTGACTTGTTGGAAATAATACATACCGATGTATGTGATCCAATGAGTGTTGATGCTCATGGCAAGTATCGTTATTTTCTGACCTTAACAAGATGATTTGAGCAGATATGGGTATATCTACTTGATGAAACATAAGTCTGAAATAGTTGAAAGGTTCAAAGAATTTCAGAGTGAAGTGGAAAAATCATCGTAACAAGAAAATAAAGTTTCTGCGATCTGATCGCGGAGACGAATATTTGAGTTACGAGTTTGGTCTTCAATTAAAACAAAGTGGAATAGTTTCACAAACTCACGCCACCTGGAACACCACAATGTAATGGTGTGTCCGAAAGACGTAATCGTACTTTACTAGATATGGTGCGATCTATGATGTCTCTTATCGGTTTTACCACTATCGTTTTGGGGTTGTGCATTAGAGACAACTGCATTTACGTTTAAAAGGGCACCATCTAAATCCGTTGAGACGACACCGTATGAACTATGGTTTAGCAGTAAACCTAAGCTGTCGTTTCTTAAAGTTTGGAGTTGCGATGCTTATATGAAAAAAAAGTTTCAACCTGATAAGCTCAAATCCAAATCGGAGAAGTGCGTCTTCATAGAATACCCAAAGTTAACTATTGGGTACACCTTCTATCACAGATCCGAAGGCAAATTATTCATTGCTAAGAATGGATCCTTTCTAGAGAAGGAGTTTCTCTCGAAAGAAGTGAGTGGGAGGAAAGTAGAACTTGATGAGGTAACTGTACCTGCTCCCTTATTGGAAAGTAGTTCATCACAGAAATCTGTTCCTGTGACTACTACACTAATTAGTGAGGAAGTTAATGATGATGATCATGAAACTTCAGATTAAGTTACTACAGAACCTCGTAGGTCTTCCAGAGTAAGATCCGCACCAGAGTGGCACGGTAATCCTGTTCTGGAAGTTATGTTACTAGACCATAACAAACCTACGAACTATGAAGAAGCGATGGTGAGCCCAGATTCCGCAAAATGGCTTGATGCCATGAGATCTGAGATGAGATCCATGTATGAAAACAAAGTATGGACTTTGATTGACTTGCTCGATGATCAACAAGCCATGTTAAATAAATGGATCTTCAAGAGGAAGACGGACATTGATAGTAGTGTTACTATCTACTAAGCTCGACTTGTTGCAAAATGTTTTCAACAAGTTCAAGGTGTTGAATACGATGAGATTTTCTCACTCGTATCGAAGCTTAAGTCTGTCTGAATCATGTTAGCAATTGCCACATTTTATGAAATCTGGCAAATGGATGTCAAAACTGCATTCCTTAATGGATTTATTAAAGAAGAGTTGTATATGATGCAACCAGAAAGTTTTTGTCAATCCTAAAGATGCTAACAAAGTGTGCAAGCTCCAGCAATCCATCAATGGACTGGTGCAAGCATCTCGGAGTTGGAATATACGCTTTGATGAGTTGATCAAAGCATATGGTTTTATACAGACTTTTGAAGAAGCCTGTATTTACAAGAAAGTGAGTGGGAGCTCTGTAGCATTTCTAATATTATATGTGGATGACATATTGTTAATTGGAAATGATATGGAAATTGTGGATAGCATGAAAGGATAATTGAATAAGAGTTTTTCAAAGCAAGACCTCGGTGAAGCTGCTTACACATTGAGCATCAAGATCTATATAGATAGATCAAGACGCTTGATAGGATTTTTCAATGAGTACATACCTTGATAAATTTTTGAAATAGTTCAAAATGGAACAGTCAAAGAAGGAGTTCTTGCCTGTGTTACAAGGTGTGAAGTTGAGTAAGACTCAAGACCCGACCATGGCAGAAAATAGAAAGAGAATGAAAAGTCATTCCCTATGCCTCAGTCATAGGCTCTATAAAGTATGCTATGCTGTGAACTAGACCTATTGTATACCTTGCTCTCTATTTGGCAAAGGAATACAATTTTGATCTAATAAGTAGATCACTGGACATGGGTCAAGAATATCCTTAGTGAGGACTAAGGAGACGTTTCTCAATTATGGAAGTGATAAAAGAGCCCGTCGTAAAAGTTACAATGATGCAAGCTTTTACACCAATCCAGATGACTCTAAGTCTCAATCTGGATACATATTGAAAGTGGGAGAAATTAGCTAGAGTAGCTCCGTGCAGAGCATTGTGGACATAGAATATTTGCGAAATACATACGGCTCTGAATATGACAGACCCATTGACTAAGCTTCTCTCACGAGCAAAACATGATCATACCTTAGTACTCTTTTGGGTGTTAATCACATAGCGATGTGAACTAGATTATTGACTCTAGTAAACCCTTTGGGTGTTGATCACATGACGATGTGAACTATGGGTATTAATCACATACAGATGTGAATATTAGTGTTAAATCACATGGCGATGTGAACTAGATTATTGGCTCTAGTGCAAGTGGGAGACTGAAGGAAATATGCCCTAGAGGCAATAATAAAGTTATTATTTATTTCCTTATATCATGATAAATGTTTATTATTCATGCTAGAATTGTATTAACCGGAAACATAATACATGTGTGAATACATAGACAAACATAGTGTCACTAGTATGCCTCTACTTGACTAGCTCGTTGAATCAAAGATGGTTAAGTTTCCTAGCCATGGACAAAAGAGTTGTCATTTGATTAATGGGATCACATCATTAGGAGAATGATGTGATTGACATGACCCATTCCGTTAGCCTAGCACTTGATCGTTTAGTATGTTGCTATTGCTTTCTTCATGACTTATACATGTTCCTGTAACTATGAGATTATGCAACTCCCGTTTACCGGAGGAACACTTTGGGTGCTACCAAACGTCACAACATAACTGGGTGATTATAAAGGAGTACTACAGGTGTCTCCAAAGGTACATGTTGGGTTGGCGTATTTCGAGATTAGGTTTTGTCACTCTGATTGTCGGAGAGGTATCTCTGGGCCCTCTCGGTAATGCACATCATTATAAGCCTTGCAAGCAATGTGACTAATGAGTTAGTTGCGGGATGATGCATTATGTAACGAGTAAAGAGACTTGCTGGTAATGAGATTGAACTAGGTATTGGATACCGACGATCGAATCTCGGGCAAGTAACATACCGATGACAAAGGGAACAACGTATGTGGTTTTTGACCGATAAAGATCTTCGTAGAATATGTAGGAGCCAATATGGGCATCCAGGTTCCGCTATTGGTTATTGACCAAGAATAGTTCTAGGTCATGTCTACATAGGCCTCGAACCCGTAGGGTCCGCACGCTTAAGGTTTTGATGACAGTTATATTATGAGTTTATGAGTTTTGATGTACCGAAGGAGTTCGGAGTCTCGGATGAGATCGGGGACATGACGAGGAGTCTCGAAATGGTCGAGAAGTAAAGATCGATATATTGGACGACTATATTCGGAGTTCGGAAAGGTTCCGAGTGATTCGGGTATTTTTCGGAGTACGGGAGAGTTACGGGAATTCGCCGGGGAGTATATGGGCCTTATTGGGCCATACGGGAATTGAGGAGAGATGCCGAAAGGAAGGAGGCGCGCAACCCCCCTCTGGTCCGAATTGGACAAGGGGTGCAGCCCCTCTTTCCTTCCTCCTCTCCCCCTCTTTCCCCCTTCTCCTACTCCAACAAGGAAGGAGGGAGTCCTACTCCCGGTGGGAGTAGGACTCCCCTTGGCGCGCCCCTCCTAGGCCGGCCGCCCCCTCCCCCCTTGCTCCTTTATATACGGGGGCAGGGGGGCACCTCTAGACATGACACACAAGTTGATCTACGGATCGTTCCTTAGCCGTGTGCGGTGCCCCCCTCCACCATATTCCACCTCGGTCATATCGTTGCGGAGTTTAGGCGAAGCCCTGCGCCGGTGGAGCATCATCATCGTCACCACGCCGTCGTGCTGACGAAACTCATCCCCGAAGCTTTGCTGGATCGGAGCCCGGGGGTCGTCATCGAGCTGAACGTGTGCTGAACTCGGAGGTGCCGTACGTTCGGTACTTAGATCGGTCGGATCGTGAAGACGTACGACTACATCAACCGCGTTGTCATAACGCTTCTGCTTACGGTCTACGAGGGTGCGTGGACTACACTCTCCCCTCTGATTGCTATGCCATCACCATGATCTTGCATGTACGTAGGATTTTTTTTGAAATTACTACGTTCCCCAACACTTTTGGTCGTCAGATCCAATGATTAGATGGCTGAGATGATTTTCTTCTCCTTCCTTTCGTGCTTTTATAGGGGTATTAGATAAAGCACACATTGCTTTTGTCGGGTTCACTGTCATGATTTTTGCATAAAAGTCCCTGTAGTTTATACAAATTAACCCGTAGTCCATAGTAGCCTGACTGTAAGTGAAAAAAAATGTTTCATACACATCCTAACTCCCCGGTCGTTGGCATCGTGTAGGATCTTGAAGTATGTCTAGAGGAGGGGGTGATTAGACTACTTGACCAAATAAAAACTTAACCTTTTCCTAATTTTAGTCTTTGGCAGATTTTAGCAAACTTAGCACAAGTCAAGCAATCTTAACACAATTCAAGCAAGCATGCAAAGAATATATGAGCAACGGAAAATAAAGCATGCAACTTGCAAGAAAGTAAAGTGAAGGGTTTGGAGAATTCAAACGCAATTTCGAGACACGGTGATTTTTGAGCCGTGGTTCCGATAGGTGGTGCTATCGTACATCCACGTTGATGGAGACTTCAACCCACGAAGGGTAACGGCTGTGCGAGTCCATGGAGGGCTCCACCCAAGAAGGATCCACGAAGAAGCAACCTTGTCTATCCCACCATGGTCGTCGCCCACGAAGGACTTGCCTCACTAGCGGTAGATCTTCATGAAGTAGGCGATCTCCTTGCCATTACAAACTCCTTGGTTCAACTCCACAATCTTGTCGGAGGCTCCCAAGTGACACCTAGCCAATCTAGGAGACACCACTCTCCAAGAAGTAACAAATGGTGTGTTGATGATGAACTCCTTGCTCTTGTGCTTCAAATGATAGTCTCCCCAACACTCAACTCTCTCTCACAGGATTTGGATTTGGTGGAAAGAAGGTTTGAGTGGAAAGCAACTTGGCAAGGCTAGAGATCAAGATTCATATGGTAGGAATGGAATATCTTGGTCTCAACACATGAGTAGGTGGTTCTCTCTCAGAAATGGTAAGTTGGAAGTGTAGGTTTGTTTTGATGGCTCTCTCCACGAATGAAGAGGAGGTGGAGGGGTATATATAGCCTCCACACAAAATCTAACCGTTACACACAATTTACCAATCTCGGTGGGACCGAATTGACAAACTCGGTCTGACCGATTCAGTAAACCTAGTGATCGTTAGGGTTTTCGGTGGGACTGACATGCAACTCGGTAGGACCGATATGGTTAGGGTTAGGGCATAACGTAATCTCGGTGAGACCGATTGCACAAACTCGGTGAGACCGATTTTGGTAATAAGCTAACCAGAGAGTTGGTCAGATAAACTCGGTGGGACCGGTTCGCTCATTTCGTGGGACCGAAATGTTACGAAAGGGAAATAGAGAGTTTACATTGCAATCTCGGTGGGACCGACCGCTCTTCTCGGTGGTACCGAAACGTTACGAAGGGAAACAGAGAGATTACAATCCCATCTCGGT
This sequence comes from Triticum dicoccoides, assembly GCF_002162155.2. Classification (NCBI taxonomy): domain Eukaryota; kingdom Viridiplantae; phylum Streptophyta; class Magnoliopsida; order Poales; family Poaceae; genus Triticum; species Triticum dicoccoides. The sequence continues at coordinate 51,265,953 of NC_041387.1, forward strand.
GAGACCGAGATCCCTATCGGTAAGACCGCTTTGCCTAGGGTTTGTGGCAGTGGCTATGACATCTGAACTCGGTGGCGCCGGATAGAAAGAATCGGTGGGGCTGAGTTGGACTTTAGGTTTAGGTCATATGAGGATGTGAGAAAGCAGTTGAGGGTTTTGGAGCATATCACTAAGCACTATGAAGCAAGAACCTCATTAAGCAACACCTCATCCCTCCTTGATAGTATTGGCTTTTCCTATAGACTCAATGTGATCTTGGATCACTAAAAAATAAAATGTAGAGTCTTGATCTTGAAGCTTGAGCCAATCCTTTTATCCTAAGAATTTTGAGGGGTCCACTTTTCTCATCCATGCCATGCCATTCATTGAGCTTTCCTGAAATATTTATCTTGGAATAGTATTAGCTTAATGAGCTATATGTTGTTAGTAATTACCAAAACCACCTAGGGATAGTTGCACTTTCAATCTCCCCCTTTTTGGTAATTGATGACAACATATAAATCAAAGCTTCGACAAATGATAAGAAGATTGAAAAACATTCTCGCTTTGAGAAGTATGTGAAATGTGAGAGCTCCCCCTAAATTTGTGCATAGTTAAGATTTGCTTTGGACTGCAAATGCACATAGAGTTAGGTTCATGAGTTACTCTCCCATGTCACATACATCTTGGTGGAGCGCTCAAAATGATAATAATCAAAATACATGCACTCATCACCAAGCAAAGTTGATGATCATATAGAGATAAAAGGATAATGTCATCCAACAAGCATTAATGTAGCATATGATCAAACACATGATCATCATAGTATCACACAGGCAATAAAGTATCTCAAACAAGAGAAAGAAAACAAAGTTCAACCACAAAAACAAGAGAGAACAAAAGCAAACTCTCTCTCTCTCGAAGCCTATGATCTATACATTTTCTCCCCCTTTGGCAACAAGTTACCAAAAAGTTCCTAGAAAAATGCATAGTACTATGTCGTCTCTCAGGCTTGGTCTTGATGTGGTGGTGTAGATATGACTCCAAGGACGAAGGCATCAGTTGATGAAGTTGGAGTTGGTGGAGCTGGTGGCACTGAAGCTGTAGCAGGTGCAGATGAAGTTGCTTTTGTGTCTGTCACAGGCACTGCAGCTGATCTCTGAGCTCTAGGCACTCTAGCAAATGCCTTAGTGGTTATCTTGCCCTTCCTCTCCTGCATGTCATCCCGGAGTTGCTCAACAACAGACTGGATCTCAGTTACCATCACATCCAAGTCATAGAACTTCTGCTCCATGATCCTCTCCAAGCTCTCCTGGTTTCAAGTCAGGGTGGCCAACCCTTTCTCAATCCTTAGAGTGGATGCTATCAAGTAGCCAAGCTGATCTTGCTTGCTCTTCAGGAAGTACTAAGATGCCTTATCAATTGTTGGCATCTTGGCAGCCTTCTCAGTCCTTGCCTTCTCCTTCTTTGCTTGTGCTTGCACAGAAGATGGTTCATCTTCATCCATAACCACTTGGTTGTCCTCAAAATCTGGATAGATAGGCATGTGATCCTTGTCCAACAATTATGTGACAGTGCCCATCTTGGAGTTAATCAGCTCCTGGATCTGTGGGGCATACCCACAGCTTCTCTTCTGGTCTATAGCTGTCCTCTTGATAGTTTCAACAATGAGGCTCATGACCTTGAACTTTTGAGGCACATCAAATAAGTGTAGCAGATTTATAGCATGGCCTCTGATCATGTTATGATCACCTGACTTGGGCAAAAGTGTGTGCCTGAGGATCCAGTTGATGATTGGCAGTCCTGACAGAAGGAAATGTATAGATCCAAACTTGTGTGTTTCAACAGCAGCATCTAGGATCTCCTTGTACATGTGTGCCATAGTGTTGTGATCCATTTTGTTCTTGGCATAGACATCCAAGTCATCCTTTTTCTCCTTTGGTGCATTGATCAGATTGGCCCATTCTTCAATAGTATACTGGTACCTTGTACCTTCAGACATCCATACTATCCTGCCATCTGGATAGAAGTGTGCTGTGGAGTAGAATTGCATTATGAGCTCATCATTCCACTTTGTGAGCTTCTGCCCAACAAACTTATCCACTCCACAACCCTTGAAACTGTCAAACACTCCATGGTAGTGTTCTTCATTTTCCTTGATGTATTTCCAATCTACCCATCTCATATCACAGACTATTGGTTTCTTGTCCAGCAACACTGTCTCATAGAAATCTTGCTGTTCCTTTGTATGGAACCTGTAGTCCACAACAGTTCTCCTCCTGACTGCATAAGGATCAGTCAACCTCCACTGTCTGAATCCTGCATCCTTTTTCAGCTTGATGTTCTGAGCAACAGGATGAGCATCGTTATGATCTGGAATTTTAGGCTTCAACTTTCTCAGAACATGCTCATCATCTTCTTCCTCTTCGGCAATAACTTCAGGCACTGGGGCCTTGTTCTTCTCAGCAGCTGGGATGTTCCTGGTATTCCTCTTTGGTGCAGTCCTGGGCTTGGAAGCAGCCTTAGGTGCTTCTTTGTGCTTTGATGAAGCAGCCCCTGATCTGATGGCATCACCCATGAGCTTCTGAGCTTTGGGAGCTGGAGCAGTAGCCTCTTCTTCTTCCTCTTCCATCATGGAAGGCTTTCCAACAACCCTGGCCATGGTCTTCTTGACCCTTTCCTTCCTCTTCTTTTGAATCACTTCTGGCTCCTTGGGTTCTGATCTCTCAGTTTCCTGAGTTGATGCTCTGACTTTCAGCATAGGAGTCCTCTTGGCAGGGACTTTCCTGTTCAGTCCTGGCTTGGTGCCTGTAGAAGTGCCATATTCCTTCTTGAGCACTTTCCTGGATGTGGCTTCATCCTCTTCTGCCACATAGTCTTCATTCTCTGAGTCTGAAGTTTTCTTCTTCCTGTTCCTGGTGTCAGCTTTGGGTAAGTTGCTTGGGGTGCTCCTGCTGCCCTCATCTGAGGAACTAGAGGGACTAGTGGCCTCACTCATAGGAACCTTCTCCTCTTCCCTATTCTGGCTATCACTCTGATCAGACATGTTGCAAACACTGACTGCTGACCCTGTGAATAGATATAGATGAGATAGAGGGGATGAGCATCACAAAAATACAGAGGTTTTTGCAAAATATTGAATTAAAAACTTAGTTTTAGTTTTCCATAGAAAGCATTTCGGATCAAACGATTTGTAAACTCGGTGATACCGAAGCAGCTTTAGGAACCAAAACTAGTGAACTTGGTCAGACTGAGTCACAGTTCGGTGGCACCGAGACTGCTAGGGTTTCACAAAGTTCTGAATTCGGTCACACCGATTTGCAATTCTCGGTCAGACCGAGAATTACATGTGCAATGGCCTTGGCCAAATCGGTGGAACCGATTTCTACAACTCGGTGGGTCCGAGATGGTTTTGGCGGAAACCTAACCCTAAATTTTCAATCCAAACCTAATCTACGGATTGTTTTGACTAGATGAGATAGTTTCAATCATGGCAAGATTCATGGCGAACACAATGTGCTAGGAATCAGATAGGGATAGCACAATGATCAAGTCCATACCCTAGCTCGGCGATGGACTCGCTACGGCGGCAACGGCGGTGTTGATTCCCGTTGACGGCGGCGGAGACCAGTGGCAGGAGGCGGCTGGCGACGAGGAGGACGATCCGGAGACCCTGGAGGCAGAGCGGGCTGAGCGTGGGTGAAAGTGTTCGGAGAAAATTTCCAAAATTTTGCCCGTGGGTATATATAGCCCGACCCTGTCGGTGTGACCGAGTGGAACAACTCGGTGGCACCGAGATGCATTACTGCAAGCAGTTACTGCAACTTGGTGAGACCGAAATGTTCAAATCGGTTGCACCGAGATTGAAAACCTAGATCGACTTAGTGATCTCAGTATGACCAAAATGGAAGAATCGGCCAGACCAAAACACACAAAGAAGTTTTGGAAGTTTAAGTCTATGACGAATCGGGGACTTCGAGTGCTCCTCACACAGAGTGGTTCGAATCTGACTTGATCAAATTTTGTGATGTAGCATGAATAGAGTTTGAGACAAGAAAAGCATAGATAGCTAGAGGAGGTTCTTAGGCATTCTTGTCCATCCACTTGGCCAAAAGAAAAGAAGCCAAACAAGCAAAATTACAAGTGGATGTCCTTGAATGAGAAGAATATGCAACCAACACGCTCACACAATAAAATGAAAAATGAAATATGTGGCAAAGCATGCACAACCAATTCTAGCATCTATCAAGCAATTGGCGATGACTAGGTCATCTATATATGAGTATATTGACTTAGGAGTCAAATGAGAACATTTGATCATAGGTCATACTCATCGTTTAAGCTCAAGTGGGGTTACCACTTTTACATAAAGCATTGATGTGTTCACACCATTAGAGTTGCTTTAGCTTAATTCTTAGAGTAAAGCTCCCCCTAGATGTGAGACCCCCCCTTTGAGGGATGAACTAACCTTGGGTTTTGTCGATGATGACTTCATGTAGGTGTTGAAGATGTGGATGCTCAATGTTGATGTAGATCATTTGGAGCAATCCTTTGGAGTGAGTTGCACTTTCAATACCTACACGGGTTAGTCCCACAAGGAACAAACAAGGATATCCATAGACATAGAGTGATGCAGACACAAGATGATGTTTATGAAAGCATTAGGTTACCTTGTCCCTTGTCTTACCAACAAGAGGGTTTGTGACTCCTTGAACTAGTGCAAGATGTGAAAGTTGATTTCACTTGTCCTTGCCAAAATGATGTGAGTGAAGAATGTTGGCGGAGTCACCCTCAAGAACTCTCTAGTTCTTCTTCTTCGGGATCCACACCATGTTGATGGGAATCCTCGGAGTTGTAGTCGTACTTGATGAAGTAGAACTTGACGTAGTCTTGGGAACCCACTTGACCAAGGCCTTGGGAGCTTCTTCAAATGCATCAATCTCCTCTTGAAGCTCATCCTTGCCTTTTTGCTTGTGGTCTTGTGGTGGAAGATCATCTTGAGCTTGTGTCCCTTTGAAGGAAGTAGGATCATACTTCTCTTGTTGAGGAACAAACTTCGTCTTGGGGTATTGATCTTCTTCCCACTCAACTCCATTAGCATTGAATTTTCGTTCAAAACCAACACCTTGGTTCTTCCAGTGCCTTCCTTGCTTGCGTACAATTTCCTCGAATTGATTACTCCCGAAAAGGCTCTTGTAAACACCTTTCTCTATAATTCCTTTCAATAAACTATTTCCTTTCTCAAGTGTAACTTGGCTAAGAGAATCATTAGTGGAATCAAGAGAATTACTAGAAGCAACAACATTGGATTTAGCATGATTATTGTTAGTACTAGAGGAAGAATCCTTCTTGTTCTTGTTACTAGACTTGACTTGAGGCATGTAAGTAGATAAGAGTAAACGCTTGGCAATGTAAGAAGAACTTTTCTTGCGAAGATCATCATTGATTGCCTTTAAGAACTCATGCTCTTGCTCAAGGTTGAGATTTTCAAAGCATAACTTCTCATGAGTCCTTAAAAGTTCTCGATGATCCCCTAAGATAGTTTCATGAGCTAACTTAAGAGTGTTTAGTTCTTTAGTTAGGAGATCAATTTTCTCCTTATCATCGTCATTCGTTTTATCTTGATTAGCATGATTAATTGACGTTTCATCATAGTATTCATCACTAGAGTTGTCAATAAGTAAATCATCATCACCTAGCAAGTCATCTTCATCACTATTGAAATCAACATACTCGGGGTGTGTTACCTTTGGGCCTTTAGCCATGAAGCATCTTCCAAGTCCTTCATTTGGTGAATCAAATATGTCATGGGAGTTGGTTGACACAAGTGCTAGACCGGCAACACCTTCATCTTGAGTATGTTCAGAGTCAGAGTGATAGCTTCTCTCGGAGTGATGTTCAGAGTCAGAACCGGATACCCATTCACCAACATGAGCTTGATGTCTTTGTTTTGTGTAGCTCCTTTTTGACTTGTCCTTCCTTTCCGAATCCTTGCTTCTCCGAGATGTTCTTCGTTCATAACGATAATCTCTACTCCTTCTCTCTCTTGGCAGTGATTCTTCTCTTCTACTTCTCCTCTTAGGTGGTTCTTCTCTTCTTTTGTAGGGAGCTGTACACTCATTGGAACAGTGTCCGGGTCTTCCACAGTTGTAGCAATTTCGCTCTCGACTGGAAGATCTTTTGTCATTGTAGGACCTTGACTTGGAACTTCTTTCCTTGCTTCTACTATTGTAGAATTTGTTGAAGCTCTTCACCATTAGGTTCAATTCTTCATTGAATGTTTGTTTCTCACTTGATGATGTGGGAGCTTCACATGAGGCTTTGTAAGCACCACTTGACTTGTTGTGCAGCTCCTCCTTATCCTTGAGTGACATCTCATGAGCAACAATTCTTCCAATGACCTCCGTTGGCTTGAGATTCTTGTAATTGGGCATAATTTGGATCAATGTGCACACGGTATCATATTTTCCATCCAAGGCTCTTAGGATCTTCTTGATGATGAATTTGTCAGTCATCTCTTCACTTCCTAAGCCGACAATCTCATCTGTGATGAGAGCAAGCCTAGAGTACATTTCAGCAACGCCTTCACCAGCCTTCATCTTGAACTTGTCAAGTTGACTTTGAAGCACATCCAATTTGGATTCCTTGATGGAGTCGGTACCTTCGTGCATATCAATCAAAGTGTCCCAAATTTCCTTTGCATTCTCAAGACGGCTGATTTTGTTGAATTCTTCGGGGCACAATCCGTTGAAGAGGATATCACAAACTTGAGCGTTGTATTGCAGCATCTTCAACTCATCCGCGCTAGCTTCACGGTTCGGTTCTCTCCCATCAAAGAATTAACCTTGCAAGCCAATACACACAATAGCCCAAACGGTAGGGTTATGACCGAGAATATGCAATTTCATCTTATGCTTCCAACTAGCAAAATTAGTACCATCAAAGTAAGGACCTCTACGGTGGTAGTTTCCCTCGCTAGATGCCATACTCTCCTAGGTTGTGAAACCAAGGCTATGACCACCAAAAGCTATGGAAATCAAAGCAAATGGAGACCAAAGCTCTGATACCACTTGTAGGATCTTGAAGTATGTCTAGAAGGGGGGGGGGTGATTAGACTACTTGACCAAATAAAAACTTAACCTTTTCCCAATTTTAGTCTTTGGCAGATTTTAGCAAACTTAGCACAAGTCAAGCAATCTTAACACAATTCAAGCAAGCATGCAAAGAGTATATGAGCAGCGGAAAATAAAGCATGCAACTTGCAAGAATGTAAAGGGAAGGGTTTGGAGAATTCAAACGCAATTTGGAGACACGGTGATTTTTGAGCCGTGGTTCCGATAGGTGGTGCTATCGTACATCCACGTGATGGAGACTTCAACCCACGAAGGGTAATGGCTGCGCGAGTCCACAGAGGGCTCCATCCAAGATGGGTCCACGAATAAGCAACCTTGTCTATCCCACCATGGCCGTCACCCACGAAGGACTTGCCTCACTAGCGGTAGATCTTCACGAAGTAGGCGATCTCCTTGCACTTACAAACTCCTTGGTTCAACTCCACAATCTTGTCGGAGGCTCCCAAGTGACACCTAGCCAATCTAGGAGACACCACTCTCCAAGAAGTAACAAATGGTGTGTTGATGATGAACTCCTTGCTCTTGTGCTTCAAATGATAGTCTCCCCAACACTCAACTCTCTCTCACAGGATTTGGATTTGGTGGAAAGAAGGTTTGAGTGGAAAGCAACTTGGGAAGGCTAGAGATCAAGATTCATATGGTAGGAATGGAATATCTTGGTCTCAACACATGAGTAGGTGGTTCTCTCTCAGAAATGGTAAGTTGGAAGTGTAGGTTTGTTTTGATGGCTCTCTCCACGAATGAAGAGGAGGTGGAGGGGTATATATAGCCTCCACACAAAATCTATCCGTTACACATAATTTACCAATCTCGGTGGGATCAAATTGAGAAACTCGGTCTGACCGATTCAGTAAACCTAGTGACCGTTAGGGTTTTCGATGGGACCGACATGCAACTCGGTAGGACCGATATGGTTAGGGTTAGGGCATAACGTAATCTCGGTGAGACCGATTGCACAAAATCGGTGAGACCGATTTTGGTAATAAGCTAACCAGAGAGTTGGTCAGATAAACTCGGTGGGACCAGTTTGCTCATTTCGGTGGGACCGAAATGTTACGAAAGGGAAACAGAGAGTTTACATTGCAATCTCGGCAGGACCGACCGCTCACCTCGGTGGTACCGAAACGTTACGAAGGGAAACAAAGAGATTACAATCCCATCTCGGTGAGACCGAGATCCCTATCGGTAAGACCGCTTTGCCTAGGGTTTGTGGCAGTGGCTATGACATCTGAACTCGGCGGCGCCGGATAGAAAGAATCGGTGGGGCTGAGTTGGACTTTAGGTTTAGGTCATATGAGGATGTGAGATAGCAGTTGAGGGTTTTGGAGCGTATCACTAAGCACTATGAAACAAGAACCTCATTAAGCAACACCTCATCCCTCCTTGATAGTATTGGCTTTTCCTATAGACTCAATGTGATCTTGGATCACTAAAAAATAAAATGTAAAGTCTTGATCTTGAATCTTGAGCCAATCCTTTTATCCTAAGAATTTTGAGGGGTCCACTTTTCTCATCCATGCCATGCCATTCATTGAGCTTTCCTGAAATATTTATCTTGGAATAGTATTAGCTCAATGAGCTATATGTTGTTAGGAATTACCAAAACCACCTAGGGATAGTTGCACTTTCACATCGCTTCCCTGCATGAGAACACGAGGGTTCCTATGTCGTTGTCGCCGCACCCTGCTACGTCTTGAGCTTGCGTTGGTTTTCCTTGAAGAGGAGAGGGTGATGCAGCAATAGTAGCGTAAGTATTTCCCTCAGTTTTTGAGAACCAAGGTATCAATCCAGTAGGAGGTTCCTCAACAAGTCCCACGAACCTACACAAACAAATAAAGAACTCTCAACCAACGCGACAAAGGGGTTGTCAATCCCTTCACGTCCACTTGCGAAAGTGAGATCTGATAGAGATAGTATGATAAGATAAATAAATTTTTGGTATTTTATAATATAAATGCAGAAAATAAAGATGCAAATAAAAGTAGATTGGAAGCAAATATGATAAGAGATAGACCCGGGGGCCATAGGTTTCACTAGAGGCTTCTCTCGAGAGCATAAGTATTATGGTGGGTGAACAAATTACTGTCGAGCAATTGATAGAAAAGCGAATAATTATGACGCTATCTAGGCATGATCATGTATATAGGCATCACGTCCATAACAAGTAGACCGACACCTGCCTGCATCTACTACTATTACTCCACACATCGACCGCTATCCAGCATGCATCTAGAGTATTAAGTTCATAAGAACAGAGTAACACATTAAGCAAGATGACATGATGTAGAGGGATAAACTCAAGCAATATGATATAAACCCCATCTTGTTATCCTCGATGGAAACAATACAATACGTGCCTTGCAACCCTTTCTGTCACTGGGTAAGGACACCACAAGATTGAACCCAAAGCTAAACACTTCTCCCATGACAAGAAAGAACAATCTAGTAGGCCAAACCAAACTGATAATGCAAAGAGACTTGCAAAGATAACCCAATCATACATAAAAGAATTCAGAGAAGATTCAAATATTATTCATAGATAAACTTGATCTTAAACCCACAACTCATCGGATCTCGACAAACACACCGCAAAAAGAGTTTACATCGAATAGATCTCCACAAGAGAGGGGGAGAACATTGTATTGAGATCCAAAAAGAGAGAAGAAGCCATCTAGCTTATAACTATGGACCCGTAGGTCTGTGGTAAACTACTCACAACTCATCAGAGAGGCAAGGATGTTGATGTAGAAGCCCTCCATTGTCGATTCCCTCTCCGGCAGAGTGCCGGCAAAGGCTCCAAGATGAGATCTCGCGGATACAGAAGGTTACGGTGGTGGAAATTGTGTTTCGTCTTGCCCCCGGATGTTTTCGGGGTACGTAGGCTTATATAGGAGGAAGAAGTACGTCGGTGGACGCCCGAGGGGCCCACGAGACAGGGGGCGCACCCTATAGGGGGGGAGGGGGCGCCCTCCTATCTCGTGGGAGCCTCGACCGCTTCTTGACTTGCACTCCAAGTCCTCTGGATCACGTTCGTTCCAAAAATCACGCTCCCGAAGGTTTCATTCGGTTTGGACTCCATTTGATATTCCTTTTCTTCGAAATACTGAAATAGGCAAAAAAAAACAATACGGCCTGGGCCTCCGGTTAGTAGGTTAGTCCCAAAAATGATATAAATGTGTAAAATAAAGCCCATAAACATCCAAAAGGGGTAATATAATAGCATGGAACAATCAAAAATTATAGATACGTTGGAGACGTATCACACCCACATCCATCCTCACCACGGTGCCCGTCCTCGCTCCGCCGTCGCCGAGTCCGGTCGAGATCGGCAGGATTTGCCGCATCTCGCGCGACGCCCGGCCGTTGTGCTCCACCTGTCGCCGGCCTCCTTCAGTTCCCTTCGTCGCCGAGGATGAGCATGCACCGAATTTCCATGCCTTCCACGTGTAGCTGGCCTCCTTCCGGTTCCCTTCATCATCGAAGACGAGCAGACACAAAATTCCGATGCCCTTTCCATCCTTGTTGATGCCGAGTTGTTCCCCAACCAAAGGAACAGATCAACGCCATGGGATCCAGCCGGTGAGAGTCTCCCGGCCGCATCACCTTGCAGAACACATGCTGGGGTGGAGCATGAATTAGCTGCTCGTCGGCCATGCGGGGAGCACGGATGAGCTGCTCATCGGCGTCCATCCCATGCACCCAACCCCCGCCAACGATGGCCGCCCAACAACCTCGATGGCACACGCCTCCGGCATCCCCGACATCAGCGGCTCATACGTCTCCAACATATCTATAATTTTTTTATTGTTCCATGCTATTATATTACCTGTTTTGGATGTTTATGGCCTTTACTATACACTATTATATCATTTTTGGGACCAACCTACTAACCGGAGGCCCAGCCCGAATTGCTATTTTTTTTGCCTATTTCAGTGTTTCGAAGAAAAGGAATATCAAACATAGTCCAAACGGGATGAAACCTTCGGGAGCGATCTTTTTGGAACAAATGCAAACCAGGAGACTTGGAGTGCACGTCAAGCAACGAATGAGGCGGCCACGAGGGTGCCTGGCGCGCCCTAAGGGGGTGGGCACGCCCCCCACCCTTGTGGGCCCCTCGAGCGTCCACCGACCTACTTCTTCCTCCTATATATATCTACGTACCCCGAAACCATCCAGGAGTACCACGAAAACCTAATTCCACCATCGCAACCTTATGTATCCGCGAGATCCCATCTTGGAGCCTTCGCCGGCGCTCCGCCGGAGGGGGAATCGACCATGGAGGGCCTCTACATCACCACCAAGGCCTCCCTGATGAGTTGTGAGTTGTTTACCACAGACCTTCGGGTCCATAGTTATTAGCTAGATGGCTTCTTCTCTCTCTTTGATTCTCAATATAAAGTTCTCCTTCCTCTTCTTGGAGATCTATTCGATGTAACTCTTTTTTGCGGTGTGTTTGTCGAGATCCGATGAATTGTGGGTTTATGATCAAGTTTATCTATGAGAAATATTTGAATCTCCTCTAAATTTTTTGATGTATGATTGGTTATCTTTGCGAGTCTCTTTGAATTATCAGTTTGGTTTGGCCTACTAGATTGATCTTTCTTGCAATGGGAGAAGTGCTTAGCTTTGGGTTCAATCTTGCGGTGTCCTTTCCTAGTGACAGCAGGGGCGGCAAGGCACGTATTGTATTGTTGCCAACGAGGATAAAAAGATGGGGTTTATATCATATTGCATGAGTTTATCCCTCTACATCATGTCATCTTGCTTAATGCATTACTCTGTTCTTCATGAACTTAATACTCTAGATGCAGGCATGAGTCGGTCGATGTGTGTAGTAATAGTAGTAGATGCAGAATCATTTCGATCTACTTGTTGCGGATGTGATGCCTATATACATTATCATACCTAGATACTCGCATAACTATGCACTTTTCTATCAATTGCTCGACAGTAATTTGTTCACCCACCGTAACACTTATGCTATCTTGAGAGAAGCCACTAGTGAAACCTATGCCCCCCGGGTCTATATTTTATCATATAAGTTTTCCATCTACTTTTATTTGCATCTTTTATTTTCCAATCTATATCATAAAAATACCAAAAATATTTATCTTATCTTATTATCTCTATCAGATCTCACTTTCGCAAGTTACCGTGAAGGGATTGACAACCCCTTTATCGCGTTGGTTGCGAGGTTCTTGTTTGTTTGTGTAGGTGCGTGGGACTCTTGAGGAGCCTCCTTTTGGATTGATACCTTGGTTGTCAAAACTGAGGGAAATACTTACGCTACTTTGCTGCATCACCCTTTCCTCTTCAAGGGAAAAACCAACGCATGCTCAAGAGGTAGCTGCTGCCACCTCCCTGAGAGAGCTCCTCCTACCTTCGAAGGAGGCGCATGAGCCGTGCCCGGCCATCACACGCCCATGGCCGTGGCCGTGGCCAACAAGAACCTCTAGGCCGCGTCAGCGTTTGGTGACATGCGCATGCTCTCCACTGGTTGATTTATATGCGAGTTTTTTCTGAGTGGGGGCAGCACCCATGGGTGTTGTGTACATGTTCAATACACACAACAACTTCTCTGATGACTTCGTCACCTAATGGTCAGACACAATTTAGCAATAGTAAATAGATGCCTAGTAGGTTTGTTCGCTGCTTATGAATGTTCATAATGTGTAAAATAATTCAATTTTACTATGATTTTTCTTGAGAAGTTGAATCTGCAAAGTCCTGATAACATTTACTATATACTCCCAACTCTACAGACCAACTCTTGATGGGTTTACAATGTGCCTCTAGCCTCCCAATTTTCAGGGGAATCTACTCCAATGAGTGAATCATAGCCACCAATAAACAGGCGCCAAGTGAAGATGTCACACTTTGATGTGAAATGCCTGGTACAAATCCTTTTAGTGCTCAATTAAAATTTGTTGGTTAACTATCTCCCTGGAAGTGTCAAATGACTTTAGACCAATTCTAGCGTTCAACCTATTATCATTTTATATAGAGATCACATTCATCACCAGGAAGGGTCAAGATGTTCTGCATCAAAGGCATCGGCAGTGCTATAAGAGTTGAAGAAGAGGATTTGATGTTGTTACAACTATCTGTGAAGTGTCAAACCTGCCGAAGAAGGCATGCCAATTTTTCTCTTTGTGTTCTGATGCCTAAAAATAAACCCAAGATGGAGAAAAGTGTTGGCGAGCAGATAACAAAAGCTAACCGGAATCATATCAGAAAATTATGGTAGCAATAAATTGTACTATGTTTTAGGAACTATATAACAAAGTCGTTTACTATGGTATAAAAGAGTAGTACAGTCAAACATTTACCTTTAAAACTAAGAAACAAGGGATATGTCGGGGAAAATGGCACATGATAAAAGCACAGACTTCAAATGAATGCTCATGTCTTCTTTCTATAAAAGAGAACTCTTATCATATTGTGGTTGATTACAAGAACTACACTTAATTGATTTATTTTCTATTGGGCAGAAAATGTGCTGTTGGCTGGGATTCTAAAAATCTTGAGGTGGTAGTGAACGATAAGCAAGTGAATTGCTTTTGTCAATTGTCATACATATACAGGTCTAACGCTTCTACTGTGTTCTAAACTCCCGCCTGGTAGTATCTTCTATAATGGTGTTGGCTTGATCTTCTGCATTATATATACTTACAATTTCCTCCCACTACTACAGAATGCTGCTAACGCGACACTACGACCAGAGACCCTTCGAGAAACGGTGGTGTCAGAGAACCGTCAAAAATGACCAAAATGTTTGCGATGACGGTTGCATCAAACACGGTTCAGATTTTAGTTGCGTGTGCGATGAAGGGCATACGGTTGATCCAGCAGAACTGTTTGCAATGAGGAAGAACAACAGAAACGGGCAGCCATATCAATGTGTGTGCGATATATGGCATACAGTTCCCTCCGATGAATTGCATGCTATTAGGGAATGCAACAGAAATGGTCAGCCAGATCAAGGTGTGTGTGATATACGGCATACGGTTCACTCGGACAAACTGTTTTCGATTAGGCAAGAGAACGGAAATGGTTCATCTTTACAAGATGTGTGTGATATGCAGCATTTGCGATTAGCCAAAAGAACACAAGCGATTCGTGTAAACCAGATGTGTGTGATACATAGCAAACAACCCACTCGAATGAACTGTTTGCGATGAGAAATTATAACACAGACGGTTACTATAGTAAGTTCGTGTGCGATTATGTTCGTACAAAAAACTTTGAAAAATGCAAACTAGTTGCTTGCGTATAAACAATTATCAAAAAGTAATGAGATAGACCTTCTTCAAGCCAATCAACATGTGTTCAAAAAACAAAAAATGTCAAAAATTACAAAACAAAGACCTCGATGTTAACTAGATGGGATGGGTCAGTACAAAGGTTTATAATACAAACGTTTATAATAAACCTTTGCAGTTACCCATCCAACTAGTTAATATTGAGTCAACTTTCCGTCCGGCCACCCATCTCATGACTACTCTAGCCTCAGCACAGTTAACTTGGGAGTTCTGTTAGATGAGCTATCGGTAGGGAAGCTGGTCCTTGCTGTTGTAGATCCCTCTTTGCAACCTTTATTGCGCAACACAATGGAAACGGTTCAACTGAACAATATGTATGTGATACGCGGCAAACAGGTCCGTGATCAGAAATGTGTGCGAAGACCAATAATAACACAGACGATTGCTGCTAATAAGCCATGTGATTTGCTCTGTCTATTGAAGAATAACATGTCTCTCTCTCTCTCTGTGTGTGTGTGTGTGTATATATATATATATAAGTGTGACGCCCCAGATTCAACTGTACACTAATCATACACGCAAATGTGTACGCAAGATCAGGGACTCACGGGAAGATATCACAACACAACTCTAGACACAAATAAAAGAATACAAGCTTTATATTACAAGCCAGGGGCCTCGAGGGCTCGAATACATAGCTCGGTACACAAGAGTCAACGAAAGAAACAATATCTGAACACATACATAAGTTAAACAAGGATGCCTTAAGAAGGCTAGCACAAAAGCAACACGATTGAAGATGCAAGGCCTCCTGCCTGGGACCTCCTAAACTACTCCTGGTCGTCGTCAGTCTCCATGTAGTAGTATCCGTCAGCGGTGACATCTGGCTCCAGGGATCCACCATCTGGTTGCATCAACCAGGAAGAAGGAAGAAGGGGGAAAAGGGGGGTATCAAAGCAATCGTGAGTACTCATCCAAAGTACTCGCAAGCATCAGATCTATACTAAGTATGCACTAGTATCAAATGGAAGGTTTGTATCTGTGGACTGAACTGCAGAATGCCTGAATAGAGGGCGAATGCCTAGCCTACTGAAGACTAGCATCTTCAAGCAGCTCTGAGCATCTTGCAACATGTAGAAGAGTAAAGAATAGCAGTTTATAATTAACAAGCATGTTGTAATATCAACGCCCAGAGATCCTTCCTCGACTCCCTACGAGAAAGCCACATATCTTCAGCAGAAGCAACAATATCTTAGCACAGACATAAGTTAAACAAGGATGCCTTAAGAAGGCTAGCACAAAAGCAACATGATCGAAGAGGCAGGGCCTCCTGCCTGGGACCTCCTAAACTACTCCTGGCTGTCGTCGGTCTCCATGTAGTAGTATCCGTCAGCGGTGACATCTGGCTCCAGTGATCCACCATCTGGTTGCATCAACCGGAAAGAAGGAAGAAGGAAGAAGGGGGAAAAGGGGGGGGGGGGTATCAAAGCAACCGTGAGTACTCATCCAAAGTACTCACAAGCATCAGATCTATACTAAGTATGCACTAGTATCAAATGGAAGGTTTGTATCTGTGGACTGAACTGCAGAATTCCATAATAGAGGGGGAAGGCCTAACCTATCGAAGACTAGCATATTCAAGAAGCTCCGAGCATCTTGCAGCATGTAGAAGAGTAAAGAATAGCAGTTTATAATTAACAAGCATGCTGTAACATCAACGCCCAGAGATCCTTCCTCGACTCCCTGCGAGAAAGCAATCTCGGAGCCATATATCCATCACATATCTCAAATATCCATTTCTAGTTATATAAGATCAGGATATAAGTCTGAACGTCCATTACCGTGGACACGGTATTCGAATATATAACTTCCCTGCAGGGGTGCACCATGTTACCTAACACGCTCGATCACTCTGGCCGGACACACCGTTTTGGGGTCAATGCCCGGCCTCGAAAGATCAACACGTCACAGCCCTACCTAGGCTCAGCAGAGAGGTCCCCGCCGGTCTACATCCTAAGCACTCCGGGGTCTTGGGCCCATCGCCCGCAGCACTCTAGGTCGTTGTGCGACGAGCCGGGATGAGCACCACCCCATACTGGATGGCACTGGCCTGACACGCCCACGATGCTGAACTGGACGTCTGACAAAGCTTCGGCTGATACTGCGACGTCAAGGCCCATAACTATTCTCGCATGGTGGTTAGTGCGTAAAGGCCAGAGGCCAACTCAGAACAAATACCCAAACATGTTCGTGCATTGGGGGCTCGTGGAAACAAGCAGAGACTCACGATAAGGTGAACTCGTCGCCCCATCTCATGGACTTACGACAAGGGCCCAGACTGCCCGGCCGTGCCACGTGGAAAACTCGCGGGTGCTCAATGGGCCCGCCCAACTTTCACATCAACTTGCGGGTACCCCTCAGGGCCAACCCAACTTCAACAATGGTCTCAAGTAAAGTCAAGTTAACCGTGTGTCCAAACATCAAGGGGAAAACCCGAGGAATCACCCTCAGTGAATTCCACTCAATGTAATCATCAAGGTGAACGTAAGAGGAACCACCCTCGAGGTTCACACTTGAGGGGTTGCACGACAAAGTCGTATGGGGGTGGTCAAGGAGGACCCACCCTCGATGACCACGATCGAATAGCTACACTACGGAGATCTCATCAGGAGTGATGTATGAGGTTCCACCCTCGGCGATCGATGGTAACTCTGCAAAGTCGAGCAACAAAAGGGGCGTGATGTGATGTGAGGTGTCGGGCTCTGGTCGTCGATCACGTTGATCGAGTCGTCGATGATGAAGCAGGGGCAACAAGAACAAGGTGGGGGTCACTGATGGATCACTAACCAACCTATAGTAAGCAGCTTAGGATAAGCAGGTAAGGTACAATAGCAGGTTACAAAAGCAGGCTATGCATCAAAACAGGAGCAATCAATAACAATAGCAAAATCTAATGCAAGCATGAGAGAATGGCATGGGAGATATCATGATGATCAAAGGGGGGCTTGCCTGGAAGCTCTGCTGAAAGGGAAGAGGGTCGTCGGTGACATAGTTGATCATAGTGGCATCAGCAGCGGTCTCGGGGTCTACCGGAGAGAAGAGGGGGAAGAAACAATAAATACACACAAACATATGCATAACATGATTATAAGCGGGGCTAGAGGTGTCAAACGCAGTGTTAGGCGATACTGGTGACGAGGGAAAACATCCGGGAAAGTTTTCCCGGTTCCGGACGTCTGTCAGACAACTGAACCGAAGGGGAAAGGTTCGATGATTGCTATGATAGTGATGTGTGGTAGGCGAACGGACTGCGTACTCGGATTTGTCTCATCGTTCTGAGCAACTTTCATGTACAAAACTTTTTCATCCGAGTTGCGGATTATTTTCTATGAATTTTCAAAGATTAAAACATTTTCTGGAATTATCTAAATTAACATAAATGGAATTATGATGTCTGCATGACTAGAGGATGACGTCAGCAGTCAACAACCGCAGTGACCAGGTCAAACTTGACCAGTGGGGCCCACATGCCAACCTCTGTTAAAAATGGAGTTTATATTAAACTAAAACTATGGTTAAAAAGCTTAGGGGGCCCCACACGTCAGTCTCAAATTAGGTTTGAATTATTAAAACATTTTAATTAATTTATATAGGCGGTGGGGCCCACGTGTTAGTGGCACTGGGCTGCCTGGTCAGTAGTTGACTGGGTCAACCGAGTTAATTGGGACCCACGGGGCCCATTGGCAGTGGCTCTAGGGTGGCCCCAGGCCAGCCACGTCGGCGACCGATGCCGGAGTGACTCTGACGACCAAAACAACGGCGGCGCCTCGCCGGAGTTGGCCGAAATCACGTTTCGTGGCTCGGTTTCGGGCGTGCGTGGGTGTGTTCGAACGCCACATCAATTAGTGGCCTCGGCCGCAGCAGGGGAGGCCGAGGTTGGTCGGAGCGGCGACGAAGGGTGGCGGTGGCACTCGGGTGAGCACGATCACGCGGCTACAGCTCGCTTCGAGCGCACTAAGCGGCTAGGCGGGGCCTACGTGGTGCGGTAGGGACGGCGAGCATGGTCCCATTTCCATTAGGTCATCAGAGACGCACTGGCAACGAGCCAGGCGGCAGCGAGCTGCGGCAATGGTGAAGCTAGCAGCGGCAACATCAAATCGAGGGGGAGGACGGAGGGGGAAACACGGCACTGCTCACATCAATGACAAGGAGTTGCTCGGGGAGGTGCTGGGTGCAGCGGAGCAGTGGTAATCATCAGCGAGATCCTGGTCGGGGCCGGAGAAGAAAGGAGTGCGTGGCATCGATGTGATGCTCCCCGACTTGATCTCCTCCTTGCGTTCGACGAAGACGACGAGGGGGAAGCTCCAAGACGCGGTAGCGCAGTGCAGGGGTCGACGGTGTCCGTGACGGCGATGATGGCACGACGACGAGTGCATCGGGTGCAGTGGAGAAGATGGGGGGAGAGGGCGAGAGCGAGTGGAGTGGCAGGGGGAAGTGGGAGAGGGGATCGAGGAGGTGCAGGCGGTGTCCTTATCCCTTCCCAGGGGGGCTGTAGCGGCGCGGGACGGTGAGCTGGTCCGTCAGCGACCGCTTGCGTGGTCGGACGAACAGTGGGGGCGTGGGGAGAAGACGACAAAGACGGGGAGGTGGCAGCTGGGCCACCTGGGCCGGCTGGGTGGGCTACGGCCCAGGAAATAAAATGGGGTGGGGGGGGGCTTTTCCACTGTTTTAAAGCTCTGTATTTTTAACCCTTTCGGTTTCTTTTTGTTTTAATTTATTTTTTAGTCTTTATTAATATAACACTAGCCCTAAATGAGTGTCAAAAACAACCTGTCAGTTATGTCGGCAACAACATCGTTACCAAGGGTGAAGGACGAAGAGAACCATTTTCCTGCTCGTTAAGACGAGGCAGACCAATAGGCAAAGTTCTCGTCCATCGGTGGCTACCAAATGTCATCAACAAAAGTGACAAGGTCTTACTGTCAGAGTTGTACACCGAGGTGTTTACATAAGCAGGGAATTATCACTGCTCAGATATGTTAGGTTACAAGAAAGGTTAAACAAAGCAGTGGAGACTTGAATCAATTATCGGTGTTCTCGAGTGTCTAACAACTTAGAACCCGTGGAAAATTTGAATCGGCGAGAATAATAGTTGATGAAAAACTCATAAGAAGTTATGTAGTCCTGTGATATTCTCGAGATACCAGAGGGTATTACTCGAAGGTATATCAATGTAGAGGTTGAACAGGTGAAATGATCTGAAGAAGACAAGTACTTTAACTTGTCTGAGAAATGGAATTAAAGGAGAACAATCATGGTCGGAACGACGGTTGCAAAGGACCAATTATAGATACAACATGAACTTATCACAAGGGGATTATTATTATAACAAGAAGCTTCCACGATAAGTTCCACATCAGGTTCGTGGGCATGAACACAAAGGTTCAAGGTCGACTCCCACTTCATCAATGCATAACTTTCCATTTACTTCTCGTCTTTGACAAAGTGGTAGAGTCAAACTTCATGAGTATATAAGTCAAGCTCGGAGTAGAGCATTATTGAGGAACAAAAAGATACAATTTTCCAGAGGCATTATGTATCCCAGGAAAAGCTCACAAGGTGATTGAATATGAAGGGCGATGTCGGATAAAATCCAAGAAAGGACCTTGTGGTCTACAAGGGATCTGATGTGAGTATCGATACTCACCCAGAAGAAGAAGAATGCAAGGATATCCGACTATAGAAACAACTTACTAATTCAAAGCTCAAACGCAAAGGAATTATGATTTCCAAAATGGTGGATCAGAAGCAGAGGCTCTGATCAAACACAAGTAAGTTGAATAGACATAGATCAACAATCAATCATGGCTTGATTTGTCGAACACCATCTCATGTCGGGGAGTGACATCTGAGCCGATGGGAAGAATTCTAATTTTGATTGAAGATTGCGAGCATTCACGAACACATCGAATCAATTGCTCAAAATTATGATGACAAAGGTTGCTAAAGAGCATTACTGGACATATGGAAGTAACCATAGTGTAAGCAGGTAAGGAGGAGCAAGAGTAATAGGCTACTGAGGAGTTTCAGAAGACCAAATAGCATTCCAAAGAATTTTGCAAAACACATGAACAACTGTGGATGAACGGATACTCAGCAAGCGCGAGTAATTACCCGTAGGGGTATTTAGGTGGCAAAGAGCTGCAAGGCAGTAGGCTCAATATATTCTCAGGACAACAGAGAGTAATTCGGGGCATCTTGTAATTACAAGAGCAACTAGGGATGATGGTATGAATGACAACATAGGTGGTTACGCATAAGTATTTATCGGTGGTAGGGATTGCAACGATGAAGGTTACAAGGGACTCGGCAAACGTCGGAGAGTATCTTCAGAATCTTCTGGTGCACCAAGCAATCATCTGGAGTGAGGGGCTCTCCGGGAGAGTATTTACGAGATCCTAGAGTTAGAGTTAAAAAAATCATTTAACCTGAATAAAAGAGTGATCAGTGTCCCAGAGTATAGACGAGGAGTTAAAGATCCTAATACCACCCAATGGCGACGTGGGCCCATAAGCCGCACAACCATGTTAGTAAATCAGATTTTTCAAAGACTAGACTCAACTTCAGCCAAGGAGTTGGAAAGGGGGATCCTATAGGCAGTCGGCTCTGATACCAACATGTGACGCCCCCGATTCAACTATACACTAATCATACACGCAAATGTGTACGATCAAGATCAGGGACTCACAGGACGATATCACAACACAACTCTAGACACAAACAAAAGAATACAAGCTTTATATTACAAGGTAGGGGCCTCGAGGGCTCGAATACATAGCTCGATACACAAGAGTCAGCAGAAGCAACAATATCTTTGCACAAACATAAGTTAAACAAGGATGCCTTAAGAAGGCTAGCACAAAAGCAACACGATCGAAGAGGCAAGGCTCCTGCCTGGGACCTCCTAAACTACTCCTGGTCGTTGTCGGTCTCCATGTAGTAGTATCCGTCAGCGTTGACATCTGGCTACAGGGATCCACCACCTGGTTGCATCAACCGGAAAGAAGGAAGAAGGGGGAAAAGGGGGGTAGCAAAGCAACCGTGAGTACTCATCCAAAGTACTCACAAGCATCAGATCTATACTAAGTATGCACTAGTATCAAATGGAAGGTTTGTATCTGTGGACTGAACTGCAGAATTCCATAATAGAGGGGGAAGGCCTAACCTATCGAAGACTAGCATCTGCAAGCAGCTCCGAGCATCTTGCAGCATGTAGAAGAGTAAATAATAGCAGTTTATAATTGACAAGCATGGTGTAAAATCAACGCCCAGAGATCCTTCCTCGACTCCCTGCGAGAAAGCAATCTCGGAGCCACATATCCATCACATGTCTCAAGTATCCATTTCTAGTTATATAAGATCAGGATAAAAGTCTGAACGTCCATTACCGTGGACACGGTATTCGAATATATAACTTCCCTGCAGGGGTGCACCACATTACCCAACACGCTCGATCACTCTGGCCGGACACACCTTTCTGGGGTCAATGCCCGGCCTCGGAAGATTAACACGTCGTAGCCCTACCTAGGCTCAGCAGAGAGGTCCCCGCCGGTCTACATCCTAACCACTCCGGGGTCTTGGGCCGATTGCCCGCAGCACTCCGGGTCGTTGTGCGACGAGCCAGGACGAGCACCACCTCATAATGGATGGCACTAGCCCTACATGTCCACAATGCTAAACTGGATGTCTGACAAAGCTTCGACTGATACTGTGACGTTGAGGCCCGTAACTATTCTCGCGTGGTGGTTAGTGCGTAAAGGCCAGAGGCCAACTCAGAACAAATACCCAAACCTGTTAGTGCATTGGGGGCTCACGGAAACAAGCAGAGACTCAGGATAAGGTAACCTCGCCGCCCCATCTCATGGACTTACGGCAAGGGCCCAGACTGCCCGGCCATGCCACGTGGAAAACTCACGGGTGCTCTACGGGCCCGTCCGTCTTTCACATCAACTCGCGGGTACCCCTCATGGCCGACCTGACTTCAACAATGGTCTTAAGTAAAGTCAAGGTAACCATGTGTCCAAACATCAACGGGAAAACCCGAGGAATCACCCTCGGTGAATTCCACTCGATGTAATCATCAAGGTGAACATAAGAGGAACCACCCTCGAGGTTCACACTTGAGGGGTTGCACGACAGAGTTGTATCGGGGGTGGTCAAGGAGGAACCACCCTCGATGACCACGACCGAATAGCTACACTACAGAGATCTCATCAGGAGTGATGTATGAGGTTCCACCCTCAGCACTCGATGGTAACTCTGCAGAGTTGAGCAACAAAAGGGGCGTGATGTGATGTGAGGTGTCGGGCTCTGGTCATCGATCACGTTGATCGAGTCGTCGATGATGAAGCAGGGGTAACAAGGACAAGGTGGGGGTCGCTGATGGATCATTAACCAACCTATACTAAGCATCTTAGGATAATCAGGTAAGGTACAATAGCAGGTTACAAAAGCAGGCTATGCATCAGAATAGGAGCAATCAATAACAGTAGCAAAATCTAATGCAAGCATGAGAGAATTGAATGGGCGATATCGGGATGATCAAAGGGGGGGGGGCTTGCTTGGAAGCTCCGCTGAAAGGGAAGAGGGTCGTCGGTGACGTAGTCGATCACAGGGACATTAGCAGCGGTCTCGGGATCTACCGGAGAGAAGAGGGGGAAGAAACAGTAAATACACGCAAACATATCCATAACATGATTATAAGCGGGGCTAGAGGTGTCTAACGCAGCGTTAGGCGATACTGGTGAAGGGGGAAAACATCCGGGAAAGTTTTCCTGGTCGTTTGTCAGACAAATGAACTGAAGGGGAAAGGTTCGATGATTGCTATGATAGGCATGTGTGGCGGGCGAACATACTACATACTCGGATTCGTCTCGTCGTTCTAAGCAACTTTCATGTATAAAACTTTTTCATCCGAGTTACGGATTATTTTCTACGAATTTTCAAAGATTAAAACATTTTCTAGAATTGTATAAATTAAAGAAATGGAATTATGACGTCAGCATGACTAGAGGATGACGTCAACAGTCAACAGCCACAGTGACTAGGTCAAACCTAACCAGTGGGGCCCACATGTCAGCCTCTATTAAAAACATAGTTTATATTAAACTAAACCGTGGTTAAAAAGCTTAGGGGGGCCCACATGTCAGTCTCAAATTAGTAACTAATTAGGTTTTAATTATTAAAACATTTTAATTAATTTATATAGGCGGTGGGGCCCGCGTGTCAGTGGAACTGGGCTGCCTGGTCAATAGTTGACTGGGTCAACCCAGTCAACTGGGACCCGCGGGGCCCATTGGCAGTGGCTCTGGGGTGGCCCCAGGCCAGCCACGTCGGTGGCCGGTGCTGGAGTGACTCCGGCGACCAAAACAACGGCGGTGCCTCGCTCGAGTTGGCCGGAATCGCGTTACGGGGCTCTGTTTTGGGCGTGCATGGGTTCGTTCGAACGGGCATCGAACGCCGCATCGATTGGTGGCCTTGGCCGCAGCAGGGAGGCCGAGGTTGGCCGGAGCGACGACGAAGGGTGGCGGTGGAGCTCGGGTGAGCACGAGCGCGCGACTACAACTCGCTTTTGAGCGTACTAAGCGGCTAGGCGGGGCCTACGTGGTGCGGTAGGGACGGAGAGCATGGTCCCGTGACCATTAGGTCATCGGAGAGGCGCCGACGGCGAGCCAGGCGGCAGCGAGCTGCGGCAATGGTGGAGCTAGCAGCAGTAACAGCAAATCGAGGGGGAGGACGGAGGGGGAAATGTGGCGCTACTCACATCGTTGATGGGGAGTTGCTCGGGGAGGCGCTGGGTGCAGCGGAGTGGTGGTAATCGTCGGCGAGATCCGGATCGGGGCTGGAGAAGAAAGGAGGGTGTGGCTTCGATGTGATGCTCCCCGACTTGATCTCCTCCTTGGGTTCGACGAAGACGACGAGGGGGAAGCTCCAGGACGCGGTAGCACAACGCGAGGGTCGACGGTGTCCGTGACGGCGACGATGGCACGTCGACGAGTGCATCGGGTGCGGTGGAGAAGATGGGAGGAGAGGGTGAGAGCGAGTGCCATGGTAGGGGGAAGTGGGAGACGGGATCGAGGGGGCACAGACGACGTCCTTATCCCTTCCGGGGGGCTGTAGCGGCGCGGGACGATGAGCTGGTCCGTCGGTGATCGCGGGCGCGGTCGGACGAATAGTGTTGGAAATATGCCCTAGAGGCAATAATAAAAGTATTATTATATTTCATTGTTCATGATAATTGTCTTTTATTCATGCTATAACTGTATTATCCGGAAATCGTAATACACGTGTGAATACTTAGACCACACTATGTCCCTGGTAAGCCTCTAGTTGACCAGCTCGTTGTGATCAACAGATAGTCATGGTTTCCTGACTATGGACATTGGATGTCGTTGATAACGGGATCACATCATTAGGAGAATGATGTGATGGACAAGACCCAATCCTAAGCATAGCATAAAAGATCGTGTAGTTCGTTTTGCTAGAGCTTTGCAAGTGTCAAGTATCTCTTCCTTCGACCATGAGATCGTGTAACTCCCGGATACCGTAAGAGTGCCTTGGGTGTATCAAACGTCACAACGTAACTGGGTGACTATAAAGGTGCATTACAGGTATCTCCGAAAGTAGTTGTTGGGTTGACACGGATCAAGACTGGGATTTGTCACTCCGTATGACGGAGAGGTATCTCTGGGCCCACTCGGTAATGCATCATCATATTGAGCTCAATGTGACCAAGGTGTTGGACACGGGATCATGCATTACGGTACGAGTAAAGTGACTTGCCGGTAACGAGACTGAACAAGGTATTGGGATACCGACGATCGAGTCTCGGGCAAGTAACGTACCGATTGACAAAGGGAATTGCATACAGGGTTTGATCGAATCCTCGACATAGTGGTTCATCCGATGACAACATCGAGGAGCATGTGGGAGCCATCATGGGTATCCAGATCCCGCTGATGGTTATTGACTGAGAGCGTCTCGGTCATGTCTGCATGTCTCCCGAACCCGTAGGGTCTACACACTTAAGGTTCGGTGACGCTAGGGTTATGAAGATATGGATATGCAGAAACCTGAATGTTGTTCGGAGTCCCGGATGAGATCCCGGACGTCACGAGGAGTTCCGGAATGGTCCGGAGGTAAAGAATTATATATAGGAAGTGCTATTTCGGGCATCGGGACAAGTTTCGGGGTTATCGGTATTGTACCGGGACCACCGGAAGGGTCCCGGGGGTCCACCGGGTGGGGCCACCTGTCCCGGGGGGCCACATGGGCTGTAGGGGGTGCGCCTTGGCCATCATGGGCCAAGGGCACCAGCCCCTATAGGCCCATGCGCCTAGGGTTTCCCCTAGGAGGAGTCCTAGTGGTGGAAGGCACCCCTAGGTGCCTTGGGGGGGAGGGAAACCTCCCCTAGGCCGCCGCCCCCCCTAGTAGATCTCATCTACTAGGGCTGGCGCCCCCCCTGGCACCCCTATATATAGTGGGGGAGAGGAGGGACTTCATACACCAGCCCCTGGCGCCTCCACCTCCCCCCGTTACGTCTCTCCCTCGTAGTCTCGGCGAAGCCCTGCTGCTGTGACGCCCTGCATCCACCACCACGCCGTCGTGCTGCTGGATCTTCATCAACCTCTCCTTCCCCCTTGCTGGATCAAGAAGGAGGAGACGTCTCCCGTCCCGTACGTGTGTTGAACGCGGAGGTGCCGTCCGTTCGGCGCTGGTCATTGGTGATTTGGATCACGTCGAGTACGACTACATCATCACCTTGCAAGCTTCCGCACGCGATCTACAAGTGGTATGTAGATGCAAACTCTCTCCCTAGACTCGTTGCTTAGATGAACTCATAGATGGATCTTGGTGAAACCGTAGGAAAAATTTTAATTTTCTGCAACGTTCCCCAACAGTCTGTTGGAAATATGCCCTAAAGGCAATAATAAAAGTATTATTATATTTCATTGTTCATGATAATTGTCTTTTATTCATGCTATAACTGTATTATCCGGAAATCGTAATACACGTGTGAATACTTAGACCACACTATGTCCCTGGTAAGCCTCTAGTTGACCAGCTCGTTGTGATCAACAGATAGTCATGGTTTCCTGACTATGGACATTGGATGTCGTTGATAACGGGATCACATCATTAGGAGAATGATGTGATGGACAAGACCCAATCCTAAGCATAGCATAAAAGATCGTGTAGTTCGTTTTGCTAGAGCTTTGCAAGTGTCAAGTATCTCTTCCTTCGACCATGAGATCATGTAACTCCCGGATACCGTAAGAGTGCCTTGGGTGTATCAAACGTCACAACGTAACTGGGTGACTATAAAGGTGCATTACAGGTATCTCCGAAAGTAGCTGTTGGGTTGACACGGATCGAGACTGGGATTTGTCACTCCGTATGACGGAGAGGTATCTCTGGGCCCACTCGGTAATGCATCATCATATTGAGCTCAATGTGACCAAGGTGTTGGACACGGGATCATGCATTACGGTACGAGTAAAGTGACTTGCCGGTAACGAGACTGAACAAGGTATTGGGATACCGTCGATCGAGTCTCGGGCAAGTAACGTACCGATTGACAAAGGGAATTGCATACAGGGTTTGATCGAATCCTCGACATAGTGGTTCATCCGATGACAACATCGAGGAGCATGTGGGAGCCATCATGGGTATCCAGATCCCGCTGATGGTTATTGACTGAGAGCGTCTGGGTCATGTCTGCATGTCTCCCGAACCCGTAGGGTCTACACACTTAAGGTTCGGTGACGCTAGGGTTATGAAGATATGTATATGCAGAAACCCGAATGTTGTTCGGAGTCCCGGATGAGATCCCGGACGTCACGAGGAGTTCCGGAATGGTCCGGAGGTGAATAATTATATATAGGAAGTGCTATTTCGGGCATCGGGACAAGTTTCGGGGTTATCGGTATTGTACCGGGACCACCGGAAGGGTCCCGGGGGTCCACCGGGTGGGGCCACCTGTCCCGGGGGGCCACATGGGCTGTAGGGGGTGCGCCTTGGCCATCATGGGCCAAGGGCACCAGCCCCTATAGGCCCATGCGCCTAGGGTTTCCCCCTAGGAGGAGTCCTAGTGGTGGAAGGCACCCCTAGGTGCCTTGGGGGGGGAGGGAAACCTCCCCTAGGCCGCCGCCCCCCCTAGTAGATCTCATCTACTAGGGCCGGCGCCCCCCTGGCACCCCTATATATAGTGGGGGAGAGGAGGGACTTCATACACCAGCCCCTGGCGCCTCCACCTCCCCCGGTTACGTCTCTCTCTCGTAGTCTCGGCGAAGCCCTGCTGCTGTGACGCCCTGCATCCACCACCACGCCGTCGTGCTGCTGGATCTTCATCAACCTCTCCTTCCCCCTTGCTGGATCAAGAAGGAGGAGACGTCTCCCGTCCCGTACGTGTGTTGAACGCGGAGGTGCCGTCCGTTCGGCGCTGGTCATCGGTGATTTGGATCACGTCGAGTACGACTACATCATCACCTTGCAAGCTTCCGCACGCGATCTACAAGTGGTATGTAGATGCAAACTCTCTCCCTAGACTCATTGCTTAGATGAACTCATAGCTGGATCTTGGTGAAACCGTAGGAAAAATTTTAATTTTCTGCAACGTTCCCCAACAGTGGTATCAGAGCTAGGTCTATGCGTAGTTCTCTTTGCACGAGTAGAACACAACTTTGTTGTGGGCGTGGATTTTGTCATCTTACTTGCCTCTACTAGTATTTTCTTGCTCAACGGTATTGTGGGATGAAGCGGCCCGGACCAACCTTACACGTACACTTACGTGAGACCGGTTCCACCGACTGACATGCACAAGTTGCATAAGGTGGCTGGCGGGTGTCTGTCTCTCCCACCTTAGTTGGAGCGGAATCGATGAACATGGCCCTTATGAAGGGTAAATAGAAGTTGACAAAATCACGTTGTGGTGATTCGCAGGTAAGAAAACGTTCTTGCTAGAACCCAATTGCAGCCACGTAAAAGATGCAACAACAATTAGAGGACGTCTAACTTGTTTTTGCAGCGATTGATCATGTGATGTGATATGGCCAGAAGTTGTGATGAATGATGAATTGTGATGTATGAGATCATGTTCTTTGTAATAGGATTCACGACTTGCATGTCGATGAGTATGACAACCGGCAGGAGCCATAGGAGTTGTCATTATTTTTTGTATGACCTGCGTGTCATTGAATAACGTCATGTAAACTACTTTACTTTATTGCTAAACGTTAGTCATAGAAGTAGAAGTAGTCGTTGGCGTGACAACTTCATGAAGACACGATGATGGAGATCATGATGATGGAGATCATGGTGTCAAGCCGGTGACAATATGATCATGGAGCCCCGAAGATGAAGATCAATGGAGCTATATGATATTGGCCATATCATGTCACAACTATATAATTGCATGCGATGTTTATTATGTATTATGCATCTTGTTTACTTAGGACGACGGTAGTAAATAAGATGATCCCTTATAAAATTTCAAGAAGTGTTCTCCCCTAACTGTGCACCGTTGCTACAGTTCGTCGTTTCTAAGCACCACGTGATGATCGGGTGTGATGGATTCTTACGTTCACATACAACGGGTGTAAGACAGTTTTACACAGCGAAAACACTTAGGGTTAACTTGACGAGCCTAGCATGTGCAGACATGGCCTCGGAACACGGAGACCGAAAGGTCGAACACGAGTCGTATGGAAGATACGATCAACATGAGAATGTTCACCGACGATGACTAGTCCGTCTCACGTGATGATCGGACACGGCCTAGTCGACTCGGATCGTGTAACACTTAGATGACTAAAGGGATGTCTAATCTGAGTGGGAGTTCATAATTTGATTAGAACTTAATTATCATGAACTTAGTCTAAAACCTTTGCAAATATGTCTTGTAGATCAAATGGCCAACGCTCATGTCAACATGAACTTCAACGCGTTCCTAGAGAAAACCAAGCTGAAAGATGATGGCAGCAACTATACGGACTGGGTCCGGAACCTGAGGATCATCCTCATAGCTGCCAGGAAACAATATGTCCTAGAAGGACCGCTAGGTGACGCTCCCGTCCCAGAGAACCAAGACATTATGAATGCTTGGCAAACTCGCGCTGATGATTACTCCCTCGTTCAGTGCGGCATGCTTTACAGCTTAGAACCGGGGCTCCAAAAGTGTTTTGAGCATCACGTAGCATATGAGATGTTCGAAGAGCTGAAACTAGTTTTCCAAGCTCATGCCCGGGTCGAGAGATATGATGTCTCCGACAAGTTCTACAGTTGTAAGATGGTGGAAAACAGTTCTGTCAGTGAGCACATCCTGAAGATGTCTGGGTTGCACAACCGTATGACCCAGCTGAACATTAACCTCCCAGATGAGGCGGTCATTGACAGAATCCTCCAGTCGCTCCCACCAAGCTACAAGAGCTTTGTGATGAACTACAACATGCAGGGAATGGAAAAGACCATTCCTGAAGTGTTCTCGATGCTGAAGTCAGCAGAGGCTGAAATCAAGAAAGAACATCAAGTGTTGATGGTCAATAAGACCACTAAGTTCAAGAAGGGCAAGGGTAAGAAGAACTTCAAGAAGGACGGCAAAGATGTTGCCGCGCCTGGTAAGCCAGTTACCGGGAAGAAGTCAAAGAATGGACCCAAGCCTGAGACTGAGTGCTTTTATTGCAAGGGGAAGGGTCACTGGAAGCGGAACTGCCCCAAATACTTAGCGGATAAGAAGGCCGGCAACACCAAAGGTATATTTGATATACATGTGATTGATGTGTACCTTACCAGTAATCGTAGTAACTCCTGGGTATTTGATACCGGTGTCGTTGCTCACTCACAGCAGGAGCTGCGGAATAAACGGAGACTGGCAAAGGATGAGGTGACGATGCGCGTCGGGAATGGTTCCAGAGTCGATGTGATCGCCGTCGGCACGCTGCCTCTACATTTACCTATGGGATTAGTTTTGAACCTTAATAATTGTTATTTAGTGCCAAGTTTGAGCATGAACATTGTATCAGGATCTCGTTTAATACGAGATGGATACTCATTTAAGTCTGAGAATAATGGTTGTTCGATTTATATGAGAGATATGTTTTATGGTCATGCTCCGATGGTCAATGGTTTATTCTTAATGAATCTCGAGCGTAATATTACACATGTTCATAGTGTAGATGCCAATAGATTTAAAGTTGATAACGATAGTCCCACATACTTGTGGCACTGCCGCCTTGGTCACATTGGTGTCAAGCGCATGAAGAAGCTCCATTCCGATGGACTTTTAGAGTCTCTTGATTATGAATCGTTTGACACGTGCGAACCATGCCTCTTGGGCAAAATGACCAAGACTCCGTTCTCCGGAACAATGGAGCGAGCAACCAACTTGTTGGAAATCATACATACCGATGTGTGCGGTCCAATGAGCGTTGAGGCTCGCAGAGGATATCGTTATGTTCTCACTCTCACAGATGACTTGAGTAGATATGGGTATGTCTACTTAATGAAACACAAGTCTGAGACCTTTGAAAAGTTCAAGGAATTTCAGAATGAGGTGGAGAATCAACATGACCGAAAGATAAAATTCTTACGATCAGATCGTGGAGGAGAATACTTAAGTCACGAATTTGGTACACACTTAAAGAAATGTGGAATCGTTTCACAGCTCACGCCGCCTGGAACACCTCAGCAAAACAGTGTGTCCGAACGTCGTAATCACACTCTATTGGATATGGTGCGGTCTATGATGTCTCTTACCGATTTACCGCTATCATTTTGGGGATACGCTCTAGAGACAGCTACATTCACTTTAAATAGGGCACCGTCTAAATCCGTTGAGACGACACCGTATGAATTATGGTTTGGAAAGAAACCTAAGCTGTCGTTTCTAAAAGTTTGGGGATGCAAAGCTTATGTCAAGAAACTTCAACCTGAAAAGCTCGAACCCAAGTCGGAAAAATGCGTATTCATAGGATACCCTAAGGAAACTGTAGGGTATACCTTCTACTTAAGATCCGAAGGCAAGATCTTTGTTGCCAAGAACGGATGCTTTCTGGAAAAAGAGTTTCTCTCGAAAGAAGTAAGTGGGAGGAAAGTAGAACTCGATGAAGTACTACCTCTTGAGCGGGATAGTGACGCAGCACAGGAAACTGTTCCTGTGATGCCCACATCAACTGAAGAGGAAAACCATGATAATGATCAAGGTACTTCGGATCAAGTTACTGCTGAACTTCGTAGGTCCACAAGGACACGTTCCGCACCAGAGTGGTACGGCAACCCTGTCCTGGAAATCATGTTGTTAGACAACAATGAACCTTCGAACTATGAAGAAGCAATGGCGGGCCCGGATTCCAACAAATGGCTTGAAGCCATGAAATCCGAGATAGAATCCATGTATGAAAACAAAGTATGGACTTTGACAGACTTGCCCGATGATCGGCGAGCGATAGAAAACAAATGGATCTTTAAGAAGAAGACGGACGCGGATGGTAATATTACCATCTATAAAGCTCGACTTGTCGCTAAGGGTTATCGACAGGTTCAAGGGATTGACTACGACGAGACATTCTCTCCCGTAGCGAAGCTAAAGTCTGTCCGAATCATGTTAGCAATTGCCGCATACTATGATTATGAGATATGGCAGATGGACGTCAAAACAGCATTCCTTAACGGGCATCTTAAGGAAGAACTGTATATGATGCAGCCGGAAGGTTTTGTCAATCCTCGAAACGCTAACAAAGTATGCAAGCTCCAACGATCCATTTATGGACTGGTGCAAGCATCTCGGAGTTGGAACATTCGCTTTGATGAGATGATCAAAGCGTTTGGGTTTATGCAGACTTATGGAGAAGCCTGCGTTTACAAGAAAGTGAGTGGGAGCTCTGTAGCATTTCTCATATTATATGTAGATGACATACTCCTGATGGGAAATAATATAGAATTTCTGGACAGCATTAAGGCCTACTTGAATAAGTGTTTTTCAATGAAGGACCTTGGAGAAGCTGCTTATATATTAGGCATCAAGATCTATAGAGATAGATCGAGACGCCTCATAGGTCTTTCACAAAGCACATACCTTGATAAGATTTTGAAGAGATTCAGAATGGATCAGTCCAAGAAGGGGTTCTTGCCTATGTTACAAGGTATGAGACTGAGCTCAGCTCAGTCACCGACCACGGCAAAAGATAAAGAAGAGATGAGTGTCATCCCCTATGCTTCAGCCATAGGTTCTATTATGTATGCCATGCTGTGTACCAGACCCGATGTAAACCTTGCCGTAAGTTTGGTAGCAAGATACCAAAGTAATCCCGGCAAGGAACACTGGACAGCGGTCAAGAATATCCTGAAGTACCTGAAAAGGACAAAGGACATGTTTCTCGTTTATGGAGGAGACGAAGAGCTCGTCGTAAAGGGTTACGTCGACGCTAGCTTCGACTCAGATCTGGATGACTCTAAGTCACAAACCGGATACGTGTATATGTTGAATGGTGGAGCAGTAAGCTGGTGCAGCTGCAAGCAGAGCGTCGTGGCGGGATCTACGTGTGAAGCGGAGTACATGGCAGCCTCGGAGGCAGCACATGAAGCGATTTGGGTGAAGGAGTTCATCACCGACCTAGGAGTCATACCCAATGCGTCGGGGCCGATCAAACTCTTCTGTGACAACACTGGAGCAATTGCCCTCGCAAAGGAGCCCAGGTTTCACAAGAAGACCAGGCACATCAAGCGTCATTTCAACTCCATCCGTGAAAATGTTCAAGATGGAGACATAGAGATTTGCAAAGTGCACACGGATCTGAATGTCGCAGATCCGCTGACTAAACCTCTCTCGCGTGCAAAACATGATCAACACCAGAACTCTATGGGTGTTCGATTCATCACAATGTAACTAGATTAGTGACTCTACTGCAAGTGGGAGACTGTTGGAAATATGCCCTAGAGGCAATAATAAAAGTATTATTATATTTCATTGTTCATGATAATTGTCTTTTATTCATGCTATAACTGTATTATCCGGAAATCGTAATACACGTGTGAATACTTAGACCACACTATGTCCCTGGTAAGCCTCTAGTTGACCAGCTCGTTGTGATCAACAGATAGTCATGGTTTCCTGACTATGGACATTGGATGTCGTTGATAACGGGATCACATCATTAGGAGAATGATGTGATGGACAAGACCCAATCCTAAGCATAGCATAAAATATCGTGTAGTTCATTTTGCTAGAGCTTTGCAAGTGTCAAGTATCTCTTCCTTCGACCATGAGATCGTGTAACTCCCGGATACCGTAAGAGTGCCTTGGGTGTATCAAACGTCACAACGTAACTGGGTGACTATAAAGGTGCATTACAGGTATCTCCGAAAGTAGCTGTTGGGTTGACACGGATCGAGACTGGGATTTGTCACTCCGTATGACGGAGAGGTATCTCTGGGCCCACTCGGTAATGCATCATCATATTGAGCTCAATGTGACCAAGGTGTTGGACACGGGATCATGCATTACGGTACGAGTAAAGTGACTTGCCGGTAACGAGACTGAACAAGGTATTGGGATACCGTCGATCGAGTCTCGGGCAAGTAACGTACCGATTGACAAAGGGAATTGCATACAGGGTTTGATCGAATCCTCGACATAGTGGTTCATCCGATGACAACATCGAGGAGCATGTGGGAGCCATCATGGGTATCCAGATCCCGCTGATGGTTATTGACTGAGAGCGTCTCGGTCATGTCTGCATGTCTCCCGAACCCGTAGGGTCTACACACTTAAGGTTCGGTGACGCTAGGGTTATGAAGATATGTATATGCAGAAACCGGAATGTTGTTCGGAGTCCCGGATGAGATCCCGGACGTCACGAGGAGTTCCGGAATGGTCCGGAGGTAAAGAATTATATATAGGAAGTGCTATTTCGGGCATCGGGACAAGTTTCGGGGTTATCGGTATTGTACCGGGACCACCGAAAGGGTCCCGGGGGTCCACCGGGTGGGGCCACCTGTCCCGGGGGGCCACATGGGCTGTAGGGGGTGCGCCTTGGCCATCATGGGCCAAGGGAACCAGCCCCTATAGGCCCATGCGCCTAGGGTTTCCCCCTAGGAGGAGTCCTAGTGGTGGAAGGCACCCCTAGGTGCCTTGGGGGGGAGGGAAACCTCCCCTAGGCCGCCGCCCCCCCTAGTAGATCTCATCTACTAGGGCCGGCGCCCCCCCTGGCACCCCTATATATAGTGGGGGAGAGGAGGGACTTCATACACCAGCCCCTGGCGCCTCCACCTCCCCCCGTTACGTCTCTCTCTCGTAGTCTCGGCGAAGCCCTGCTGCTGTGACGCCCTGCATCCACCACCACGCCGTCGTGCTGCTGGATCTTCATCAACCTCTCCTTCCCCCTTGATGGATCAAGAAGGAGGAGACGTCTCCCGTCCCGTACGTGTGTTGAACGCGGAGGTGCCATCCGTTCGGCGCTGGTCATCGGTGATTTGGATCACGTCGAGTACGACTACATCATCACCTTGCAAGCTTCCGCACGCGATCTACAAGTGGTATGTAGATGCAAACTCTCTCCCTAGACTCGTTGCTTAGATGAACTCATAGCTGGATCTTGGTGAAACCGTAGGAAAAATTTTAATTTTCTGCAACGTTCCCCAACAAATAGTGGGGGTGTGGGGAGAAGACGACAAAGACGGGGAGGTGGCAGCTGGGCCACCTCGGCCGGCCGGGTGGGCTACGGCCTAGGAAATAAAATGGGGGGGGGGGCTTTTCCACTGTTTTAAAGCTCTGTTTTTAACCCTTTCGGTTTCTTTTAGTTTTTTTAGTCTTTATAAATATAACAGTAGCCCTAAATGAGTGTTAATAGTTAGACCATTACCACAATTATTTTGGCACTAAAATAAATTAGTTTAGAGTTTTTATAAATCAAAAAAGCATTTATATATTTGTTTTAGCCCCGGTTTTATTCATTAAAGGGCATTTAAATACTTTATAAAATATGGGTATTAACATGACAAATATCTATAGATTATTTGCCATAAATTGAACATTTTAGTTTTCATGTTTGAGAAATTTGAATTTTGGACTTTAATTTGAATATGAATTTGATAAGTGATTTGGGTCAAGTGAGGATTAGCAACAATAATGTGATGACACGACACCATTAATATGGGATTAATGTAGCTTAATTATCCGGGCGTCACAAAAACTATACAGATCATTTGCACGCACCTCAATAAACAATTGCATGCATTCTAAAGTAGGAGAAACGATCGTCTAGTCATATACTTCTTGTGATGCTCCCGCCATTGCTCTGTGGCTCGATCCCTCGGTTGGGTCATGAACAAGACACTTCCTCATGTGAACGATCTGCCTGCACATCTCGTAGCTTGTGTACGCGTCATTGGCCGTGTACTTGACTTGTTCTTCATCCAGTCTCTTATGCCAAACATTGTGCTAGGTGTCCTTGTCCTTCTTGCTCTCATCCTTCATCTTCATGTAGTAGGGGTCGATGATGGCCGAGGCGAGGTCAACCAGGAAGTTCAGTTTGTTCTTGGCGCCGCCCTAGACCTTGTAGTGGTCCTGGATGTTGACAAGATCCGGGCATTTCAAGCCCGAAACCTTGAGCGCTTTTAGATCATTGGTGGTGTCCACCACAGCGAACTTGTAGTGAGATGTGTTGATAAAACTGGAGAAACGCTGGCAAGGCCTTGTGTCCAGGTGGTAGTGGTAGATGAGGACGTCATGTCACACGCACAGCTGGGCGACAACAACCTTTTGATCATGCCTGGCACGACCGATGGTGTA
This sequence comes from Triticum dicoccoides, assembly GCF_002162155.2. NCBI lineage: Eukaryota > Viridiplantae > Streptophyta > Magnoliopsida > Poales > Poaceae > Triticum > Triticum dicoccoides. The sequence goes on from NC_041387.1 coordinate 51,302,171, forward strand.
CTCGAGGTCGCAGCCGACCACTTGGTACTTGTCGTCGGTAAGGAACTGCTCCATAGTTTAGATGGAGCTCTCCACCGACACCGGGTCGGTCATGTACACCACCAAGAGGGCCTTCCCCCTCACGTGGGTGTCCACTACGTGATGCATGGTGAACAGCCCGCCATTGTCATCATCGGCCGCTGGGAGCGCCATTGGAGCCACGGGGATCGCCATTGGAACCATTGGATGTCCTCTCTATATGTGTCGTCGTGGAGGTGCTTATTGTGTCATGTGACATGAGAGATGAAGGTAAATGGCCGCAGGAATAAATGGGGGCCGGGCGGCCTGGATTCTCGGCGCGTCCGCATGGCAGTTTTTGCATCAGGTAGCTGCATTGTGGAGCCGTGCCCGAGGCAACCGCATGCACACGAACGTGCGTGATCGGGCGCCGGCCCCAAACACTTGCAGCATGCGTGGAGGGACGAGGGCAGAGCACCCAAAGGGGCGCGGAGGGCAGAGCATGCGCGGCGGGACGCGAGCAGAGCGCGCCACAGCCGCCTCAACTGCAAGCAACCACACGCATAGAGTAGTTGATGATGCAGGAAATGGTCGCCTACAAGTCGGCCGACACTTGCGTTGCTGCATAGAGAGCGGTCGTGTGCTACTACCTCCGTCTTGGTCTATAGTCCCCTTTATATTATGTGCCATACTTTGCCCTCAAATTTAACCAACAAAATGTTAATGCATGTTATAAAAATTATATAATTGGAAACTATGTTCAAATACGAATCCAACTATATAATCTTTGGCGACATGCATCATATTTAGTTAGTTAAATCCTACTTATAAACCAGGACGGGTGTATAGTAGGTAATTCAATCGCAAACATTTTTTATTAACCGTATGTGTACGTGGCCTTTCGTCCTCCTCCCGCACGTGTTGTCACCCCGCTGCCGCAGACGGCTTATATCGCAAGCTTGCGCAGTGCGCGGGAGCGTTCTTTTGGCCAAACAGTGGCGCCAATGAATCGTCAGTGAGCCCATTCTCGCGCAACCTCGCAGGTTCCCACACAAGCTTCCCTCCCGACTGGGTGAAATCCCCAAAAATCCCAATGCTTACCGGCCTGCTATAAAAACCCTCATGGCCGGCGAGTCCTGCGTCGCATTTTCCCCTCCCTCCCTGTAGCTTATCTCATCTGCTTCTCCCACAACCGCCAATGGCACCGGTCCATCGAGGTCGCTTAGCCACTCCACCGTCATGAGACGACAGCTCCAGCTGGGAGGCTACACCGCGGCACGGCGTAGTGTAGTGCGTGTGGCGTCCCTGTTGGGTTTGTGCGGAACACCCACCACACGCTCCGCTGCCGATGCCCGTCGGCAGTTGTCGCCGGCCGCCGTTGCCGCCACACCACCGTCGAAAGCCAGGGCCATCGCCCGCTCCGCCGCCGAGGCCCGAAGGCGGGAGGTTGCTGTCATGGCCGCCACCCCATTGCCGACCACCATTGCGATCACCTGCTCCGCCACCATGACCCGAAGGAAGGAGGTGGTGGTCGTGGCCGCCACCCCATCGTCGGTCGCCCTGGCCACCAGCCCACAGTTGACTGCCAGGGTCATCACCCGCTCCGCCACCGCCGCCCGAAGGCGGGAGGCAGAGGTGGGTGCCGGCACGTGCGTCAGCGACCTTGCGCACTACACCGAGTTCCTGCGGAAGGAGGAGGAGCGCCTCGTCGAGTATGCAAAGAGCCTTACCACCGCCGTGGCCGCGGCACACGCCGCCTCAGAGGCGAGGAATCAGGAGATCTACAAGGAGAACCATCGCTTCAAGAGGGATCATCTGGAGCGGTAGTGGGCATTCGAGCTGGCGAGCGTCGCCGAATGTGCAACAGCGACAGGCACCGTATTGCATTTGTCTAGCTCATCGGTAGGCTCCTCCTCCTCAGCCTCTTACTGAGCACGCTCTGCAGAGGAGAGGCTGCCATAAGTAATACAAAGCCCCTTCTGTAGTAGTAGTATTTAGGGGCTATTTTGTTCAGTTCATCTGACTATAGGTGTGGTGGAACTATACAACATACTTAAAATTAGCTAGTATATAAAATAGAACTAGCTATTTCAGTATGTGGTTGGCAACAATTGGGGAAAAGTTTAGTCGGTTCAACTGTCGAGTTGAAATGTTTCTATAAATTAAGCATGACTTCTTAATCTATGAATGAAATCTATGCTTAATTACTGAATTTTAGTTGCAAAAATTAGATAGTGCTAGTGATTTTTAGCTGCATACTTTGACATATCATAGTGTTACAAGATTGACAAATGGCAATGTTACTAGATCAAAAAATGTCAATCTTTCAAGTTTGACAAATGGCAACATACCCAATATGACAGATGCAAATCTTACCAAATGGTTTGTAACTGGTTGCACACAGGTCATCCAAAACAACCGTTTGCGTTGAAGAGATGCACAAATCCTGCTCTTGCTTTGCATATGGGTGTTCTATCTAAAATGTTTGCGATCAAGAGCTGCACAAATCCTGCTCGGCACATCTTCCCTTGGCTTCCTGGGGAAGCTGTAGGTTTCCATACGAGTGTTCTAACCAAAAAGTTTGCGATCGAGATACAATTTAAACCCAAGAAAAAAAACTATTTCCAGCGGTGGCGAAGGTGGCGTGCCGCACCACCATGTCATTTTCATCCTCTGGGACGCTGTTGTTGAAGTCTTCAAGGCAGCTCAGAATGTTCTTCACTTGTAAACCAAACATCATGTTGTCGCGCGATCGATGGGCGGGGTGCAGGAGGACGGCAGCTGGCAGCGCTGACAGGTAGCGGTCGACGGCAGCGTCCCATGCCGCTGAGGGGGGTGCCACACGGGCATGGGCGCGATGGGTGCAGCCAAACACACGGGGACCGGCGCCGCGGTGGGTGGAGGGGTGCGCACACGCACGAGCATGGGCACTGGCATGTACACGAGCTCGCGCGGGTCCATGGAGACCTCGGTGACGCCCGCGACTTCCAGCTCTGCAATAGTGCTCGGCGACCAGCCCGTCAATGCTACGGGGATGGTCGCTGGTGCGGGCGCGGGGATGGGAGCTGGGATGGGAGCGGGGGCAACAACATTCGTCCTTATTTTCTATCTTCTCCGGCTCAAAGTCGACTTCACCAAACTTGAAGACTAGTGGCAGATGATCCTTCTGCGCCATGGTGTTGGTGAAGGTCTGTGGGAGGGAGGGGAATGAGAGGCGACCAGTAAGGCCGCCCATATTAAGCAGCGGCTCAGGCGCCATTAATGGAGAGGAAGGCGGGCGGCCATGGAAGTCAAAGGGCTCGATTCCCAGTGAGCCTGCGCTGCATACAGCTCGCACGCTTCTCGATGAACCTGCACATTGGAGGACAGCTTGCATGCCTCTTGGTCAGCCTGCGCACCGGACTGCACTCGCACGCCTCCCGTTCAGTCAAGCAGCTGTCCGCACGACACCTCCTATAGCCATTAGAACAAAGGCACATGGCGTCATGTGAATGATTAACATAACGCACACAATTTGAATTATACAAACATTTGCGAGGTTAGAGTGGCAGCTATTTGTTTGAAAATGCCTTTGTTGGCTGTTATTCGAGTGCTTCTTCTCTCAAAATGGACACGAAAAGTACGACACCATGTCAGCCGCCATTCCATGATAGCATGCCAAGTTTCATGAATTTCAGACGAGTTTTTGATTTGCTAGAATTTAAAAACAAAGTATCTCAACGTTTTGCCCGCAATCAACAGTGCCCTGGTGTTCGATATTCATTCCCATTTCTTGCATGGGACCTAAGCATGCACCCAAGGATAAAGATTTGATTTTCAACCAATTTATATGCACTGGAGCATATGCATGTAGTTCAAATTTGAATTATGCACATAAAATGCCTAGAAAACCCAGTTAATGTATACAAATGTCCAAACGAACCCCGAAAAATTGTAAAATTTAACACAACACTCCTGTTGTTTGCTACCTCTTGAGCCTGCATTGGTTTTCCCTTGAAGAGGAAAGGGTGATGCAGCAAAGTAGTGTAAGTATTTTCCTCAGTTTTGAGAACCAAGGTATCAATCCAGTAGGAGATGACACACAAGTCACCTAGTACCTGCAGAAACAATCAAGAACCTTGCAACCAACGCGATAAATGGGTTGTCAATCCCTTCATGGTCACTCGCAAAAGTGAGATCTAATAGAGATAGTAAAGTAAATATTTTTGGTATTTTTGTTGTATAGATTGGAAAGTAAAGATTGCAAAATAGTAAATGAGATGCGATATAAATAAAAGAGACGTAATATAATACAAAAGTGACCTGGGGGCCATAGGTTTCATTAGTGGCTTCTCTCGAGATAGCATGTATTACGGTGGGTGAACAAATTACTGCCGTGCAATTGATAGAAGAGCGCATAATTATGAAGACATCTAAGGAAATGATCATGAACATAGGCATCACGTCTGTGTCAAGTAGACCAAAACAATTCTGCATCTACTACTATTACTCCACACATCGACCGCTATTCAGCATGCATCTAGAGTATTAAGTTCATAAGAACGGAGTAACGCATTAAGCAAGATGACATGATGTAGAGGGATAAACTCAAGCAATATGATATAAACCCCATCTTTTTATCCTCGATGGCAATAATACAATATGTGGCTTGCTACCCCTACTGTCACTGGGAAAGGACACCGCAAGATTGAACCCAAAGCTAAGCACTTCTCCCATTGCAAGAAAGATCAATCTAGTAGGCCAAACTAAACCGATAATTCGAAGAGACTTGCAAAGATATCAAATCATGCATATGAGAATTCAGAGAAGAACCAAATAATATTCACAGATAATCAAGTTCATAAATCCACAATTCATCGAATCTCGGCAAACACACTGCAAAAGATTATTATATCGAATAGATCTCCAAGAACATCAAGGAGAACTTTGTTTTGAGAATCAAAGAGAGAGAAGAAGCCATCTAGCTGATGACCCACAAGTATAGGGGATCTATCGTAGTCCTTTCGTTAAGTAAAGTGTCGAACCCAACGAGGAGCAGAAGGAAATGACAAGCGGTTTTCAGTAAGGTTTTCTCTGCAAGCACTGAAATAGTAGGTGATAGATAGTTTTGTGATAGGATAAATAGTAACGAGCAAAAGTAAATAAAGTAAATAAGGTGCAGCAAGGTGGCCCAATCCTTTATGTAGAAAAGGATAAGCCTGGACAAAGTCTAATAATAATGAAAGAGCTCCCGAGGACACATTGGGAATTATCGTCAAGCTAGTTTCCTCACGTTCATAAGATTCTTGTTCGGTACTTTGATAGTTTGATATGTGGGTAGACCGACACTTGGGTACTACCCTAACTTGGACAAGCATCCCACTTATGATTAACCCCTATTGCATGCGTCCGCAACTACAAAAAGGAGTATTAAGGTAAACCTAACCACAACATTAAACATATGGGTCCATATCAACCCCTAACGAAGCAACGCATAAACTAGGGTTTAAGCTTCTGTCACTCTAGCAACCCATCATCTACTCATTACTTCCCTATGCCCTCCTCTAGGCCCAAATAATGGTGAAGTGTCATGTAGTCGACGTTCACATAACACCACTAGAGGAGAGACAACATACATCTCATCAAAATATCGAACGAATACCAAATTCACATGACTACTAATAGCAAGACTTCACCCATGTCCTCAGGAACTAAAGTAACTACTCACAAAGCATAAGCATGTTCATAATCAGAGGTGTAATAATATGCATTAAGGATCTGAACATATAATCTTCCACCAAGTAAACCAATAAGTATCAACTACAAGGAGTAATCAACACTACTAGCAACCCACAGGTACCAATTTGTGGTTTTGGATACAAGATTGGATACAAGAGATGAACTAGGGTTTGAGAGGAGATGGTGCTAATGAAGATGTTGATGGAGACTGACCCCCTCCCGATGAGAGGATCATTGGTGATGATGTTGGTGATGATTTCCCCCTCCCGGAGGTAAGTGTCCCCGGCAGAACAGCTCCGCCAGAGCCCTAGATTGATTCCGCCAAGGTTCCGCCTCGTGGCGGTGGAGTTTCGTCCCGTAAGCTTGCCGACGAATTTTTCCAGGACAAAACCCTTCATATAGCAGAAGATGGTCGCCGGAGGCCCACCAGGGGGCCCAGGAGATAGGGGGGCACGCCCTATAGGGGGGGCGCCCCCTGTCTCCTGGACAGGGTGTGGGCCCCCTGGCCTATTTCTTTTGCTCATAATTCCTTAATAAATCCAAAAGGTGGTTTCATGGAGTTTCAGGACTTTTGGAGTTGTGCAGAATAGGTTTCCAACGTTTGCTCCTTTTTCAGCCAGAATTCCAGCTGCCGGCATTCCCCCTCTTCATGGTAAACCTTGTAAAATAAGAGAGAATAGCCATAAGTATTGAGATATAATGTGTAATAACAGCCCATAATGCAATAAATATTGATATAAAAGCATGATGCAAAATGGACGTATCAACTACCCCAAGCTTAGACCTCGCTTGTCCTCAAGCGGAAACCGAGATCGAGGAATATGTCCACATGTTTAGAGATAGAGGTGTCGATAAAAATAAAATACGGGCATGAGGGCATCATGATTATTCTAATAACAACAACATATATATATATATATATTTTGTCATATGGTTTCCTATGTTCAAGTAATAACCAATTCACAATGTCAAGTATGGTTCATAAACTTCATTGGGAACTAACAAACTATAATCTCAGTCACTGAAGCAATTGCAATTTATCGTAACATCAGAAAGAGTCAATAATAGAGCTTTTCAGCAAGATCACATACTCAACTATCTCGTAGTCCCCCATAACTGTTAACACTCACTCAATACTTGTGGTTATAGAGTTTCAGCCGGACACTGAGAAAGATAGGGGCTTATTATGTTTCCTCCCAACATATTCACCTTTAGGTGATGTCAACAATAATAGCCTATGCCAACTTACATTCAATTTGATATATGTATCATGACCTTTCAAACACGAGGAGCTTGCCAAAGGATAAAATGAAAAAGTGGAAGGGTGAGGATCACCTTGACTCAAGCATAAAGTAAAAACATAAAGTAAAAGATAGGCCCTTCACAGAGGGAAGCAGAGGTTGTCATGCACTTTTAGGGTTGGATACACAAAATCTTAATGCAAAAGAACATCACTTTGTATTGCCCCTTGTATGTGGACCTTTATTATGCACTCCGTCGCTTTTATTACTTCCACAATAAGTTCGTGCAAAGCTTATTTTCTCTACACTAATAAGTCATGCATATTTAGAGAGAAATTTTTATTGCTTGCACCTATGACAACTTACTTGAAGGATCTTACTCAATCCATAGGTAGGTGTGGTGGAATCTCCTGGCAAAACTGGGTTTAAGGAAGTTTGGAAGCACAAGTAGTATCTCTACTTGGTGCAATGAGTTTCGGCTAGCATGAGGGGGAAAGGCAAGCTCAACATGTTCAGAAGGTCAATAACAATATACTTTAACTGAGATGTCGGAAAACATAAACCATTACGTTATCTCCCTTGTCCAACATCAATTATTTTACCATGTCATACTTAATGAGTGCTTCACAATCATAAAAGATGTCCAAGATAATATATCTATATGTGAACCCCTCTTTCCTTATCACTTCCTATTAATTGCAATTATGACCAAGGCTACGTTCATCAACTCTCAACAATTTTTATGCCTCATACTTTCTATGTGTGAAGTTATCACTATCCATAAGATCAATATGAACTCTTTTGTTCTTTCTACTTTCTCAAGACCATAGCAACATAGCAAAGCCCTTGACTCAACACTAATCTTTATTATAGATAGCACAGGGACTCGCTTACAAAAAGAGATCACAACGAAAACTCAAAACTACTTGATATCAAAACTTTGAACTAAAAGATCAAGACACTACTAAAAGGATCAAACTAAATAAAGTGATAAAGATAGGAGTGTGATGGTGATATGATACCGGGGCACCTCCCCCAAGCTTGGCATTTGCCAAGGGGAGTGCCCATACCCATGTGATTATTTCTTCGGAGGTGTCGGAGTGGGGATTGTTGCATTTTTCTTCTCTAGCTTGCGTTTGAGGCTAAAGTTTTCCTCCCTCAGATCTTCATTCTCTAGCTCAAGTTTCATTATCTTTTTGCATAGTGCTGCCTTGCTATCCTGCAAAAACATGGTGGGATAGATTGGACCTTAGCGAGGCTTGACTTCTTGAACTCCACATGCATATCACCAGGTTGAGGAAGTGGATCATCCTCTTCATCGGAGCTTGTCTCCTCCTTCCTCTTTGGATCATAGTCTTCTTCTTCCTCTGTGGTCCAGCCATAATGTTCCACATCTGCATATACTTTTGGATTTGCAATATAATCAGCCACATAACTCTCTCCCTCCGAATCTTGGGACGACATCTTGTTCCGAATCTGCAACAGGAACAGCTCGAAACGAAAACAGAGGATATTTGCGTGATACGGTGGCCAAAACCTTCGGGAGTATATATAATGAATTTTTACCGACCAAAATACGTAACATACAAGAAAACGGAGTCCGGGAGGCACACGAGGTTCCCACAAGACAAGGGGGCGCGCCCTATAGGGGGCGGGGCGCCCTCCTCTCTTGTGGGAGCCTCGTGTCCCTTTCGGACTACTTCTTTCTTCCTAAAATTCTTAAATAATCCAAAACCGATGAAAATTACCATTAGCGTTGTTTTGGAGTCGGTAAACTTACCGTACCACATACCTATGCCTTTTCGGAGTATGGAACGTTCTGGAAAGTGTCTCTTATGTACTCCTCTGGGGTTATGGTTTCAATAATATTAGTTTCAACATTGATAGGGTTACATAAAATATAATACTTGATTCTTTGACCATTAACCACCCTAGGATTTGTGCCTTCAAAGTTGTTAATTTTTATAGCACCGGAATGGTAGACCTCCTCGATAACATAGGGACCTTCCCATTTTGAGAGAAGTTTTCCTGCAAAAAATCTTAAACGAGAGTTGAATAATAACACATAATCTCCTACGTTAAACTCACGCTTTTGTATCCTTTTATCATGCCAACGTTTGACTTTTTCTTTGAAGAGCTTAGCATTCTCATAAGCTTGGGCTCTCCATTCATCAAGTGAGCTAATATCAAACAACCTTTTCTCAAGTTTGAAGTCATAATTGAGATCTTTCATAGCCCAATATGCTTTATGTTCAAGTTCAAGAGGTAAATGACATGCTTTTCCATAAACCATCTTATATGGAGACATACCCATAGGATTTTGTTATGCAGTTCTATAGGCCCATAATGCATCATCAAGTTTTTTGGACCAATTCTTTCTATATCTATTCACAGTCTTTTGCAAAATTAATTTGAGCTCTCTATTGCTCAACTCTACTTGACCACTAGACTGCGGGTGATAAGGAGATGCAATTATATGATTGACATCGTATTTAGCAAGCATCTTACGGAAAGCACCATGAATAAAATTTGAACCACCATCAGTCATAAGATATCTAGGGACTCCAAACCTTGGAAAAATTAATTCTTTAAGCATTTTAATAGAAGTGTTATGATCAACACTACTAGTTGGAATAACTTCTACCCACTTAGTAACGTAATCAACAACAACTAAAATATGTGTATAACCATTGGAAGCAGGAAAAGGTCCCATATAATCAAAGCCCCAAACATCAAACGGTTCAATAACAAGAGAATAATTCATAGGCATTTCTTGACGTCTACTAATGTTACTTATTCTTTGGCATTCATCACAGGATACGACAAACTTACGAGCATCTTTGAAAATAGTAGGCCAATAACAACCAGATTGTAGTACCTTGTGTGCAGTTCTATCTCCAGTGTGGTGTCCTCCATAGGATTCGGAGTGACACTTGCGTAGGATTTGTTCCTGTTCATGCTCAGGCACACAACGTCTAATAATACCATCTACTCCTTCTTTATAAAGGTGTGGATCATCCCAGAAGTAATGTCTTAAATCATAGAAGAACTTTTTCTTTTGCTGGCATGTGAAACTAGGCGGTATATATTTAGCAACAATGTAATTAGCATAGTCATCATACCAAGGAGCAGTACAAGAAGCATTGACAACCGCTAATTGTTCATCAGGAAAACTATCATTAATAGGCAATGGGTCATCAAGAACATTCTCTAACCTACACAAGTTGTCTGCAACGGGGTTCTCAGCTCCCTTTCTATCAATAATATGCAAGTCAAATTCTTGGAGCAAGAGAACCCATCTAATGAGTCTAGGTTTAGCATCTTTCTTTTCCATAAGATATTTAATAGCAGCATGATCGGTGTGAATAGTAACTTTGGAATCAACAATATAAGGTCTAAAGTTATCACATGCAAACACAACTGCTAAGAATTCTTTTTCAGTGGTAGCATAATTTCTCTGGGCAGTATCAAGAGTCTTACTAGCATAATGGATAACATTCAATTTTTTATCGACTCTTTGCCCTAAGACAACACCTATAGCATAATCACTAGCATCACACATAATTTCAAAAGGTAAATTCCAATCCGGTGGCTGAACAATAGGTGCTGTGATCAAAGCTTTCTTAAGTGTTTCAAATGCGTCTACACAATCATCATCAAAGACAAAAGGAATATCTTTTTGCAATAAATTAGTCAGAGGCCTAGAGATTTTAGAAAAGTCCTTAATGAACCTCCTATAAAAACCGGCATGACCAAGGAAACTTCTGATACCTTTTATGTCCTTGGGACATGGCATCTTTTCAATAGCATCAACTTTGGCTTTATCAACTTCAATACCCCTCTCAGAGATCTTGTGCCCCAATACAATGCCTTCATTAACCATAAAGTGACACTTTTCCCAATTCAGGACGAGACTAGTGTCTTCGCATCTGTGCAAAACTTGATCAAGGTTGCTCAAACAATCATCAAAAGAGGATCCATAGACGGAGAAGTCATCCATGAACACCTCACAAATCTTTTCACAAAAATCAGAAAATATAGCCATCATGCATCTTTGAAAGGTAGCAGGTGCATTACATAAACCAAAAGGCATACGTCTATAAGCAAAAGTACCAAAAGGGCAGGTAAAGGTAGTTTTACATTGATCCCCTGCTGACACAGGTATTTGAGAGAAGCCAGAATAACCATCTAGAAAGCAAAAATGTGTGTGTTTGGATAGCCTTTCTAGCATTTGATCAATAAAAGGTAAAGGGTAATGATCTTTCTAAGTGGCTTTGTTTAACTTACGGAAATCAATTACCATTATAGCTTGTAATAATTCTTTGCGGGATCAATTCGTCTTTATCATTAGGAACAACGGTAATACCTCCCTTTTTAGGGACACAATGGACATGGCTTACCCATTCACTATCAGCAACGGGATAAATAATACCTGCCTCAAGGAGTTTTAGTATCTCCTTTCTCACCACTTCCTTCATTTTGGGATTTAATCGTCTTTGAGGATCTCTAACAGGTTTGGCATCTTTTTCCACTGAAATTTTGTGTTGACATAATGTGGGACTAATGCCCTTGAGATCATCCAGGGTATATCCAATAGCAGCTCGGTGCTTCTTCAGAGTTTTCAATAATCTTTCTTCTTCTTTATCTAAAAGGTTAGCACTAATAATAACAGGATATATTTCTTTTTCGTCAAGATAAGCATACTTGAGATTATCAGGTAAGGGTTTGAGTTCAAACACGGGATCACCCTTGGGTGGAGGGGGATCCCCAAGAATTTCAACGGGAAGATTATGTTTTAGCATAGGTTCTTGTTTAAGGAACACTTCATCTATTTCTTCCCTTTCCTTCATAAACATATCATTTTCATGGTCTAGCAAATATTGTTCTAACGGATCAGTTGGAGGAACAGCAATGGAAGCAAGACCAATAATCTCATCCTTACTAGATGATTCCTTTTCACGATGTTGTCTACTAAACTTAGTGAAATTAAACTCATGAGACATACCATCTAAGCCAACAGTGACAATATTCTTTTCACAATCAATCTTAGCACTAGCAGTATGCAAGAAAGGTCTACCAAAAATAATGGGACAAAAATCATCTTGTGGGGAACCGAGAACAAGAAAATCAACAGGGTATTTAATCTTTCCACACAAGACTTCAACATCTCTAACAATCCCAATAGGTTTAATGGTGTCCCTATTAGCAAGCTTAATTGTAACATCAATATCTTCTAATTCAACTGGTGCAATATCATGCATAATTTCTTTATAAAGATCATAAGGTATCGCATTAGCACTAGCACCCATATCACATAAGCCATGATAACAATGATCTCCTATTTTAACAGAAATAACAGGGGTGCCTATAACAGGTCCACGTGTCTTAGTATAGGGTCTAGCAATATTAGCAGTTTCACCCACGAAAGAAATGACATACCCATCTAAGTCTTCATCCAAGAGATCTTTAATCATAGCAATACTAGGTTCAACATTAATTTGCTTAGGAGGTGTATAAGTACTAGTATTACTCTTACGAACAACAGTCGAAGCTTTAACATGATCTTTTATCCTAACAGGAAAAGGAGGTTTTTCAACATATGTAGTAGGAATAATTGGATCACTATATGTAATAGTCTTTTCTTCGACTGTAATAGGTGCAACTACTTTCACTTCAACAGGCGGATGATATTTAAACCACTTCTCTTTAGGGAGATCAACGTGAGAAGCAAAAGTTTCACAAAAAGTAGCTACTATCTCAGAGTCAAGTCCATACTTAGGGCTAAATCAACGGAAAACATCGGTATCCATAAAAGATTGAACACAATCAAACTTAGGTGTCATACCTGACTCCTTACAATCGTCGGAACCCCAATCTTCAGAGTTGCATTTAATTATTTCCAATAAGTCCCATTTGAAATCAATAGTCTTCAACATATAGGAACCAACACAGGAAGTAGCGAGCAAGTTGCGATTATCAAGAGAAAGCCGATCATAAAAATTCTGATAATCATTTCCCGAGAGAGCTCATGATTGGGGCATGAATATAACATTGACTTAAGCCTCCCCCAAGCTTGAGCGATGCTTTCTCCTTCGCAAGGCCAGAAATTATATATGTAATTACGATCACGATGAACAAGATGCATAGGATAGAACTTCTGGTGAAATTCCAATTTCAATCGCTTATAATTCCAAGATCTCGTGTCATCACATAGCCTATACCATGTCATTGCATCTCCCTTCAAAGATAAAGGGAAGACCTTCATTTTGACAACATCATCGGGAATACCTGCAAGCTTAAATAATCCACAGACTTCATCCACAAAGATAAGGTGTAAGTCGGGATGCAAAGTTTCGTCTCCTGCAAAAGGATAGCTAGCAGTTTTTTATCATACCCGAAGGAATCTCAAAGAGAATATTTTCATAAAGTTCAGTAGGTTGAGGAGCATCTCTTTGCTCCTCTGGTTGGGGTGAAGATACCCCAAACAAGCCACTCAAAGGATTAGTTTCCATAGTGACTAGTAACAGAAAATTTCAGCACACTAAATAAATGTTTCCTTACCAAGTTCCACTCACCAAGAGCGCTACGATCCCCGACAACGGCGCCATAAAAGATTCTTGATGACCCACAAGTATAGGAGATCTATCATAGTCCTTTCGATAAGTAAGAGTGTCGAACCCAACGAGGAGCAGAAGGAAATGACAAGCGGTTTTTAGTAAGGTTTTCTCTGCAAGCACTGAAATAGTAGGTGATAGATAGTTTTGTGATAAGATAAATAGTAACGAGCAAAAGTAAATAAAGTAAATAAGGTTCAGCAAGGTGGCCCAATCCTTTATGTAGCAAAGGATAAGCCTGGACAAAGTCTAATAATAATGAAGGAGCTCCCGAGGACACATTGGGAATTATCGTCAAGCTAGTTTCATCACGTTCATAAGATTCTCGTTCGGTACTTTGATAATTTGATATGTGGGTAGACCGACACTTGGGTACTGCCCTAACTTGGACAAGCATCCCACTTATTATTAACCCCTATTGCAAGCGTCCGCAACTACAAAAAGGAGTATTAAGGTAAACCTAACCACAACATTAAACATATGGGTCCATATCAACCCCTAACGAAGCAACGCATAAACTAGGGTTTAAGCTTCTGTCACTCTAGCAACCCATCATCTACTTATTACTTCCCTATGCCCTCCTCTAGGCCCAAATAATGGTGAAGTGTCATGTAGTCGACGTTCACATAACACCACTAGAGGAGAGACAACATACATCTCATCAAAATATCGAACGAATACCAAATTCACATGACTACTAATAGCAAGACTTCACCCATGTCCTCAGGAACTAAAGTAACTACTCACAAAGCATAAGCATGTTCATAATCAGAGGTGTAATAATATGCATTAAGGATCTGAACATATAATCTTCCACCAAGTAAACCAATAAGTATCAACTACAAGGAGTAATCAACACTACTAGCAACCCACAGGTACCAATTTGTGGTTTTGGATACAAGATTGGATACAAGAGATGAACTAGGGTTTGAGAGGAGATGGTGCTGATGAAGATGTTGATGGAGATTGACCCCCTCCCGATGAGACGATCGTTGGTGATGACGTTGGTGATGATTTCCCCCTCCCGGAGGGAAGTGTCCCCGGCAAAACAGCTCCGCTAGAGCCCTAGATGATTCCGCCAAGGTTCCGCCTCGTGGCAGTGGAGTTTCGTCCTGTAAGCTTGCCCACGAATTTTTCCAGGACAAAACCCTTCATATAGTAGAAGATGGTCACCGGAGGCCCACTAGGGGGCCCATGAGATAGGGGGCGCGCCCTATAGGGGGGGGGCGCTGTCTCCTGGACTGGGTGTGGGCCCCCTGGCCTATTTCTTTTGCTCATAATTCCTTAATAAATCCAAAAAGTGGTTTCGTGGAGTTTCATGACTTTTGGAGTTGTGCAGAATAGGTTTCCAACGTTTGCTCCTTTTTCAACCAGAATTCCAGCTGCCGGCATTCCCCCTCTTCATGGTAATTCTTGTAAAATAAGAGAGAATAGCCATAAGTATTGAGATATAATGTGTAATAACAGCCCATAATGCAATAAATATTGATATAAAAGCATGATGCAAAATGGACGTATCACTAGCTAATAACTATGGACCTGAAGGTTTGTGGTAAAATGCTTACGCTTCATGGAGAGGCAATGGTGTTGATGTAGAAGCCCTCCATGATCGATTCCCCCTCCGACAGATCGCCGGAAAGGCCCCAAGATGGGATCTCACGGGTATAGAAGGTTGCGGTGGCGGAAAAGTGGTTTCATTGCTCTCCCTGATGTTTCTAGGGTATAAGAGTATATAGGCGAAAGAAGTACGTCGGTGGAGCTACGGGGGGCCCATGACAGTGGGCGGCGCGCCTACACCCCCTGGGCGCACCCTCCTGCCTTGTGGCTTCCTTGTAGAGTCCCAGACTTCAACTCCAAGTCTTCTGGATTGCTTTTGGTCCAAGAAAGATCCTCGCGAAAGTTTCGTTCCGTTTGGACTCTGTTTGATATTCCTTTTCTATAAAACACTAAAATAGGCAAAAAAAACCAGAAACTGGCACTAGGCCTCCGGTTAATTGGTTAGTCCCAAAAATAATATAAAAGAGCATATTAAAGCCCATTAAACATCCAAAACAGATATTATAATAGCATGGAACAATCAAATAGATATGTTGGAGACGTATCAAGCATCCCCAAGCTTAATTCTTGCTCTTCCTCGAGTAGATAAATGATAAAAACAGAATTTTTGATGTGGAATGCTACCTAGCATATTTCTCAATGTAATTTTTCTTTATTGTGGCATGAATGTTCACATCCGAATGTGAAAGTTCTAGTATTCGACTAGAGGGGGGGATGAATAGGAAATTTTTATCAAAGTCTTCAAAACACGAATGCTTTGAAGACATCTAAGGAAATGATCATGAACATAGGCATCACGTCCATGTCAAGTAGACCAAAACAATTCTGCATCTACTACTATTACTCCACACATCGACCGCTATCCAGCATGCATCTAGAGTATTAAGTTCATAAGAACGGAGTAACGCATTAAGCAAGATGACATGATGTAGAGGGATAAACTCAAGCAATATGATATAAACCCCATCTTTTTATCCTCGATGGCAATAATACAATACGTGGCTTGCTACCCCTACTGTCACTGGGAAAGGACACCGCAAGATTGAACCCAAAGCTAAGCACTTCTCCCATTGCAAGAAAGATCAATCTAGTAGGCCAAACTACACCGATAATTCGAAGAGACTTGCAAAGATATCAAATCATGCATATGAGAATTCAAAGAAGAACCAAATAATATTCACAGATAATCAAGTTCATAAATCCACAATTCATCGAATCTCTGCAAACACACCGCAAAAGATTATTATATCGAATAGATCTCCAAGAACATCAAGGAGAACTTTGTTTTGAGAATCAAAGAGAGAGAAGAAGCCATCTAGCTGATGACCCACAAGTATAGGGGATCTATCGTAGTCCTTTCGGTAATTAAGAGTGTCGAACCCAACGAGGAGCAGAAGGAAATGACAAGCGGTTTTCAGTAAGACTCTGCAAGCACTGAAATAGTAGGTGATAGATAGTTTTGTGATAAGATAAATAGTAACGAGCAAAAGTAAATAAAGTAAATAAGGTGCAGCAAGGTGGCCCAATCCTTTATGTAGCAAAGGATAAGCCTGGATAAAGTCTAATAATAATGAAGGAGCTCAAGAGGACACATTCGGAATTATCGTCAAGCTAGTTTCATCACGTTCATAAGATTCTTGTTCGGTACTTTGATAATTTGATATGTGGGTAGACCGACACTTGGGTACTGCCCTAACTTGGACAAGCATCCCACTTATGATTAACCCCTATTGCAAGCGTCCGCAACTACAAAAAGGAGTATTAAGGTAAACCTAACTACAACATTAAACATATGGGTCCATATCAACCCCTAACGAAGCTACGCATAAACTAGGGTTTAAGCTTCTGTCACTCTAGCAACCCATCATCTACTTATTACTTCCCTATGCCCTCCTCTAGGCCCAAATAATGGTGAAGTGTCATGTAGTCGATGTTCACATAACACCACTAGAGGAGAGACAACATACATCTCATCAAAATATCAAACGAATACCAAATTCACATGACTACTAATAGCAAGACTTCACCCATGTCCTCAGGAACTAAAGTAACTACTCACAAAGCATAAGCATGTCCATAATCAGAGGTGTAATAATATGCATTAAGGATCTGAACATATAATCTTCCACCAAGTAAACCAATAAGTATCAACTACAAGGAGTAATCAACACTACTAGCAACCCACAGGTACCAATTTGTGGTTTTGGATACAAGATTGGATACAAGAGATGAACTAGGGTTTGAGAGGAGATGGTGCTAATGAAGATATTGATGGAGATTGACCCCCTCCCGATGAGAGGATCGTTGGTGATGATGTTGGTGATGATTTCCCCCTCCCGGAGGGAAGTGTCCCCGGCAGAACAGCTCCGTCAGAGCCCTAGATTGATTCCACCAAGGTTCCGCCTCGTGGCGGCGGAGTTTCTTCCCATAAGCTTGCCCATGAATTTTTCCAGGACAAAACCCTTCATATAGCAGAAGATGGTCGCCGGAGGCCCACTAGGGGGCCCAGGAGATAGGGGGCGCGCCCTATAGGGGGGCGCCCCCTGTCTCCTGGACAGGGTGTGGGCCCCCTGGCCTATTTCTTTTGCTCATAATTCCTTAATAAATCCAAAAAGTGGTTTCGTGGAGTTTCAGGACTTTTGGAGTTGTGCAGAATAGGTTTCCAACATTTGCTCCTTTTTCAGCCAGAATTCCAGCTGCCGGCATTCCCCCTCTTCATGGTAATTCTTGTAAAATAAGAGAGAATAGCCATAAGTATTGAGATATAATGTGTAATAACAGCCCATAATGCAATAAATATTGATATAAAAGCATGATGCAAAATGGACGTATCACTAGCTAATAACTATGGACCCAAAGGTTTGTGGTAAACTACTTACGCTTCATGGAGAGGCAATGGTGTTGATGTGGAAGCCCTCCGTGATCGATTCCCCCTCCGACAGATCGCCGGAAAGGCCCCAAGATGGGATCTCACGGGTATAGAAGGTTGCGGTGGTGGAAAAGTTGTTTCATTGCTCTCCCTGATGTTTCTAGGGTATAAGAGTATATAGGCGAAAGAAGTACGTCGGTGGAGCTACGGGGGGCCCACGACAGTGGGCGGCGCGCCTACACCCCCTGGGCGCGCCCTCCTGCCTTGTGGCTTCCTTATAGAGTCCGAGACTTCAACTCCAAGTCTTCTGGATTGCTTTTGGTCCAAGAAAGATCCTCGCGAAAGTTTCGTTCCGTTTGGACTCTGTTTGATATTCCTTTTATGTAAAACACTAAAATAGGCAAAAAAAACCAGAAACTGGCACTAGGCCTCCAATTAATTGGTTAGTCCCAAAAATAATATAAAAGAGCATATTAAAGCCCATTAAACATCCAAAAGAGATAATATAATAGCATGGAACAATCAAATAGATATGTTGGAGACGTATCAAACATCCCCAAGCTTAATTCTTGCTCTTCCTCGAGTAGATAAATGATAAAAACAGAATTTTTGATGTGGAATGCTACCTAGCATATTTCTCAATGTAATTTTTCTTTATTGTGGCATGAATGTTCAGATCCGAATGTGAAAGTTCTAGTATTCGACTAGAGGGAGGGGATGAATAGGAAGTTTTTATCAAAGTCTTCAAAACATGAATGCTTTGAAGACAAACAATAGAAATGAGCCTATACTAGAAAAGCCATAGTCAGGTAAGCAATGAAGTGAAAGGACGAACACTATCAGCAGCTAGGTAGTAAAGATTAGGATGGAAGATAGTATGAAGCCAAACAGTAAGCAGTCTTCATTCAGTGAAGTCAATCAGATCAGACAAATGGCAATGACTTCACGAAGACAAACTGTAAGTAAAGAGAGGTGAAAGATGGAGCAAGTGCTCGTAGAGGACAAGGATTTGTTGGACCAGTTCCAGTTGCTATGACAACTGTACGTCTGGTTAGGGAGGCTGAGATTCAACTCAGAAGACCGTGTCTTCACCTTATTCCCCTTGAGCTAAGAACACTTAGTCCTCGCCCAATCACTCTGGTAAGTCGTCAAGGGAGACTTCCAAACCTTCACAGACTTCGTTCATCGGAAATCCACAATGACTCTTGGATGCTTAGAACGCAATGCCCAACCTACTGGAGGATTCACAGTCCTCAAGTGTAACAAGTCTTCAGATCACGTGGACAAAAAGACTTTAGTGATGCCTAACACTCTTTGGCTCTTGGTGTTTTGGGCTTTGTCCTTGCAAGGATTACTCTCGCAAAGGCTTCAGAGGTGGGTTGCTCTCAAACAACAAAAGCCATGCACTAACTTTGAGAAGCCACCAATTTATGGTGTAGGGAGTGGGCTATTTATAGCCAGGAGGCAACCCGACCTAATTTGTCCAAAATGACCCTTGGTTACTAAGGAACTGACACGTGTCCAATGGTCAGATTTCAAACACACGCGACAGCTTGACTTGGGCTACAAGTAAATCCGACTCATCCAGCTCTGGATAAGATTTGCTCTCATTGTCTTCGCTCGAAGACATATGATTTGGTTGAGCATCACCTCAGTCACTCTGACTTTGTTCACTTGGACCCCACTTAATAGTACGGTGGTTCCTATGACTCAACAAAGAAGAAAAGGAAACTACGAAACAACTATGTCTTCGCACTCCATAGTCTTCATGCGATGGCTTCTCATGTCATAGTCTTCATTGTGAATATCTTCACAGACCACCATTGTCTTCAATGTCTTCACACATTTTTAAGGGTCATCTCTGGTAGGTAAACCGAATCAATATGGGACTACTACATGTGTTATCCCGCAATTCTCAGACACACATTAGTCCCTCAACCAAGTTTGTCGTCAATACACCAAAACCAACTAGGGGTGGCACTAGATGCACTTACAATCTCCCCTTTTTGGTGATTGATGACAAAATGGTTGAAGTTTTCAACGAGGATAAAAGTATGTGAAAGTTTAGTATTGTGATTATTTTCTTCATATATATGACGAGGCTCCCCCTGAAGATGTGCATATAAATGATTTGCTTTTGAATGCAAATGCACATGGCAGGTTTTGCTTTGTGGAGGCCATCTTGAAAGTGTGAAGACAATGCATCATGCATATATGAAGATAATGAAGGTAATGATATGCACAATGGAAAATGGACGTCTGTAGAATGACTTCATGCAGGATTTATCATCGCATCACAAAGTGGCAGTAAAAATGGCAGACGACCCTCAAGTTTATGTTGTACAACTCAAAGAACCAAATGTATCAAAAGAAAAGAGTTGTAAATACTTGGCAAAATAATGCAACCACCCATATGGACCCGCTTGAAGACTATCAACTCATATGCTTCTCCCCCTTTTGACAGTAATGACCAAAAAGGTTTGAAGACATAGAGCATCTACTCGTTCCCAGAAGGAGCAGATGCACGAGCAGGGTCGACGTTGGAGTTTCGTGGTGCAGAAGGGCCTGATGCAGTGTTGAGATGCAGTGTAGCCATCGTCGGTGAAGTGGTGTCATCTTCTTCATCGACGACATTCGCAACAACAGTTGCAGTCGAAGATGAATATTCATAATCTTCAAGTGAGGGAGTGCGGTGCCAGCTTGCAGTTTGTGGAGGCCTGGAATCAAACTTGAAGCACTCGGTGAAGCCATCTTCGTGAAGATCGTCTTCAGGACATAGTAAGGTGAGGGACTTCCAGGAACTCCGAGAGGTTTCATGAGCAACAAATGAGTTCTTGGTGGCCAGGTTTCGAATGCGATTGACATCCACCAAGAGACTCTGCATCTGACGCTTAAGCCAGTCGTGGTGCTTATCCTGCTTTTGATATAAGGCCACAAGTAACTCTCGGTCATTGAGTACACGAGAACGCTTCCGAGGCCTTTGGGCAATCGTACTAGCAGTGGCTTTAGTATTTGCATGATGAGGCATACGCACATTGCCAGCCAGAGGATAAGCAGAAGTTGCAGCATTGGGGACATGAACTCCTTCTATTGGTTGTGAGAAGTTGTGATGATCAATATTTTGACGACATAGAGGCTCCTTGGCAGGCTCGGGGTAGATGGCTTCAACTGACAGATCAACCTCGGGCAGAAAGACAAGATGGTTGCGTGATGAAGGCTGATAATTGACAGAAGAATGTAGTTTGATTAGGCGCATTACCCATGGAGCATATAACTTTAAGCCAAATAGATCAATCCCAGACGCAGCAAGTTGTCTGATGAAGAAATCCTGGGAGTCGAATCTGATGCCATTGACAATATAAAACACCAAAGTCTTCATTGTTCCTTCAAGTTTGGCTTCGAAAGAATGTCCCTTGATTGGCCGTAGAGTACGCCTCAGTATATGACAGACTGTGCGGGGCAAGTACTCGAGGTCCTTGACAAAGAATTCCTTGGGATATTCTGCATCTTGAGGCAATGGCTTCATCATGCTGAGTATCTGACTCATATTGGGTTCAGGCCTCTAAAAAACACTCTGCAGTTCTTCTCTGTGACACTGACAACCAGGCTCCTACAATTCACCTAGAGTGGGTAGGGAGGTAAGCTCGATGATGTCTTAAGCTTTGGCTTCATGGTGCACATCTCCTGTCATCCACTCGAGGATCCATGTATTTGGATCCCTGTTGTAGCCACGAATGTGAAGAGTAGCATAGAACTGCAGCAGAAACTCTTCATTCCAGTGCTCTTTGGCAGTGAAAAATTGCAGAAGACCAGCATCCCGAAAGCAGTCAAGAGCTTCTTCAAGGCAGGGTAGCCCAGCAACAGCTTCACAATCAAGATGCATGTGGGGAAATATGCACCCTTGGTTGTAGAGGATACAATAGTAGTAATTGCGCTGTTGATGGCTCCAAAAGAGATCGGAAGAGATCTTTGGCTTCGAGTATGGGTTCTTGGCACTATCAAAGAATGTATTATGTGCCATGAAGCTGTTTACACTGAATGATCTTGGCGATGTAGCAGCACCTTGAAGCCTTGGCAGCCTCAGCTTAGGCTTCTGAACTTGTGGTCGCTGCTCCACATGATAATCATATTGTGGTCCGGGAGCAGTGGGAGGAACCATGATTGGCCAGCGAACCGTGACCAACTCCCCATCACGATTGTAAGTCGTTTCCATAGTGTGTGGCCTTGGGGGAGGAATGGCGCCATCAGTGGGGACCGGCATCACAGAACCTTTAGGGTTCACATTGGCTTCAGGCACAACATTAACTTCAGGCTCCACATGGTCTTCAGCCAAGACATGGTCATTAGCTTCAGCAGTGTTTGTGGCAGCCTCATTGTTCTCATCCTCCATTTGGTCAACGACCGGAGGGTCTGGTGCAATCACATTCTCCTTGAGAATGACTTGGTTTGTTGCTGGGGGTGTGGCAACTCTCTCTTCTCTTCTTTATTCTTCTTCAGTTGATGCAGCTGGAATGTCTTCAGCAGCTTTAGCTTCAGACACTGGAACTGTCACAGAAGGATTCTCTTCAGGAAACACTTGACGTGCCACTGAACCGGATTGTCGTGAATCTTCTTCTGGGATGGTTGACATGGAGACAGATGGCCTGAGACCTTTGCGAAGCCGTTGAAACACGAGCGACGCCTTTGGTGATGGAGTTGTCTCCATGTAGTTGTTGTCATTCAGTATCGGATAGGTAACTTGTGCTGGGGGAGTATGGGGTGCCTCATCATGAACATGTGTTTCTTCTTGCGGGCGCTCAGCCCAGGAATCATCTTGAGCGATTGGCATCAATGGACGACCAATGCTAATGTAGTCACTGCTCGTTGGAGCAGGCGATGATACCAAGTGGTGCTCAAGTTGAGGAAGGACTTCCGCATCAACAACATTGTCGTCATGACCAATGTCTTCAGCTGCATTGGGGTCAACAGCTGGAACTTGTTCATCTTCATGAGCCTTTGTGGAAGCATGCTGGTGGATCACAACATGTCGATCTTAGTTGGTAGTAGCAGGAGGAGCGACAGAGATAGGTTCAACAATGAGAGGTTGAGAGGCCGCAGCACGCTCTTTCTTTGAAGACTTAGTTCCATTAGTCTTCAACTTTTTCTTGGAGGCGACATTGTCAGATGCATCTTTGTGCTTGCACTTCTTAGCTTCAGCTTCAGCTGCCCTTGTCTTCTTCAGTTCAGAACCTGCTGAGGGTACCTTAGGCTTCGAGCCTGTCATGCTGGCAGGGAAGACAATGCGAGGTTCTTCCTGCCTTGGTGCTTCAGTTTGGGTCACAGCAGGCTTCCCTGGTTTGGCACCCATCCTGGGATCGATACTAGGTCGCCCAAGAGCTTTGCGCTTCTCAGTTTCATTGTGTGCTTGAACACATTTCTCTGCAAGGTACTTCATGCGCTGTCGTGAGCCTTTAGCTTCAGTGCGCTTCTTGTGGAATTCCTCCTTGAGGTCATGCAACATCCTCTTGAAGAGTTGGACATCTACCACGCTGAGCTTGGCCATGTTCTTCTTGAAGTGAGCCTTCTCATAATCGATTTTGTTCTTGAGCTCGACAATCTTCTGAGCCAAGGCCAAGTCGCCTGCAATGGCTCCGTGGAATGTGACACTGATGTCCACAGGAAGCTGAAGATCATCAATACTGATGTGCTGGTCGTCGAACCACTCATCGATGAAGTTGTTCAGAATGTCAACATCCAAGAGGGGTAGGTCGTTGAAGATGTCCGCCTCTTGCTTGCTCTTGATTAGCATCTCAAGAGCATCATCACCAAGATCTTCATCGCTGGACAGATCAATGGTATCATCTTCATTGTGCAGAACAGCAAACGGAGTCAGGGGTTGCCTAGTGGCCTTCTTGGGCAATGGCTTCTTGGTCCTCTTGGACATGCGAGATACATCTTCAGACTGCACACTGGATTCAGGTGGTGCAGACTTCAAAGCCTTCCTTGTTGAAGCAGATGGCTTTGCAACTTTTGTCTTCTTCTTCTTTTTCTCCTTTGGAGGTGAGGGAGCTTCTTCAGCAGATTGTTCCACATCTGTTCTCTGAGCAGCAATGTGAGACAGAAGCCCATCAAAATTGGTGAAGGGGCCAATTCTGTTCTCATTAGCTTCACGTGTCCCATCAAATCTTAGAGCGGAGGGGCCAGGGTTGAAGTTGAGGCCAAACTCCTTCTGATTCTTGACAGCTGAATCTTTTGCAAACTGATAGTTTCGCTTGAAAAGATTATATTCACGACACCATAGAAGAGATGATGGGTCGGCACTCTCAGGATGTGGTCCTCTGACCATACAGGGATTGAACTCCTGTTCAATAGCTTCAGCCTTAGTCTTAGGCACCAAGCCGTGGTACAGACAGTCACCCCACGGGCGCTTAATGGCATTCTTTTCAGCATATTCAGGCGTTACAAACTTGTACTTGAACCATTCCTCGGTCCAATATCTTCGGATCCACTGAATCCGGTTCTTGCGCTGGTTGTAACTTTCCTCAGGATCTGACTTGTACAATTCATACAGATCAGGAGGCAAATCAAGTGCAGTGTTGCCACAATGTTGCCTGCCGCCTTTCCGTGCATATTTTTCTGAAGCCATTATATTCAGACTGATTGGCTTCAACACAGTGAAAGGCTTCCGTCTGCTGGTTAGACAAGAACTGGCTTCAGGAGATTCGATGTGACGCTGTAAGTATTCTGCAAATGAATGCAGACTATGAGAACCAAGGGATTCTCCCGCGGACATGTACCTATGATAGCATTAGAGATGCGAGGGAAGGGGAAGAGTTCATATGCATTCTCAGAAGATTTTGAAGATAAATCAGTTTAGAAGACATTGACCTCATAGTGCGAAGACATTCACTTATTTGGAGAGAGTTGGTTCCTGATTTGTACGAATCCATGAATAAGTACAAGTGAGGAATCTAACTAGTTGTGAAGCATAAGTGAATATACTTGGCATGTTATGAGATTCAGGAGAAGATATATCCAGATTTGGAGGTGAAGAAACCACTTTTGGTTGAAGTGGATGGATTTGATGGATCAAAAAGGCAGTAGAAAGTAAGATTTAATTACCGCTGACGAACTGCTAGACGAGGTTGAAAGAGAGGCCAAGAAGTTCAATCTCCCGCGCCCTAACTCGGCGGCGGAAGACACGTACAGTGGCGGCGAAGAGGATGAGGTCCGCGGCCGGCGTGAGGACAGCCTCGAAGAAGTCACTCCAGCTAAGCGCTTCGTCTCCGGCATCGATTGCGAGCTAGCGGAGGCGCTAGGGTTTGTGCAAGGTGGCGAAGGTGGAAGAACAAATATTGACTGTACGGGTGAATATTTATAGGAAGGAGGAGGGCGGCGCAACGCAATTCCTCAGGTGCCCCTGGCGATTCACATCTGAGGGACACGTGGCATGCATGCAACTCATTGAAAGTTGTTCCATGTTCCCACATATGCCTGGATTGTCGGGTGGTTGTTCCGGCTTCTCCGATTTTTAGGCAATAAGGATATAGCATTAAAAGTAGATTTAAATGTTTGTCACATTGTCTTGAGCTGACAAGGTCTCAGAGAAGAAAATTGACAAGTTTCAATAGAATGCATATGATTTGGACAGATAGAGTTTGAGGTAGAAGCACAAAATAGGTTAGGGTCCGATCACATTCACTTAGATCAATAAAGATTCAAGAATGAAGACATAGCTATAAGTGAATGATGTAGAGGACAAAACACAAACAATATATATAAATCAACTCAACATTGTGAAGATAAACCTTGAAGTCAGATCAATGTTGAAGACAAACCAAATGCGAATACTATGCAACCATGACGCCAAGAGAAACACTTCAATAACAATTTTGGTGGTGGCATTACCCACCGTATAGGAAGTATTAGACCCAGACACGGCGCACAATAATCGTGGCGCTTCGAAGTCAATTTCCACGTTAATGTATTCACACTTAGAGTGTATGTATTCATTGATTGAAGATATACGTTACTTCGTGTGTTGCACATCTAAGTCATCAACATGCATAAGCGTTAGGATGTGTGTCCAATTACAGGACATTTGAGGATTCTAAGATATTTAGCTCACACTACAACTTGCAAAACCTTTTCTCACCCAAGGTCTTTGTGAAGATATCTGCCAATTTCTCTTCAGTGTTGACGTGAATGATATCAATATCTTCCTTCATGACATGATCCCTGAGAAAGTGATGACAGATCTAAATGTGCTTTGTCTTCGAGCGCTGAACTGGGTTGTTGGCAATCTTGATGGCGCTTTCATTGTCGCAGTAGAGTGGCACATGCTTCAGATGGATACCATAGTCCTTGAGAGTTTGCTTCATCCATAGAAGCTGAGCGCAGCAAGATCTAGCAGCAATGTATTCAGATTCAGCAGTGGAGAGAGACACATAGTCCTGCTTCTTTGAAGACCAACAGACAAGAGATCGTCCAAGAAAATGACATGTGCCTGATGTGGACTTGAGATCAACCTTGTCACCAGCATAATCAGCATATGAGAATCCAACTAGATCAAACTCTGAGCCCTTTGGATACCATAATCCTAGAGTTGGGGTGTAAGCCAAATATCGAAGAATTCGCTTCATGGCTAAGTGATGCGATTCCTTTGGTGCCGCTTCATATCGGGCACACATGCAAACACTAAGAATTATATCTAGCCTAGATGCACATAAGTACAGTAAAGAACCAATCATGGAGCGGTATACCTTTTGATCGAACTCTTTACCATTGTCGTCGGAGCCCAGATGACTTTTGGTTGGCATTAGCGTCGTGTATCATTTGCAGTCTTGCATTCCAAACTTCTTCAGGCAATCTTTGAGGTATTTTTCTTGAGATATGAAGATGCCATTTCTCTGCCGACGAATTTGAAGACCGAGGAAAATTTCAGCTCACCCATCATGGACATGTGATATTGCTCTTCCATCATGTGCCCAAACTCATCACTGTATCTTTTGTCAGTGCAGTCGAAGATAATGTCATCCACATAGATTTGTCACACAAACAGTTCACCGTCATATGTCTTCGTGAAGAGTGTAGGATCTAGAGAACCAGATTTGAAGCCTTTGCTCTTCAGGAAGTCTTTGAGTGTGTCATACCAAGTGCGAGGAGCTTGTTTGAGGCCATACAGTGCCTTATTGAGCTTGTATACCATATCAGGATGTTTTGGATCTTCAAAGCCAGGTGGTTGTGCAACATACACTTCTTCTTCAATCTTGCCATTGAGAAAGGCACTCTTCACATCCATTTGGTACAGAAGAATGTTATGATGGTTGGCATAGGCTAGCAGTATGTTATGATGTGAATGGCTTCAAGACTTGCCACGGGAGCGGATGTTTCATCGAAGTCAATCCCTTCTACTTGAGTGTAACCTTGAGCAACTAGACGAGCCTTGTTTCTGACAACTTGACCATGCTCATCTTGGTTGTTGCGATAGATCCACTTGGTGCCAATGATATTGTGCTTGCGAGGATCAGGACACTTGACCAGTTCCCATACATTGTTCAACTCAAACTGATGAAGTACTTCTTGCATAGCTTGAATCCATTCAAGTTCCATAAAGGCTTTAGCAACTTTCTTGGGTCCAGATATAGAGACAAAAGCAAAGTGCCCACAGAAACTTGCTAGTTGAGTTACCCTAGAACGAGTGAGTGGACCAGGTGCATTGATGCTATCAATTATCTTCTCAATATATACTTCATTTGCAACATGGGGATGAACTGGACGAAGATTCTGCCCTTGTAGATCGTTGTCTTCAGCTTCAGCATTGACTTCAGGTTGAGCATTGTCTTCTGGTTGATTTGGTGCAATGATGATTTCTTCTTCATCCTGTGCTTCTGAAGGTATGATTTCTCCAGTACCCATAAGCTTGATAGATTCACTAGGAGGGACTTCATATAACACATTTGGCAGGTGCTCTCTTTGCGAGCCGTTAGTCTCATCGAAACACACATCCACAGTTTCAACCACTTTATAGTGAAAGAGGTTGAAGACTCTGTAGGAGTGCGAATCCTTTCTGTATCCAAGCATAAAACCTTCATGTGCTTTCGGTGCAAATTTTGAAGTGTGATATGGATCCTTGATCCAGCACCTAGCACCAAATACTATGAAGTAAGTGACGTTTGGCTTCTTACCAGTTAGCAGCTCATATGATGTCTTCTTTAGAAGCTTGTGAAGATAAACACGGTTGATGACATGGCATGCAATATCAATGGCTTCAGGCCAGAACTTCCTTGGAGTCTTGTAATCATCAAGCACCATCTGAGCCATCTCAATGAGGGTTCTATTCTTGTGCTCCACGATGCCATTCTGCTGACGTGTGTAAGGAGCTGAGAACTCATGAGTGATACCCAGTGTATCAAGATAAGTGTTGAGGCCGGTGTTCTTGAATTATGTGCCGTTGTCGCTTCTGATGTGCTTGATCTTGATGCCATAGTTCGTCATGGCACGATTGGCGAATCGTCTAAAGACATTTTGCACTTCAGTCTTGTAGAGGATTATAAGCACCCATGTATGTCTTGAGTAATCATCAACAATGACAAAGCCATAGAGACATGCAGTGGTAGTAAGAGTAGAGTAGTGAGTAGGGCCGAATAAGTCCATGTGAAGCAGCTCGAAGGGACTTGATATCGTCATGATTGTCTTCCAGGGATGCTTGTCCCGTGTCATCTTCCCAGCTTCACAAACACCACACAGATAATCCTTCTTCAACTTGACGCCCTCGATGCCCACGACATGCTTCTTCTTCGTGAGAGTTTACAAATTCCTCATGGCAGCATGTCCTAGCCTCCGATGCCAGAGCCGACACTCTGAAGCTTTTTCTAGAAGACATACAACCAACTATGGTCCTGCTGAGAAGTCTACCATGTACAGGTCATCTTTTCGATACCCTTCAAAGACTAGAGTTTTGTTAGATTCCATAAGCACAAGACAACGATATTTTCCAAATATCACAATCATGTTCAGATCACAAAGCATTAAGACAGACGTTAAGTTGAAACCAAGGGATTCAACAAGCATCACTTTATCCATGTGCTGATCCTTTGAGATTGCAACTCTATCTAGACCCAATACCTTGCTTTTACCAGTATCAGCAAATGTGATGTGACTTTTCTCAGACGGACGAAGGGTTGAATCCATCAGAAGACTTCGATCACCAGTCATGTGGTTAGTGCATCCACTATCCATAATCCATTCTGAAGCCTTTGGTGTCATATCCTACAATACAGTTTGGGGGATAGGCTTCACCATGGGTATTGTGAAGCATAGACATTTGACGAACAAGCGGATTATGAAAGTTTAGATCTTGGTTAGGATAAATAGGATGTTTTTTAAGGAATCCCGAGACGAAATACATAATAAGACCATTTGGACATTTTATCGTGCGTCCCACAAGATGTTTAAGGTCCCCAACATTAGCATCTGACGCCTTTGATTTTTGGCTAGAGACCTTACCCTGCAAAAAGAGAGTTAAGTTTTCTTAACCACCCACATCTTAAGGGGTGGCTTAGAAGCAATGAGTCTGAGTGCAGCATCTGAAAACTTCGGCTTTGGAGCCCTAGCAAATAGCCTTGCAGGAGGTGAATAATACTCATAAGAATAAGCAGAAAAGTTCTTGGTCTTATGAACATAGCGGTTTGACGAAAACACTCATATTCACAAATCTGAGTATGATTTCCCTGCAAAACATCGGTGTTAGGGTGACTCTTGTGAGTCCTCTGTCTGTATGAAGCCTTTGGACCATATGAAGCATTGGTCTGGGATTTATCTTCTTCCCAGGTGGTGTCATGATGACATTCACGGGAAGATTCTCAAGACAACTCTTGGGTACCCAAATCTTCTTAAAAGGTGGTCCATTCCTGCAGTTAGTACCGATATACCTGGCAAACACTTCACCATTCTGATTCCTGAACAGTTTATAGTTTGCATCAAAGGATTCATCAATGATAATTAGGTTAGCACAAGAGAAGCCAGATAAGGTAGATGGATCCACTAAAGGTCCCTTTGTAGCAACCCATGTGGTTTTGGGGCACTGCTCAGGAATCCAGTAAGAACCATCAACATTCATTTTCATTTCGAACCCAACACCCTCTTTCCTAGGGTTTCGGTTCAGAATTTGTTTTTTGAGGACATCACATAGTGTTTGATGCCCTTTGAGACTTTTATACATTCCAGTCTCAAGTAATGTATTCAACCTAGCATTCTCATCAGCAATAGTAGTGGTATCCTCAGCAGAGGGGTTAGTTACCGCATCAGCAGTTGAAGATATTGCAACAGTAGCAACATTTGAACATTCAGCAACAAAGACAACGTTATCACGCTCAAGACATTTTAGACATGGTGGTTCAAATCCTTCCTTAGCGGAACTGATCTGTTGAGAGCGGAGTGACTCATTCTCCTTTTGAAGATCTTCATGAGATAATCTCAATTTCTCAAGCTCTTGTTTCCTTTGAAGATAATCATAGGAGAGATTATCATGAGAAGTTGAGGGCGTTTCATGACAACTTTCAAGTTCCTCATACTTAACATGAAGATTTTTAATGTCTTCAATTAAGGACTGAGTTCGGGTCATTTCAGTGTCCAACAGGTCATTGCTTTTGTCTAACAACTTTTGAATATGTTCCATAGCATTCTGTTGTTCAGTTGCAATTTTTGCAAGTGTTTTTTAGCTAGGTTTAGAATCGCGAGAGGTTACCTTGACACTACGTGCCATGAGGCAGTAGTTTTGATCAGATGGTTTGGGTTCGAAAGACATCGTTTTAAGAGATTCTTTGAACTCGTAGAACCACGGGTCTTGACGGGTTCGATGACCTTCATAGACATCAGAAATCCGGTCCCAGATAAGCTTCGCATTGCAAAGATGCATGATGTGCCTGAACTCGTCATTGGATAGACATGAGAATATGATGTCCTTAGCCATGATATCCAGACGAGTGTACTTTTGAATGTCGTCAGCATTCGCCATCTTGCATAAATCGGTGAGACCAATCTCTATGACGGTCCACAATTCACTATTCATGGCAATGAGGCGCTTCTTCATCATTTCCTTCCATTTGGGATAATTTTGACCATCAAAAATAGGACAAGCACCAGAGACTTTGATTATCCTAGCAGTCGACATAGCTGAAACTCCAGGTGGTTAAAACGAATCACACAGAAAAAGGGAGCACCTTGCTCTCATACCAATTTTGACAAAACGAATCACACAGAAAAATAGAGCTAGTATTCGACTAGAGGGTGGTGAATAGGCGATTTTTATCAAAGTCTTCAAAACACGAATGCTTTGAAGACAAAAAATAGAAATGAACCTATTGATATGCAGCGGAAGGTAGACTACATTAGACAAGCCATAGTCAAGTAAGCAATGAAGTGAAAGCACGAAGACTATCAGCAACTAGGTTGTAAAGATCAGGATAGAAGATAGTATGAAGCCAAACAATAAATAGTCTTCACTCATTGATGTCAATCAGATCAGACAAATGGAAATGACTTCAGGAAGACAAACTGTAAGTAAAGAGAGGTGAAAGATGGAACCAGTTGCTCGTAGAGGACAAGGATTTGTTAGACCAGTTCCAGTTGCTGTGACAACTGTACGTCTGGTTAGGGAGGTTGAGATTCAACTCAGAAGACTGTGTCTTCACCTTATTCCCCTTGAGCTAAGAACACTTAGTCCTCGCCCAATCACTCTGGTAAGTCTTCAAGGGAGACTTCCAAACCTTCACAGACTTCGTTCACTGGCAATCCACAATGACTCTTGGATGCTCAGAACGTGACGAGGACTCACAGTCCTCAAGTGTAATAAGTCTTCAGATCACGCGGACAGAAATACTTCAGTGATGCCTGACACTCTTTGGCTCTGGGTGTTTTGGGCTTTGTCCTCGCAAGGATTACTCTCTCAAAGGCTTCGAAGGTGGGTTGCTCTCAAACGACAAAAGTCGTGCACTAACTCTGAGAAGCCACCAATTTATGGTGTAGGGGGTGGACTATTTATAGCCAGGAGGAAACTCGACCTGATTTGTCCAAAATGACCCTAGGTCACTAAGGAACTGACACGTGTCCAACGGTCAGATTTCAAACACACGCGACAGCTTGACTTGGGCTACAAGTAAAGCTGACTCATCTAGCTCTGGATAAGATTTGCTCTCATTGTCTTTGCTCGAAGACCTAGGATTTGGTTGAGCATCACCTCAGTCACTCTGACTTTGTTCACTTGGACCCCACATAACAGTACGGTGGTTCCTATGACTCAACAAAGAAGAAAAGGAAACTACAAAACTACTATGTCTTCGCACTCCATAGTCTTCATGCGATGTCTTCTCATGTCATAGTCTTCATTGTGAATATCTTCACAGACCACCATTGTCTTAAATGTCTTCACACATTTTTAGGGGTCATCTCTGGTAGGTAAACAGAATCAATATGGGACCACTACTTGTGTTATCCTGCAATTCTCACAAATACATTAGTCCCTCAACCAAGTTTGTCGTCAATACTCCAAAACCAATTAGGGGTGGCACTAGATGGACTCATAGAAAGATTCAAGACAAAAGTTTAATATTGGCATAAAAACAATAATACTTCAAGCATACCTACAAAGCAATCATGTCTTCTCCAAATAAAGCGGCCAAAGAAAGTTATCCCTACAAAATCATATAGTCTGGCTATGCTCTATCTTCATCACACAAAGTATTTAATCATGCACAACCCCGATTTCAGCCAAGCAATTGTTTCATACTTTAGTATTTTCAAACTCTTTCAATCTTCACGCAATACATGAGCATGAGCCATGGACATAGCACTATAGGTGGAATAGAATGGTGATTGTGGAGAAGACAAAAAGGAGAAGATAGTCTCACATCAACTAGGCGTATCAACGGGCTATGGAGATGCCCATCAATAGATATCTGTGAGTGAGTAGGGATTGCCATGCAACGGATGCACTAGAGCTATAAGTTTATGAAAGCTCAACAAAAGAAACTAAGTGGGTGTGCATCCAACTTGCTTGCTCACGAAGACCTAGGGCACTTTTGAGGAAGCCCATCATTGGAATATACAAGCCAAGTTCTATAATGAAAAATTCCCACTAGTATATGAAAGTGACAACATAGGATACTCTCTATCATGAAGATCATGGTGCTACTTTGAAGCACAAGTGTGGTAAAAGGATAGTAGCATTGTCCCTTCTCTCTTTTTCTCTCATTTTTTTATTTGGGACTTTCTCTTTTTTTATGGCCTCTTTTTTTTAGTCCGGAGTATCATCCCGACTTGTGGGGGAATCATAGTCTCCATCATCCTTTCCTCGCATGGGACAATGCTCTAATAATGAAGATCATCACACTTTTATTTACTTACAACTCAAGAATTACAACTCAATACTTAGAACAAAATATGACTCTATGTAAATACCTCCGAAGGTGTACCGGGATGTGCAATGATTCAAGAGTGACATGTATGAAAAATTATGAACTGTGACTTTGCCACAAATACGATGTCAACTACATGATCATGCTAGCAATATGACAATGATGGAGCGTGTCATAATAAACAGAACAGTGGGAAGTTGCATGGCAATATATCTTGGAATGGCTATGGAAATGCCATAATAGGTAGGTATGGTGGCTGTTTTGAGGAAGGTATATGGTGGGTGTATGGTACCGGTGAATGTTAAATGGTACTAGAGAGGCTAGCAATGGTGGAAGGGTGAGAGTGCGTATAATCCATGGACTCAACATTAGTCATAAAGAACTCACATACTTATTGAAAAAATCTACAAGTAATCAAAACAAAGTACTACACGCATGCTCCTAGGGGAAGGGTTGGTAGGAGTTAACCATCGCGCGAGCTGCACACATAAGGAAGGCAATCAATAAATAAATCATGCTCCAACTTCATCACATAACAGTTCACCATACATGCATGCTACGGGAATCACAAACTTTAACACAAGTATTCCTCAAATTCACAACTACTCTACTAGAATGTCTCTAATATCACCATCCTCATATCCCAAAACAATCATCAAGTATCAAACTTCTCATAGTATTCAATGCAGTTTATATGAAAGTTTTTATTATACCCATCTTGGATGCTCATCATACTAGGACTAATTTTATAACCAAAGAAAATTACCATGCTGTTCTAAAAGACTCTCAAAATAATATAAGTGAAGCATGAGAGATCAATAATTTCTATAAAATAAAACCACCACCGTGCTCTAAAAAATATAAGTGAAGCACTAGAGCAATATTGTCTAGCTCAAAAGATATAAGTGAAGCACATAGAGTATTCTAATAAATTCCGATTCATGCGTGTCTCTCCCAAAAGGTGTATACAGCAAGGATGATTGTGTTAAACTAAAAAGCAAATACTCATATCATACAAGACGCTCCAAGAGAAACACATATCATGTGGTGAATAAAAATATAGCCTCAAGTAAAGTTATCGATAGACGAAAACGAAAGAGGGGAGGCCTTCTGGGGAATCCCCAAGCTTAGGATTTTGGTTGTCCTTGAATTATCTTGGGGTGCCTTGGGCATCCCCAACCTTAGGATCTTGCCACTCCTTATTACAAAATCCATCAAATCTTTACCCAAAAACTTGAAAACTTCACAACACAAAACTTCAACAGAAAATCTCATGTGCTCCGTTAGTATAACAAAATGAACCAGCACTTTACGGTACTGTAATTAACTCATTCTTTATTTAAATTGGTGTTAAACCTACTATATTCCAACTTATCTATGGTTCATACCCCCCAAAACTACTATAGATTCATTAAAATAAGAAAACAACACACAAAAAACAGAATCTGTCAAAAATAGAACAGTCTGTATCAATCTGTAACTTTCGAATACTTCTGTAACTCCAAAAATTCTGAAATAAATCTGTGGACGTGAGGAATTTGTCTATTAATTATATTCAAAAAGAATAAACCTAAAGTATGAAACAATTTCTTGGCTTGTCATCGGGGTTGTGCATGATTAAATACTTTGTGTGATGAAGATGGAGCAATAGCGAGACTATATGATTTTGTAAGGATAACTTTCTTTAGCCATGTTATTTTGAGAAGACATGATTGCTTTATTAGTATGCTTGAAGTATTACTATTTATTATGTCAATATGAACTTTTATTTTGAATCATTTGTATCTGAATATTCATGCCACAATAAAGAAAATTACATTGAGAAATATGCTAGGTAGCATTCCACATCAAAAATTCTGTTTTTATCATTTACCTACTCGAGGACGAGCAGGAATTAAGCTTCAAGATGCTTGATATGTCTCCAACGTATCTATAATTTTTGATTGTTCCATGCTATTATATTACCCGTTTTGGATGTTTATGGGCTTTACTTTACACTTTTATATCATTTTTGGGACTAACCTACTAACCGGAGGCCCAGCCCGAATTGTTTTTTTTTCCTATTTCAGTGTTTTGAAGAAAAGGAATATCAAACGGAGTCCAAACGGAATGAAACCTTCGAGGGCAATCTTTTTGGAACAAACGTGATCCAGAGGACTTGGAGTGGAAGTCAAGAAACAAGCGAGGTGGCCACGAGGGTGCCCGGCGCGCCCCCTACAGGTGGGCATGCCCCCACCCTCGTGGGCCCCTCGAGCATCCACCGACCTACTTCTTCCTCCTACATAATACCCATGTACCCCGAAAACATCAGAAGCAACCATGAAAAACTATTTCCACCGCCATAACCTCCTGTATCCACGAGATCCCATCTTGGAGCCCTCGCGGGCGCTCCGTCGGAGGGGGGATCGATCACGGAGGGCCTCTACATCATCTCCAAGGCCTCTCCGATGAGTTGTGAGTAGTTTACCACAGACCTTCGGGTCCATAGTTATTAGCTAGATGGCTTCTTCTCTCTCTTTGATTCTCAATACAAAGTTCTTGTTCCTCTTCTTGGAGATCTATTCGATGTAACTCTTTTTGCGGTGTATTTGTTGAGATCCGATGAATTGTGGGTTTATGATCAAGTTTATCTATGAGAAATATTCGAATCTCCTTTGAATTTTTTTATGTGTGGTAAAGTTATCTTTGCAAGTCTCTTCGAATTATCAGTTTGGTTTGGCCTACTAGATTGATCTTTCTTGCAATGGGAGAAGTGCTTAGCTTTGGGTTCAATCTTGGGGTGTCCTTTCCCAGTGATAGCAGGGGCAGCAAGGCACGTATTGTATTGTTTCCATTGAGGATAAAAAGATGGGGTTTATATCATATTGCATGAGTTTATCCCTCTACATCATGTCATCTTTCTTAATGCGTTACTCTGTTCTTCATGAACTTAATACTCTAGGTGCATGCTGGATAGCGGTCGATGTGTGGAGTAATAGTAGTAGATGCTGGCAGGAGTCGGTCTACTTGTTAGGAATGTGATGCCTATATACATGATCATGCCTAGATAATCTCATAACTATGCGCTTTTCTATCAATTGCTCAACAGTAATTTATTCACCCACCGTAATAATTATGCTATCTTAAGAGAAGCCACTAGTGAAACCTATGGCCCTGGGTCTGTCTCTTATCATATAAGCTTTCAATCTACATTTATTTGCATCTTTACTTTTCCAATCTATATCATGAAATACCAAAAATATATTTATCTTATCATATTATCTCTATCAGATCTCACTTTCGTAAGTGGCCGTGAAGGGATTGACAACCCCTTTATTGCGTTGGTTACGAGTTCTTGTTTGTTTGTGTAGGTGCGTGGGACTTGTGAGGAGCCTCCTACTGGATTGATACCTTGGTTCTCAAAAACTGAGGGAATACTTATGCTACTATTGCTGCATCACCCTTTCCTCTTTAAGGAAAACCAACGCAAGCTCAAGACGTAGCAAGAAGGATTTCTGGCGCCGTTGCCGGGGAGGTCTTCGCTCAAGTCAAGACATACCAAGTACCCATCACAAACTCATCTCCCTCGCATTATGTTATTTTCCATTTGCCTCTCGTTTTCCTCTCCCCCACTTCACCCTTGTCGTTTTATTCGCCCTTCTTCTGTTTGTCTTTTTGTTTGCTTTGATGTCTTACTTGGCTCGTTTGCTTGTTTGGTTGGAATAGTTGTTTATTTATTGCTAAACAAAGAACCTAAGATCTATGGATCCTCATCCTCTTGCTAATCTTTTTAAGAGATCCAATTATTATGAACCAATTGCTAGTGAGTTTTGTGCACTAGATTATCTTTATGAAGGTTTGCTTGAAATTCGTGAATCTGAAAATTATGATGAAGAAATTTATGAAGAGATTCACGATAACTCCTTGAATAAAAAGCATGATTGCAATGATTTTAACATAAATTCTCTAGATGTCAATTGTGCTAATAATATGCAAAACCCTAAGCTTGGGGATGCTAAGATTTCTATGTCTACTACTTGTTGCAATGATCATGATTGGGGTGATTCTTCTTTTGATCTTGAAAATTTATTTAACCCCCATGATGAATATGAG
The DNA here is from genome assembly GCF_002162155.2 of Triticum dicoccoides. Classification (NCBI taxonomy): domain Eukaryota; kingdom Viridiplantae; phylum Streptophyta; class Magnoliopsida; order Poales; family Poaceae; genus Triticum; species Triticum dicoccoides. Next base: position 51,339,654 of record NC_041387.1, read on the forward strand.
ATTGATAATAGTGTTTGCAATATTATTGAAAGTGGGTTTGGAAGAGTAAATTTATATCCCACATATTTGGATTTTGATCAATCTCATGATAAATTTGGTAAAAGTGGGATTGGAGAGGTCAAGACTTTAAATAGCATAGAACCCACTATCTTGGATTTCAAGGAATTTAATTATGATAATTGTTCTTTAGACGATTGTATTTCCTTGTTGCAATCCGTGTTGAATTCTCCTCATGCTTATAGTCAAAATAAAGCCTTTACCAAACATATTTTTGACGCCTTGATGCAATCTTACGATGAAAAACTTAATTTGGAAGTTTCTATACCTAGAAAACTTAATGATGAGTGGGAACCTACTATAAAGATTAAAATTAAAGATCATGAGTGTTATGCTTTGTGTGATTTGGGTGCTAGTGTTTCCACAATTCCGAAAACTTTATGTGATATTCTAGGTTTCAATGATCTTGATGATTGCTCTTTAAATTTGCACCTTGCGGATTCCACCATTAAAAATCCTATGGGAAGGATCAATGATGTTCTTATTGTTGCAAATAGGAACTATGTGCCCGTATATTTTATCGTTCTTGACATAGATTGCAATCTTTCATGTCCTATTATTCTTGGTAGACCTTTCCTTAGAACGATTGGTGCGATTATTGATATGAAGGAAGGGAATATTAGATTCCAATTTCCATTAAGGAAAGGCATGGAGCACTTTCCAAGAAAGAAAGTCAAATTACCTTATGAATCTATCATACGAGCTACTTATGAATCAAGTGCCAAAGATGGCACTATTTAGATCTATGCTCGCTTTTATGCCTAGCTTGGGGCGTTAAACAATAGCGCTAGTTGGGAGGCAACCCAATTTTATTATAGTTTTGTTGTTTTTGCTTCTATTTAGTAATAAATTTTGCATCTACTTTCTATTTAGATGTGTTTTCTTGTTTTAATTAGTGTTTGTGCCAAGTAGAACCTATAGGATAACCTATGGTAAGAGTTAATTTGATTCTGCTGAAAAACAGAAACTTTGCGCTCACGAGAAAAAATTCAATAAATCACAGAAACATGATTTCGCGTTGATTCTTTTTGCTGTAGATCAATAGGCAAATTTCCTAGGACTTCCTATTTTGGTAAGATTTTTAGAGTTCCAGAAGTATTCGAAAGTTACAGATTGATACAAACTGTTCTGTTTTTGACAGATTCTTCTTTTAGTGTGTTGTTTGCTTATTTTGATGCATCTATGGCTAGTATGTTGGGGTATGAACCATACATAAGTTGGAATACAGTAGGTTTAACACCAATATAAATACAGAATGAGTTCATTACAGTACCTTATGTGGTGGTTTTTCTTTCTTGCACTAACGAAGCTTATGAGATTTCCTGTTGAGTTTTGTGTTGTGAAGTCTTCAAGTTTTGGGTAAAGATTTGATGGACTATGGAATAAAGGGTGGCAAAAGTCTAAGATTGGGAATTCCCATGGCACCCCAATATATTCAAGGATAACCAAAAGCCTAAGCTTAGGGATGCCCCGGAAGGCATCCCCTCTTTCGTCTTCGTCTATCGCTAACTTTACTTGAAGCTATATTTTTATTCGCCACATGATATGTGTTTTGCTTGGAGCGTCGTGTATGATATTAGTATTTGATTTTTAGTTTACCACAATCATCCTTGCTGTACACACCTATTGGGAGAGAAATACTTGATTTGAAATTTGTTAGAGTACTCTATGTGCTTCACTTATATCTTTTGAGCTAGATAATTTTTGCTCTAGTGCTTCACTTATATCTTTTAAAGCACGGTAGTGGCTTAATTTTGTAGAAATTGTTGATCTCTCATGCTTCACTTATATAATTTTGAGAGTCTCTTAGAATAGCATGGTATTTGCTATGGTTATAAAATTGGTCTTAGAATGATGGGCATCCAAGTTGGGTATAATAAAAACTATCATAGAAAGTGAATTAGATGCTATGATCAATTTGATACTTGATAATTGTTTTGAGATATAGAGGTGGTGATATCAGAGTCATGCTAGTTGGGTAATTGTGAATTTAAAGAAAACTTGTGTTGAAGTTTGTGATTCCCGTAGCATGCACGTATGGTGAACCGCTTTGTGATGAAGTTGGAGCACAATTTTATTTATTGAGTGTCTTCCTTATGAGTGGCGGTCGGGGACGAGCGATGGTCTTTTCCTACCAATCTATCCTCCTAGGATCATGCGCGTAGTACTTTGTTTTCAATGGCTTGTATATTTTTGCAATAAGTATATGAGTTCTTTATGACTAATGTTGAGTCCATGGATTATACGCACTCTCACCCTTCCACCGTTGCTAGCCTCTCTTGTGCCGCGCAACTTTTGCCGGTACCATACACCCACCATATACCTTCCTCAAAACAACCACCATACCTACCTATTATGGCATTTCCATAGCCATTCCGAGATATATTGCCATGCAACTTTCCACCGTTCCGTTCATTATGACACACATCATCATTGTCATATTGCTCTTTGCATGATCATGTAGTTGACATTGTATTTGTGGCAAAGCCACCTCATAATTTTTCATACATGTCACTCTTGATTCATTGCATATCCCGGTACAATGCCGGAGGCATCCACATAGAGTCATATCTTGTTTTAAGTATCGAGTTGTAATTTTGAGTTGTAAATAAATAAAAGTGTGATGATATTCATTATTAGAGCATTGTCCCAGTGAGGAAACGATGATGGAGACTATGATTCCCCCACAAGTCGAGATGAGACTTCGGACTTCAAATAAAAAAAGAAAGAGAAAGGCCAAATGAAAAAAAGGCTAAATAGAAAAAAGGAAAAAAAAAGGAAAAAAGGAAAAAATTGAGAGAAAAAGAGAGAAGTGACAATGCTACTATCCTTTTTACCACACTTGTGCTTCAAAGTAGCACCATGATCTTCATGATAGAGTCTCCGATGTTGTCACTTTCATATACTAGTGGGAAATTTTTCATTATAGAACTTGGCTTGTCTATTCCAATGATGGGCTTCCTCAAAATGCCCTAGGTCTTCGTGAGCAAGCAAGTTGGATGCACACCCACTTAGTTTCTTTTGTTGAGCTTTCATACATTTATAGCTCTAGTGCATCTGTTGCATGGCAATCCCTACTCACTCACATTGATATCTATAAATGGGCATCTCCATAGCCCGTTGATACGCCTAGTTGATGTGAGACTATATTCTCCTTTTGTCTTCTCCACAACCACCATTCTATTCCACATATAGTGCTATATCCATGGTTCACGCTCATGTATTGCGTGAAAATTGAAAAAAGTTTGAGATTACTAAAGTATGAAACAATTGCTTGGCTTGTCATCGGGGTTGTGCATGATTAAATACTTTGTGTGATGAAGATAGAGCAACAGCCACACTATATGAATTTGTAGGGATAACTTTCTTTAGCCATGTTATTTTGAGAAGACATGATTGCTTTGTTAGTATGCTTGAACTATTACTATTTCTTATGTCAATATGAACTTTTATTTTGAATCATTCAGATCTGAACATTCATGCCACAATAAAGAAAATTACATTGAGAAATATGCTAGGTAGCATTCCACATCAAAAATTCAGTTTTTATCATTCACCTACTCGAGGATGAGCAGGAATTAAACTTCGATATGCTTGACACGTCTCCAATGTATCTATAATTTTGATTGTTCCATGCTATTATATTACCCGTTTTGGATGTTTATGGGCTTTAATTTACACTTTTATATCATTTTTGGGACTAACGTACTAACCGGAGGCCCAGCCCGAATTGCTGTTTTTTTGCCTATTTCAGTGTTTCGAAGAAAAGGAATATCAAACGGAGTCCAAACGGAATGAAACCTTCGGGAGCGATCTTTTTGGAACAAACGTGATCCACAGGACTTGGAGTGAAAGTCAAGAAACAAGCGAGGCGGCCACGAGCATGCCCGGCACGCCCCCTAAAGGTGGGCGTGCCCCCCACCCTCATGGGCCCCTCGAGCATCCACCGACCTACTTCTTCCTCCTACATATACCCATGTACCCCGAAAACATCAGAATCGACCACGAAAAACTATTTCCACCGCCTTAACCTTCTGTATCCGTGAGATCCCATCTTGGAGCCTTCGCCGACGCTCCACCAGAGGGGGAATCGATCATGGAGGGCCTCTACATCATCTCCAAGGCCTCTCCAATGAGTTGTGAGTAGTTTACCACAAACCTTCGGGTCCATAGTTATTATCTAGATGGCTTCTTCTCTCTCTTTGATTCTCATAACAAAGTTCTCCTTCCTCTTCTTTGAGATCTATTCGATGTAACTCTTTTTGCGGTGTGTTTGTCGAGATCCGATGAATTGTGGCTTTATGATCAAGTTTATCTATGAGGAATATTTCAATCTCCTCTGAATTCTTTTATGTGTGATTAAGTTATCTTTGCAAGTCTCTTCGAATTATCAGTTTGGTTTGGCCTACTAGATTGATCTTCTTGCAATGGGACAAGTGCTTAGGTTTGGGTTCAATCTTGCGGTGTCCTTTCCTAGTGACAGCAGGGGCAGCAAGGTACGTATTGTATTGTTGCCATCAAGGATAAAAAGATGGGGTTTATATCATATTGCATGAGTTTATCCCTCTACATCATGTCATCTTTCTTAATGCGTTACTCTGTTCTTCATGAACTTAATACTCTAGGTGCATGCTGGATAGCGGTCGATGTGTGGAGTAATAGTAGTAGATGCTGGCAGGAGTCGGTCTACTTGTTAGGAATGTGATGCCTATATACATGATCATGCCTAGATAATCTCATAACTATGTGCTTTTCTATCAATTGCTCGACAGTAATTTGTTCACCCACCCTAATACTTATGCTCTCGAGAGAAGCCACTAGTGAAACCTATGACCCCCGGGTCTATCTCTTATCATATAAGCTTTCAATCTACTTTTATTTGCGTCTTTACTTTTCTAATCTATATCAGAAAATACCAAAAATATATTTATCTTATCATATTATCTCTATCAGATCTCACTTTCGCGGGTGGCCGTAAAGGGATTGACAACCCCTTTATTGTGTTAGTTGCGAGTTCTTGTTTGTTTGTATAGGTGCGCGGGACTTGTGAGGAGCCTCCTACTGGATTGATACCTTGGTTCTCAAAAACTGAGGGAAATACTTACGCTACTATTGCTGCATCACCCTTTCCTCTTCAAGGAAAACCAACGCAAGCTCAAGACATAGCAGGCTTGACTTGGCATAGATTTCCCCAGCAACGGCGCCAAAAATCCTTCTTGCTACCTCTTGAGCATGCGTTGGTGTTCCCTTGAAGAGGAAAGGGTGATGGAGCAAAGTAGTGTAAGTATTTTCCTCAGTTTTGAGAACTAAGGTATCAATCCAGTAGGAGACGACACAAAAGTCACCTAGTACCTGCACAAACGATCAAGAACCATGCAACCAACGCGATAAAGGGGTTGTCAATCCCTTCACGGTCACTCGCAAAAGTGAGATCTAATAGAGATAGTAAAGTAAATATTTTTTGTATTTTTGTTGTATAGATTGGAAAGTAAAGATTGCAAAATAGTAAACAAGATGCGATGTAAATAAAAGAGATGTAATATAATAGAAAAGAGATCCGGGTGCCATAGGTTTCACTAGTGGCTTCTCTCGAGATAGCTTGTATTACGGTGGGTGAACAAATTACTGCCGAGCAATTGATAGAAGAGCGCATAATTATGAAGACATCTAAGGCAATGATCATGAACATAGGCATCATGTCCGTGTCAAGTAGACCGAAACGATTCTGCATCTACTACTATTACTCCACAAATCGACCGCTATCCAGCATGCATCTAGAGTAGTAAGTTCATAAGAACGGAGTAATGCATAAAGCAAGATGACATGATGTAGAGGGATAAACTCAAGCAATATGATATAAATCCCATCTTTTTATCCTTGATGGCAACAATACAATACGTGTCTTGCTGCCCCTACTGTCACTGGGAAAGGACACCGCAAGATTGAACCCAAAGCTAAGCACTTCTCCCACTGCAAGAAAGATCAATCTAGTAGGCCAAACTAAACAGTTAATCCGAAGAGACTTGCAAAGATATCAAATCATGCATATAAGAATTCATAGAAGAACCAAATAATATTCATAGATAATCAAGTTCATAAAATCCACAATTCATCGGATCTCGGAAAACACACCGCAAAAGAATATTACATCAAATAGATCTCCAAGAACATCGAGGAGAACTTTGTATTGAGAATCAAAGAGAGGGAAGAAGCCATCTAGCTAATAACTATGGACCCGAAGGTGTGTGCTAAACTACTCACGCTTCATCGGAGATGCAATGGTGTTGATGTAGAAGCCCTCCATGATCGATTCCCCCTCCGAAAGTTCGCCGGAAAAGGCCCTAAGATGGGATCTCACGGGTACAGAAGGTTGCGGTGGTGGAAAAGTGGTTTTGTGGCTCTCCCTGATGTTTCTAGGCTATAAGAGTATATATATAGGCGAAAGAAGTACGTCGGTGGAGCTACGAGTGGCCCACGAGGGTCGAGGGCGTGCCCTCCTACCTCGTGGCTTCCTCGTAGAGTCCCAGACTTCAACTCCAAGTCTTCTGGACTGCTTTTGGTCCAAGAAAGATCCTCGCCAAGGTTTGGTTCCTTTTGGACTCCGTTTGATATTCCTTTTCTACACTAAAATAGGCAAAAAAAACAGAAACTGACACTGGGCCTCTGGTTAATAGGTTAGTCCCATAGATAATATAAAAGAGCATACTAAAGTCCATTAAACATCCAAAACAGATATATAATAGCATGGAACAATAAAAAATTATAGATATGCTGGAGACGTATCATTGTTCTATGCTGACACTAGATATTTTTTGAAAGCAATAAGTGGCAGCGGATATCATTTCGTCCCCGAAGGTGGGACATTCCCTACCAAAACCATCAGGATTGTTGTGAGAAGCTCTCTTTATGAGAAGCTTAAACCCAAACCTGCCCCAAATGGGACAAAAAAATTACCATGACATGTCGATGCCGCTCCATGATAGCATGCCACGTTTTATGAACTTCAGACGAGTTTTGGATTTATTAGAATTTAAAAACCAGGAATCTCAATGTTTGCGACCGAGTGACGGTGGCAGGGTGTTTGACATTCACTCTCATTTCTTGCATGAGACCTAAGCATCCAACTAAGGGCACATATTTGAATTTTCAACCAATTTATATGCATTAGAGCACGTGCATGTAGTTCAAATTTGAATTATGCACATAAATGCATCGAAAACTCAATTAATGCATAAAAATGTCCAAATGAACCCCAGAAAATCCCAAAAATTGACACAACACTCCTATTGTTCTATGTTGACACTACAAAAATTTTGAAAGCAATAAGAAGCAGCGGATATCGTTTCGTCCCCAAAGGTGGGACATACCCTACCGAAAACATCAGGCTTGTTGTGAGAGCCTTTGGTTTGTGAAAAGCATATCCCCAAACCTGCCCCAAATGGGAGAATATTTTTACCACGACATGTTGATGCCGCTCCATGATAGCATGCCAAGTTTCATGAATTTCAGACAAGTTTTGGATTTACTAGAATTTAAAAAACAGGAATCTCAATGTTTGCGGCCGAGTGATGGTGGCAGGGTGTTTGACATTCATTCCCATTTCTTGCATGGGACCTAAGCATCCAACCAAGGACAAGGATTTGAATTTTCAACCAATTTATATGCATTAGAGCATGTGCATGTAGTTCAAATTTGAATTATGCACATAAATGCATCGAAAACTCAATTAATGCATAAAAATGTCCAAACGTGTCACATCCCTAGCTTCAGGCATTGCTCTAGGTTAGCTTCAGGTGTGCATCATGTTTAAATTCTGAAAATTTGAACTGAGGAATTCGGAAGCCTCAAAACTTAAATAAAAGAGGGGCAAGAAACCCTAAAATTGCAATCAGTAAATCCAAAATGCCCTAGAAATAGCTCTGACAATTTTGGCAAGAGTTATAAATCAAACCAAAATTTTGGGACATTTCTAAGGAATTATTGGGCTCTGATTTTAAATCAATATTTTATTTGAATTTGGAGTTATATTCATAATATATAATGAATATATTTTCAAATGACCTGAGATATTTTTAATATGTGTGGAGAAGTCCATTAGGTGACTTAAAAATATCCAGGGAAGTTTAGGCACTGTTTTCAAATTCTGTTTGAATTAAAATTCAGTGCCAATTAAATAAAACAGAACAAAAATAGAAAACAGTAAATAAAAAAAGAGAGAGAGAGAAGCCCAGCTTACCTGGCGCCACGA
>NC_041387.1:51348256-51356442 GCF_002162155.2 Triticum dicoccoides
CCACGACGCCGCCCCACGCTCCCTCTCGCTTTCCCCTCCTCTCCCTGGATCTCACTCTCTCCCCGAGCTCGTCTCTCTCCCTCTCTCTCCCGAACCCGAGCACTATCGCCGCCGCCGACGAACACCACCCCGGCCATCGCCTCCCCCTCGTCCCCTCGAGCAGTCCACGAGCTCCGCCGTGCCGCCCTCGCCCTCCCCGCCGTCACACGCGACCGGAGAAGCCCCGAAGCGCCGCCCCGACGTTCTTCCCCTCCTCGGACCCGCCGATCGCTGTCGCCGAATTCGCCGCCGACAGGACGCCCCCGAGCCCGCTGACCACCTCTCCCTCTCCACGGTGAACTCCTCTTCCTCTCCCCCTAGCCCCGAGTTTGTTCGGTCTCCGTAGCCGCCGTTTCCACCTCACCGGAAACTCCCCGCCGCCGGCCATGGCGCCGCCGTGGCCAGGGCCACCCCAGCTGGCGCCCGAGCATGCTATCAAGTTCGCCGCCCTCCCAGGAGCCTGCAGCGCCCTTCCGTTTCCCCTCTAGTGCACCGCAGCATCGAGCCCAAGCTCGCCAGAGCTCCGGCGGCCGCCTAGGTCGCCGCCGGCACCGATTCCGGCCGCCCCGAGCGCAACTGACTCCACCAAGAGCTTCGGCTCGTCCCCAGCTCCTCCTAGATGCCCTCCGCGGCCCATTTGGTCGCCGGAGTGGCCAAAACCACTCTCGCCGCCGCGTCGGGCTCGCCGGCGGCTAAACGCCGGCAGCCGACTTTGACTTTGACCACGGGGGGGCCCCGGTTGACTCTCCTGAGTCAATGACAGGTGGGGCCCAGCCCTGTTAACTATTAGGATTAGTTTTAATTAATTTTAGTTAAGCTAATCACACTGACACGCGGGACCCACTGTCAAGTTTGACCCGGACCATGTCCCGTTGACCACTGACGTCACACTGACGTCAGGCTGACGCAGTAATTGATTTTCTGGATTTATTATAATTCAGGAAATTCCAGAAAATGCCTAAAACTTCAATAAATCATAGAAAATTAACCGTAACTCCAAATTAAATAATTTATATATGAAAAATTATCAGAAAAATTCAAGGAATCCATCTGTACCATTTTCATGCATGTTAGAACAACTTATAGCTTCTGTTTAGCACAAATCAATTAAAGGGCATTTATTTAATCACATATGGAGTTTGAATTTGAATTTTATATTCAAACCAACTTCATTTAATCTGTTGCTAGTTGCATTAGCCCAAAACACATTCATTTTTCCATGTCATGATCATGCATCATATTGTGCATTGCATTGATTGTGTTCCTTTCTGTGTTGCCGGTATTTGTCCCCTCTCGATAGACGTGATACCGATGACGTGATCGTTGACACTGATGAAGACTCAATGTTATCTTCAGAAGTGCCAGGCAAGCAAAATCCCCTTGTTCATTCCGATACAATCCTACTCTCTCGCTCCTGCTCTCTTTTACTGCATTAGGACAACAACGATTCATCTGTTACTTGCTGCGGTAGCTGAACCCCTTTATCCTTTGCATGACCTGTCATTCCACAGTAAATAGATGAAACCCACTAGTATGAGTAGGAGTTGTTTGAGCCCTGTTGTGCCTACTCATCCATGCTTGTTTGTCATGCCTGCTACTACTTAGAGTTGAGACAGGTCTGATTCATCGGGGATGAATCAGAGGCGTGTGAACATGTCCTACTGGGTGTGAGCTAAGTGTGTGAACACGATTTGGTAAAGGTAGCAGTGAGAGGCCATGTAGGAGTACATGGTGGGTTGTCTCATTGCAGCCGTCCTCAGGAACTGAGTTCTGTGTTTGTGATCCATGATTCAGCTACTACCATACATTGGGCCCTGAAATATGACCCCGCTCGACTTCTTATTCACCCTAGTCCTCTGTCCAGGAGTTGCAAGTAGTTTCTGGTGTTTGTAGCTTACTGGAGGCCGTGGACAGCGCTGACCGTAGGGGTGGGCTGTGATGCGGTAGGTACGTGGCACGGTGTACCAGATGCCCGTTTGGTATCTCGAGAACCCTGTTCACATCGTTTGGGGCTGTGAGCGAAACTCCGGCCGGATCTCCTCATGGATGGAACCCGAATAGGCGATAAACCTGGACTAGAGACTTGAGTGTTTAGGTAGGTCGTGGTCTACACCCACGTCGGCTTTCGCTTGAAGTCTGCCGAGCACATGTCGTGTGCAGACGCTAAGTGGTGGAAACATGTATGAAGAAGTACACCCCTGCAGGGTTAACATCATCTATTCGAATAGCCGTGTCCGCGGTAAAGGACTTCTGGGTTGCTTATATCAGTTCATAGACAAGTGAAAGTGGATACTCTAAAATACGCAAGATAAGCGTGAGTGCTATGGACGGCGTTCTCGTAGGGAGACGGGAGCGGATCCATAGTGGTGTATTGATATGGTGAATATGTGGACTCGTGTGCGCCACCTCAAAGGAGTTACATTGCAGTCGTAGTTCAGGATAGCCACCGAGTCAAAGCTGGCTTGCTGCAGTTAAACCCCACCATCCCCTTGTTGATAATGATGCATATGTAGTTAGTTCTAATGTAAGTCTTGCTGGGTACATTTGTACTCACGTTTGCCTATTTTATGTTTTTGCAGAGAGACTTCAGTCTCACTAGTAGTTCCACGTGGACTTCGACGTTTAGCTTGTTACCTCAGCTACGATCTTGTGCCCTCAGCAGGATCTGGTAGATAGTCAGGCTTCTCAGCCTTTTTCATTTCTAGATGTCTGTACTCAGACATGATAGCTTCCGCATGTGCTTTGACTTGTATGCTCTGATTGTTGGGTCATAAGACCCATGTTTGTAATATCTCGCTCCTCGGAGCCTATTGAATAAATTACTTGAGTCGTAGAGTCATGTTGTGATGCCATGTTGTATTTGCACATATCGAGCATATTGTGTGTATGTTATTGAAATGCTTGGTATGTGTAGGATCTGACCATCTAGTTGTTTATCTTTAGTAGCCTCTCTTACGGGGAAATGTCTCCTAGTGTTTCCACCGAGCCATGGTAGCTTGCTGCTGCTCCGGAACACTTAGGCTGGCCGGCATGTGTCCTTCTTCGTTCCTGTGTCTGTCCCTTCGGGGAAATGTCACGCGATGAATACCGGAGTCCTGTTAGCCCGCTACAGCCCGGTTCACCGGAGTCCTGCTAGCCCAGTGCTACAGCCTGGATTCACTCGCTGATGACCGACACGTTCGATGCTGGGTCATGGATGCCTGTCCCTGTAGGTCTGTGCCACTTTGGGTTTACGACTAGCCATGTCAGCCCGGGCTCCTTATCATATGGATGCTAGCGACACTATCATATACGTGTGTCAAAAGACGCAAACGGTCCCGGGCTAAGGTAAGGCGACACCCGTGGGAATACCGTGCGTGAGGCCGCAAAGTGATATGAGGTGTTGCATGCTAGATCGATGTGGCATTGAGTCGGGGTCCTGATAGCGTTGGTATCAGAGCTTGACTGCCTGTAGGATTACCAAGCCAAACTGGTCGAAGTTGAGTCTAGAAATGCTTTAGTTATATAAGGGAATTGATTGTGCGATGGAACGTAAGGCTCTTTTTACTCCTTATACCTCATGCCCTTCTGATCTGAGTCATCATCTTCTCTTCTACGGGGATTAAGAACTAGGCTATCTCTTCTTTCTATTAGGATCACGTGTTACTAATCAGTAGACTTATAAGATTGTTGGATTTAAGCTTGAGTTCAGTTCCTACTACTTCTGTATGTTAATTGTTGATCTCGAAACCTTGATATTGTGCTTCTGAGTGGTTATGCCACCATTTTTGTGAATGTCTCAAATCTTTTTTTGAGCATTTACAGCCGTTATGCTGTCCGAGTCATCCCAGGTTTCTAAGTAGTCTAATGCATTTGCAAAATCCCTTCCTCCCGTTCCGATGTTCCTTTGGGCCAGATTAACCACACTAATCGGAGAGTTGAGGTACTTTGTTACCTCGGCGTATATGTTGGAGATATTATTATGACCCTAGGTGTCTTAGGGGATCATCTAGTAATCTAGCTATGATTTGTGTTCCCAGTGTGATGATTCTGGCTTCTATTCTCGAAAGCATCCCGTGATGCTACTTAGTAATAGGTATTCTGTTCCTGGGTTCTTGAACCCGAGATTCACTCTACCTACTTCATGTTGATAGTAATTGCTAGTGCCTTTAGGATATTAGTAACCTTTGCGATAGTCCTTGAAGTCCGTGGTATCTTCTTCTTCCAAATACCATGAACTACTTATGGCAGAAGTTCCTCGTTGAACTGAAATATCACAACAGGATTATTCTTGATGAGTTCTCCATTATATATTGTGACTCTGCCAGTTCTACCTTTCCGCATGGATTGTCCGGAAGAAATATGTTGAACTTGGTTCGACATACTAATCTATGCATCCACAACTCAGAAAATTATATGTTCCTTTGAGATGTTCTCTTTAGTTGCCTTCTGACCCTCGTCTATCAACTGATAGTCAAGAGTATGCGTGCGTTCGTTTATCGATGCCTATTACTCTTGTGGTCCGTCAAGCCATTCTATTGCGGAATGACTAGGAGAAACAAACTCCAGTACCTCATCCATATTTAGGATTGGGTCAAAGTAGTTGTGTTCCGCAGATCAAGTTACAATCCAGCTTCTGGTCTGCTCTACCCTGAAGTATTACCTTCTTTATGACAGGAATTTCATGAGAATTGCACCACCTTTTGTGAATTCTTGGCATAGTGATACTTCTCGCCATCCTTTTTCATTCCTCGGCTCCGTGTTGATGCAACCGGAATACCGACAAATGAATTGTGATGTGTGAAATCAATACTCCTAGCAACCTCGTTGCTTGGTAGTTAAAGGATAATAATTTTATTCTTAGTATGTTGGTTTTTGAATCATCCCTCTAAGACTGATCGTGCTACCTAGTCCTTATTTCGGTGCACCCTTCGATTGTTGAGTTAGGATAGTGTCAATCCTTGCTTGTTTGATTATATCGTCTTGCCCTGAACAGCAAGATTGTTCTCGAGCTTAGTAACATATCGGTGCTTCATGATTTTCCGAAGATCTTCTCGGAAGTACTACCAGGTTGTCACCTGACCGCTATGTTGAGCTCGTGATCAAGTTGGTTTATTGTAAACCACCCTTTCTCCAAGAATCCGTGTTGGATACCCCTGAGCTAGTTGGTTAAGCTAAACGACAACTTGGAGAGTTGGAAGATAAAAGCTTGCCTGACTTAGTTCATTCCAAAGGGATATTCTTGTGTAGTGTGTGTTGAAAGAAGATGATATCTTCATCGATTGGTCCCTGTGATCAGTTGCTGGATCTATTGTCTTACCCAAACCTTTGATTGAGTATGGGCTATCATCCAATCAGACCGGAACCAACGATATTCGTAATGTTGTCTTACTCGTGGTTGATCCCTCGAGCATACACCATTATATCTTTTGGGTCTGACCAATGCTATCACCGTGTTCACTTAACTATGGAATTCCTTTTAAAAGGAAACCCGGATGAATTGTTGTTGAGCCCATTGACAACATCCTTATTCCCTCCATGATTTGTTGAACATTAAGCTAGTGTTGGAAACTTGTATAAGCATTTTCTTCATGCTCCGTTCATGAAGTATATGTTGGATGAAAGAAGTGACTTCCTTTGATTCACGTGCATTTGATGTAAGTTGCCGCCGTGAATTCAAGAAAGTTTGTTTTTGCTCCTCTGGAATCATCCCAAGTTGGTCAGGCATATGTGCGAAGTATTCTATGGTTTGGTAGGTTGGCCGCCTCCATTCTATTTGTGTTCTTAGCACACCAAGCCACTGATTGACTTGTTCTAGGTAAAGAAGTCTAATTTAAGTGCACAAGACTTCGATATCCTCGATGATGGTTTCCCCCCTGAACTCGGTAGTGTTTTATTATAAGACTACCATGTGGTCATGCTTGTCTGGGATAACATGTTCACATGTGTGTAGCAGAACCAGCTCATGTTTTGGAGCTTGCTGTCATAGTTCATTTCCTGAGAATCTCGCAACGTCATCTCGTCGAATTGTGTTGCAAACTTTTTTTTTCTCTTCCTAGACTCGATGAGTCAGGAATATCCTGACACCAACTAGATCTGAATCTCAGGCAGATATGATGGTTGGAACATTTTCCAAGAACTATAATATTGGTCCCTCGATAACCGGTAAAAGTGGATGTCGTGGCCAACACACCCAGCCGGAAGACCTGTTATTATAATATCTTGATTGATGAAGTTGGCCACCTCCCCATAGGGATTTCGTAGGGTTTACTCCCTAGTTGCCCCTATGGATTTTGAGATCCCGAAGTCCGACCTTTTACTTGATGTCCTAGATACCAGACCATTTCTAGGAATAGGTTACACTAGCACATCAAGGAGAACATTAGAAGCGGAGTGCTAAATGTCTCTCGGTCGATCATCCAGATTTTGTTCCTTGGCTTCGCTAAGGTGTAATCTGAGAAGGTGTTATCTTCCTTTGCATCTGCATCATCCATCATCATTCATCATGGTAGCAAGTTGTGTTACCAGGATCCTTGACACGGATGTTGGTAAAACCTTGATGAATATGGAAATGCTCAAGTTCTTGAGAGCACGCTCAAGCGCTAGGTGTTATCTTCGGCACTAACTGGGAATCCTCTCCATTTCCTCGACATGCTATGATCTATTCAAACAGTGAATTCACTCCCTATTGTTGGGTTCTTCCCCAGTTACCAGAATCATTCCCAGCATTTGCATTTTGTTCCTAGCTTGCACCGCCAATGTGTCATTCTACCATGGGTCTCCTCCATTTCCGGTGATAAGCAAATTCATCCATTACGTTGTCTTCAACAAGGTAATCCACATCATCCAAGTCCGAGTATGCCATTCTACCGACCCCCGCCAATCGATTGCTGTGTTTTGCCTTAGGCTGATATAGAGAGTCTAAATGATCTCTATATCAAAGGTAATTCTTTTTGCCACTTAAGGGGATATTTCTACGAGTCACCGTCCCTAAGGTGCCTCGTTGTGGTATCATGGCAACTCAACTCCTCGCTACATTGATAATCGTTTACCACCTTTTTAGGTGTGGAATCGTTGTCTACCTAGTGAACCTTCGTCATCTGTTCCACTCCATTCCTCTAAAGGTGTGCTTCGTCTCTCAGCTTGAGAGATATTTCCACGCCTCAAACCATGAGTTGATCCTGAGTTGTTCGATCTTCGAGAAGATCGACCCTTCTAGAGTCTCCTTCTTCTCTCCGTGTCATGTTGGCAGGATTTCTCAGAGCAAGACTTCGAGACAACGATGGTGAACGAATCAACATTCAATTGAAGTGCAACCTGGATCGTGAAGATTGTGCTAGTTTGCGTTTTCCCCTTCATCCTACCCTACGCTTGAATCTCGAGACGAGATTCTTGTTTAGTGGGGGTGAGTTGTCACATCCCTAGCTTCAGGCATTGCTCTAGGTTAGCTTCAGGTGTGCATCATGTTTAAATTCTGAAAATTTGAACTGAGGAATTCAGAAGCCTCAAAACTTAAATAAAAGAGGGGCAAGAAACCCTAAAATTGCAATCAGTAAATCCAAAATGCCCTAGAAATAGCTCTGACAATTTTGGCAAGAGTTATAAATCAAACCAAAATTTTGGGACATTTCTAAGGAATTATTGGGCTCTGATTTTAAATCAATATTTTATTTGAATTTGGAGTTATATTCATAATATATAATGAATATATTTTCAAATGACCTGAGATATTTTTAATATGTGTGGAGAAGTCCATTAGGTGACTTAAAAATATCCAGGGAAGTTTAGGCACTGTTTTCAAATTCTGTTTGAATTAAAATTCAGTGCCAATTAAATAAAACAGAACAAAAATAGAAAACAGTAAATAAAAAAAGAGAGAGAGAGAAGCCCAGCTTACCTGGCGCCACGAACCGGCCCAGCTTTGCCCCCCCCCATCGCTGGCCCAGCTGGTGGCCCAGCCCACCACCGCAAACCCCCTCGCCGCTCGTCGTCTTCCTCTGCCAGTAGGCAGAGGCGAGGCGTGGCGCGCGCCCGAGAGCCCCGACGCCACCTCCTGCTTTGCGGCCCTCCTAGCGACCCCACGACGCCCCCCCACGCTCCCTCTCGCTTTCCCCTCCTCTCCCTGGATCTCACTCTCTCCCCGAGCTCGTCTCTCTCCCTCTCTCTCC
>NC_041387.1:51356962-51451756 GCF_002162155.2 Triticum dicoccoides
ACACCACCCCGGCCATCGCCTCCCCCTCGTCCCCTCGAGCAGTCCACGAGCTCCGCCGTGCCGCCCTCGCCCTCCCCGCTGTCACACGCGACCGGAGAAGCCCCGAAGCGCCGCCCCGACGTTCTTCCCCTCCTCGGACCCGCCGATCGCCGTCGCCGAATTCGCCGCCGACAGGACGCCCCCGAGCCCGCTGACCACCTCTCCCTCTCCACGGTGAACTCCTCTTCCTCTCCCCCTAGCCCCGTGTTTGTTCGGTCTCCGTAGCCGCCGTTTCCACCTCACCGGAAACTCCCCGCCGCCGGCCATGGCGCCGCCGTGGCCAAGGCCACCCCAGCTGGCGCCCGAGCATGCTATCAAGTTCGCCGCCCTCCCAGGAGCCTGCAGCGCCCTTCCGTTTCCCCTCTAGTGCACCGCAGCGTCGAGCCCAAGCTCGCCCGAGCTCCGGCGGCCGCCTAGGTCGCCGCCGGCACCGATTCCGGCCGCCCCGAGCGCAACTGACTCCACCAAGAGCTTCGGCTCGTCCCCAGCTCCTCCTAGATGCCCTCCGCGGCCCATTTGGTCGCCGTAGTGGCCAAAACCACTCTCGCCGCCGCGTCGGGCTCGCCGGCGGCTAAACGCCGGCAGCCGACTTTGACTTTAACCACGGGTGGGCCCCGGTTGACTCTCCTGAGTCAATGACAGGTGGGGCCCAGCCCTGTTAACTATTAGGATTAGTTTTAATTAATTTTAGTTAAGCTAATCACACTGACACGCGGGACCCACTGTCAGGTTTGACCCGGACCATGTCCCGTTGACCACTGACGTCACACTGACGTCAGGCTGACGCAGTAATTGATTTTCTGGATTTATTATAATTCAGGAAATTCCAGAAAATGCCTAAAACTTCAATAAATCATAGAAAATTAACCGTAACTCCAAATTAAATAATTTATATATGAAAAATTATCAGAAAAATTTAAGGAATCCATCTGTACCATTTTCATGCATGTTAGAACAACTTATAGCTGCTGTTTAGCACAAATCAATTAAAGGGCATTTATTTAATCACATATGGAGTTTGAATTTGAATTTTATATTCAAACCAACTTCATTTAATCTGTTGCTAGTTGCATTAGCCCAAAACACATTCATTTTGCCATGTCATGATCATGCATCATATTGTGCATTGCATTGATTGTGTTCCTTTCTGTGTTGCGGGTATTTGTCCCCTCTCGATAGACGTGATACCGATGACGTGATCGTTGACACTGATGAAGACTCAATGTTATCTTCAGAAGTGCCAGGCAAGCAAAATCCCCTTGTTCATTCCGATACAATCCTACTCTCTCGCTCCTGCTCTCTTTTACTGCATTAGGACAACAACGATTCATCTGTTACTTGCTGCGGTAGCTGAACCCCTTTATCCTTTGCATGACCTGTCATTCCACAGTAAATAGATGAAACCCACTAGTATGAGTAGGAGTTGTTTGAGCCCTTTTGTGCCTACTCATTCATGCTTGTTTGTCATGCCTGCTACTGCTTAGAGTTGAGACAGGTCTGATTCATCGGGGATGAATCAGAGGCGTGTGAACATGTCCTACTGGGTGTGAGCTAAGTGCGTGAACACGATTTGGTAAAGGTAGCAGTGAGAGGCCATGTAGGAGTACATGGTGGGTTGTCTCATTGCAGCCGTCCTCAGGAACTGAGTTCTGTGTTTGTGATCCATGATTCAGCTACTACCATACATTGGGCCCTGAAATATGACCCCGCTCGACTTCTTATTCACCCTAGTCCTCTGTCCAGGAGTTGCAAGTAGTTTCTGGTGTTTGTAGCTTACTGGAGGCCGTGGACAGCGCTGACCGTAGGGGTAGGCTGTGATGCGGTAGGTACGTGGCACGGTGTACCGGATGCCCGTTTGGTATCTCGGGAACCCTGTTCACATCGTTTGGGGCTGTGAGCGAAACTCCGGCCGGATCTCCTCATGGATGGAACCCGAATAGGCGATAAACCTGGACTAGAGACTTGAGTGTTTAGGTAGGTCGTGGTCTACACCCACGTCGGCTTTCGCTTGAAGTCTGCCGAGCACATGTCGTGTGCAGACGCTAAGTGGTGGAAACATGTATGAAGAAGTACACCCCTGCAGGGTTAACATCATCTATTCGAATAGCCGTGTCCGCGGTAAAGGACTTCTGGGTTGCTTATATCAGTTCATAGACAAGTGAAAGTGGATACTCTAAAATACGCAAGATAAGCGTGAGTGCTATGGACGGCGTTCTCGTAGGGAGACGGGAGCGGATCCATAGTGGTGTATTGATATGGTGAATATGTGGACTCGTGTGCGCCACCTCAAAGGAGTTACATTGCAGTCGTAGTTCAGGATAGCCACCGAGTCAAAGCTGGCTTGCTGCAGTTAAACCCCACCATCCCCTTGTTGATAATGATGCATATGTAGTTAGTTCTAATGTAAGTCTTGCTGGGTACATTTGTACTCACGTTTGCCTATTTTATGTTTTTGCAGAGAGACTTCAGTCTCACTAGTAGTTCCACGTGGACTTCGACGTTTAGCTTGTTACCTCAGCTACGATCTTGTGCCCTCAGCAGGATCTGGTAGATAGTCAGGCTTCTCAGCCTTTTTCATTTCTAGATGTCTGTACTCAGACATGATAGCTTCCGCATGTGCTTTGACTTGTATGCTCTGATTGTTGGGTCATAAGACCCATGTTTGTAATATCTCGCTCCTCGGAGCCTATTGAATAAATTACTTGAGTCGTAGAGTCATGTTGTGATGCCATGTTGTATTTGCACATATCGAGCATATTGTGTGTATGTTATTGAAATGCTTGGTATGTGTAGGATCTGACCATCTAGTTGTTTATCTTTAGTAGCCTCTCTTACGGGGAAATGTCTCCTAGTGTTTCCACCGAGCCATGGTAGCTTGCTGCTGCTCCGGAACACTTAGGCTGGCCGGCATGTGTCCTTCTTCGTTCCTGTGTCTGTCCCTTCGGGGAAATGTCACGCGATGAATACCGGAGTCCTGTTAGCCCGCTACAGCCCGGTTCACCGGAGTCCTGCTAGCCCAGTGCTACAGCCTGGATTCACTCGCTGATGACCGACACGTTCGATGCTGGGTCATGGATGCCTGTCCCTGTAGGTCTGTGCCACTTTGGGTTTACGACTAGCCATGTCAGCCCGGGCTCCTTATCATATGGATGCTAGCGACACTATCATATACGTGTGTCAAAAGACGCAAACGGTCCCGGGCTAAGGTAAGGCGACACCCGTGGGAATACCGTGCGTGAGGCCGCAAAGTGATATGAGGTGTTGCATGCTAGATCGATGTGGCATTGAGTCGGGGTCCTGACAAAACGAACCCCGGAAAATCCCAAAAATTGACACAACACTCCTATTGTTCTATGTTGACACTACAAAAATTTTGAAAGCAATAAGAGGCAGCGGATATCGTTTCATCCCCAAAGGTGGGACATACCCTACCAAAAACATCAGGCTTGTTGTGAGAGCCTTTGGTTTGTTAGAAGCATAACCCAAACCTGCCCCAAATGGGATAATATTTTTACCACGACATGTTGATGCCGCTCCATGATAGCATGCCAAGTTTCATGAATTTCAGACGAGTTTTGGATTTACTAGAATTTAAAAAATAGGAATCTCAATGTTTGCGACCGAGTGATGGTGGCAGGGTGTTTGACATTCATTCCCATTTCTTGCATGGGACCTAAGCATGCAACCAAGGATACAAATTTGAATTTCAACCAATTTATATGCATTAGAGCATGTGCATGTAGTTCAAATTTGAATTGTGCTCATAAATGCATTGAAAACACAATTAATGCATAAAAATGTCCAAACAAACCCCGGAAAATCCCAAAAATTGACACAACACTCCTATTGTTCTACGTTGACATTAGAAATTTTTTGAAAGCAATAAGAGGCAGTGGATATTGTTTTGTCCCCAAAGGTAGGACGTACCCTACCGAAACCACTAGGCTTGTTGTGAGAGGCTTTGGTTTGTGAGAAGCATCTCCCCAAACTTGCCCCAAATGGGACAATATTTTTACCACGGCATGTTGATGCTGCTCCATGATAGCATGCCAAGTTTCATGAATTTTAGACGAGTTATGGATTTACTAGAACTTAAAAACCAGGAATCTCAATGTTTGCGGCCGAGTGACGGTGGCAGGGTGTTTGACATTCATTCCTATTTCTTGCATGGGACCTAAGCATGCAACCAAGGACACATATTTGAATTTTCAACCAATTTATATGCACTAGATTATGTGCATGTAGTTCAAATTTGAATTGTGCTCATAAATGCATTGAAAACGCAATTAATGCATGAAAATGTCAAAATGAACCCCGAAAAATCCCAAAAATTGACATAACACTCGTGTTGTTCTATGTTGACACGAGAAACATTTTGAAAGTAAGAAGATGCAACATATACCATTTCGTCCCCCAAGGTGGCACGTACCCTACTGAAACCATCAGGCTTCTTGTGAGAGAAGCTCTGGTTTGCGAGAAGCTTATACCCACACCTTCCCCAAATGGGACAATATTTTTACCACGACATGTCGCGCCGTTCCATTATATCATGTCAAGTTTCACGAATTTCAGACGAGTTTTCAATTTACTAGAATGTTAAAAGAATGTACTCAATGTTAGCGGCTGAGCGACAACGTCAAGGTGTTTGACATTCATTCTCATTTCTTGCATGTGACCTAAGCTTGCAAGCAAGGACAAACATTTGAATTTGCAACCCATTTTATGGACTGGAGCATGTGGTTTAATTTTGAATTGTGCACCTGAAATGCCTAGAAAACCAAGTTACCGTATAAAAATGTCCAAAGGAACCCTGAACAATTCCATTTTTTTACGGTACACATATAGTTGCATGTTCACTGCAGATAAATGGTTTAGCAATTCAAAAACCGTCCATTGCTGTTGTGACCCCATTCTATAATTCAAATCAAAATTAAAAATCAAGTAGATCCCACATAGTTTATTATCATGAACCGTGTGAGATGCAGTACAAAATATCCTAGAGCACCGTCGGTGTATATTACGCCTATGGCTTACGCGAGAAGGTGCATCGGCTACAGTCCACAGCCGGCGTGTCAAGCACTCTAGCTTGCTCCCCAAATATCATTTCACTGTTCAATCGTCGCCGGTGAAAGATGGGGACGTGGACCCGCGTCGTGAGGGTAACTTCGGCGGCCCACTCCGACGAGAGCGCGGCCGCAGCCGCCATGCGCGTGCTAACAAGGTGCATGAGCGCAGCCGCAATCTGCGACCGGGTGGCCATGGCAGCCCAAACGGCCGTTGTTGCTTCTCAGGTGGCGGCAGCAACATCTTCCTCAAGGATAGCAACTGGCGAGAGCGGCACAGAGTCGTCCATTCCACAGCGACGGTCTTAGCCCTGATGGAGGCCGCCCACGACCATGTCAAGGCCACCCATGCCCAGCTCGTGGCGGTCACCGTGCAAATCGAACGAAGCTTCTCCGACAACGGTCGGCAACCCACAGCCGAAGAGTTGGCAATCGTCGAGAGCGTTCGAGCAGCCGTCCATTCCTCTGCCACATACCTTGCGACGACGGAGCCCGTCCAAGCCCAGATCGCTGCCGCCCATGCCCAGGTCGTGGCGGCCTTTTCCAAAGAGATGGCAGACACGGATGGCGAGATGCTTGCTGAATATGGTGCGATGGATGCCATGGAGCTCCTTCCCCAGGAGACCGTCGGGCGCGAGCTGGACATGGAGGAGGTGACGGAGATCGATGAGCACCAGCCGTAGTAGTACTCTTTGTTTTGTTTAATTAAGAGCGTCGGTCTTTAATTTGTTAGAGTAATGATTAGGCCAGCTAGCTCTGTTTAATTGATGAACTTGCTCGATTAAGAAGTGTGGGTGTGCTGTAGTCTCCTTTGGGTACCCAAATTATGCAATGACATGGATGAGCACTATAACCAGGGAAATTGGAACCAAAATTTTTGACGTTCAAACTCATCACACACGGGTTAAGCTATCTGAACCGTTTGTGATGTTCACATATCGTACACAGTTCTGAATAAGGGACCGTGTCTGCTGACACTTTGCGCGCCAGTTTTTCGCTGAAGCGATTCCAAATTTTCGGCTTCCGCAGAAATATCTACCTCCACGCCCACTCCCCCTTACCAAAAGCCAAATTTCCCCTGTTTCCACCTTCCTTTCCAAGTTGAAACATTCACTCCTTGCTTGCAGCTCCGCCCCCCTCGTCGGTGACCCTCCTTCACGCTGCTCGGCCTCGTCTATCTAGGCAGGTAATCCACACTAGACCCCCATCCTCCTCCTCCTTCCACATTCCACATCCCCCGACCGCCGGCGCGACACCTTCCACCCAAATCACCGACCCATCCACCAAATAAGCGCCACCCTAAGCCATGGTGCATGCAGTATGGCTAGGAGCTCAAGGAGCATTTGGCAGCGGAGAAGCAAATCGTGGCGGCACACGCGGATGATGTCATGATGGCTACATTCGTGCTGACCCCCAGATCTTGGAGGAGCACCTTGCCATTTGCTAGCTATGCCGGTTAAGCATACCCAGTTTACCCGTTGCGTGTGCTGCTCATGCCTTTCCTTAACAAATTCTAGTGAATTGTGCTATCTAATTTTACCATACAATATGTTGCTCCTGTGTATATGTTCTATATGTCGTGCATTGTGGTGCTCACTTATTAACTCTTTGGTTAATTAGTTGTCATCTTCAGGTAACTGTTTGGTTCAATTTTGCAAATGTGATGTTCAATTCTTCAGGCTGCACTTTTGTATTGTCTTCCATGTGAGAAATAAGTTGAATTTATCTTTACAAAATACATGAGAAACGAATACAATTGCTATATTTCCAAGTTGTCAAGCATGCTTGGTTTGGTTATACATTGTGCAATGTGGTGCTCAGTTAACATTTGGTTCATTTGTGTTGTGGTGTTTAGTTAACTGTTTGGTTCAATTCTGTAATGCGATGTTGAATAGTTGTGGGTGCATTCTGTTATTGTATACCATGTGAGAAGTAAATCGAATTTGGTTGTACTAAATACATGAGAAAAAAATACAATTGCTATATTTCCAAGTTGTCAAGCATGCTTGGTTTGGTTATACATTGTGCAATGTGGTGGTCAATTAACATTTGGTTCATTTGTGTTGTGGTGTTTAGTTAACTGTTTGGCTCAATTCTGCAATGCGATGTTCAATAGTTGTGGGTGCACTCTGTTATTGTATACCATGTGAGAAGTAAATTGAATTTGGATGTACTAAATACATGAGAAACAAATACAATTGCTATATTTCCAAGTTGTTAAGCATGCTTGGTTCGGTTAACTATCTGATCTTCTATTAGGAGTATGTTATATAATGCAATGTGGTGCTAAGTTAATGTTTGGTTCATTTGTTGTGGTGTTTAGTTAACAACTTGGTTCAATTCTGGAATGCAATGTCTATTGGGGAACGCGGTAATTTCAGAACAAATCCTACAATCACGCAAGATCTATCTAGGTGATGCAAAGCAACGAGAGGGGAGAGTGTGTCCACATACCCTCGTAGACCGAAAGCGGAAGCATTTAGTAATGTAGTTGATGTAGTCTAATTTCTTCGAGATCCAACCGATCAAGTACAAAACGTACGGCACCTCTGTGTTCAGCACACGTTCAGCTCCATGATGACCCCCGCACTCTTGATCCAATTGAGGCTGAGGGTGAGTTCCATCAGCACAACGGCATGGTGACGGGATGATGATGCTACCGGCACAGGGCTTCTCCTAAGCTCCGCAACGGTATGATTAAGGCGTGTAACTGTGGAGGGGGGCACCGTACACGGCTAAAAGATCAACTTGTGTGTCTATGGGGTGCCCCTGGCCACGTATATAAAGGAGGGAGGGAGAGAGGAGGCCGGCCAGGTTGGTTGCGCCAAGGGGGGGAGTCCTACTTGGACTCCTAGTCCAAGTAGGATTCGCCCCCCCTTTCCTTTCTTCCACCAGAGGGAAAGGGACGGGAGAGAGAGGGAGAAGGAAAGAGGGGGACCGGCTGAGGGAGTCCTGGATTAAGGGGTCCTCGGACAGCCGGGCTGTTGGGCTATGAAGATACAAGATAGAAGACTTCATCCTGTGTCTGGGTGGGACTCTCCTTTGCGTGGAAGGCAAGCTTAGCGATTCGGATATGTAGATTCCCTTCTCTGTAACCGACTCTGTGTAACCCTAGCCCCCTCCGGTGTCTATATAAACCGGAGGGTTTAGTCCGTAGGACAGAGACAACAATCATAATCATAGGCTACCTTCTAGGGTTAGCCTCTACAATCTCGTGGTAGATCTACTCTTGTAATAGTCATATCATCAAGATCAATCAAGCAGGAAGTAGGGTATTACCTCCATAGAGAGGTCCCGAACCTAGGTAAACATCGTGTCCCCTGCCTCCTATTACCATTAGCCTTAGATGCACAGTTCAGGACCCCCTACCCGAGATCCGCTGGTTTTGACACCGACATTGGTGCTTTCATTGAGAGTTCCACTGCGTCGTCATCATAAGGCTTGATGGCTCCTTCAATCATCTACAACAACTCGGTCCAGGGTGAGATCTTTCTCCCCGGACAGATCTTCGTATTCGGTGGCTTCGCACCTGGGCCAACTCGCTTGGCCATCTGGAGAAGATCGACAGCTATGCCCCTGGCCATCAGGTCAGGTATGGAAGCTTGAACTGCACTGCCGACATCCATGGAGACTTGATCTTCGACGGATTGGAGCCCATGACAGTCGCACCCTGCAGCCACGATGAAGCTGACTTAAATCTGTCATCGGATTATGCTCGGGAGACAGCGCCTGTAACTGTCCTGGCCCTAGATCCAGAACAGATCATGCTGTCCGAGGATGGGGGGCTGGACCTCGCCGCGGAAGCCGCATACTCAATGACGCTTGAGCCGAACACAGATTTAACCTCCAACGAGGTCTGTGTCATCGGACCCTCGGACTCACCTCCGGCCATAGGTTCCGAACCGCGTGTATCCGCACCCATCGAATCTGGCTGGGCGCCAATCTTGGAGTTTACCTCCGCGGACATCTTCAAACACTCGCCCCTGGGTGATTTGTTAAACTCTTTGAAATCCCTCTCTTTGCAGGGAAATTCTAGGCCGAACTATGTCCTGCTTGAGTGGGAAGCGGACGACGAAGAACTTCGTTACCCACCCACCACCCACTTGATAGCCACTGACGACGACTTGACTGACATGCTTGACTTCGACTCCGAAGACATCGATGATATGGACGATGATGCAGGAGAAGAAGAGGAACCACCGCCCATAGGGCGCTGGACATCCACCTCGTCATACGACATTTACGTGGTGGATACACCTAAAGAAGACAATGGCGAGGACAAAAAGGATACAGTTGAGGATAAGCCTCCTGAGAAGCAGCTGAAGCACCGATGTCAGCGTCGCCGCTCTAAACCACGCCATGGTAAAAACAGAGATACCGACACGAGAGACAATAGCACTCCGGACGATGCTGAAGACGAAGATGACCCCGCCCAGCCGAGTTTCGAAGAGGCCGAACGGGAAGACGGGTGAGCCATCCCTGATGAACAGGCCACGAACAAAGACTCGGAAGACAACAATTACATGCCCCTCTCCGAGGATGAGGTGAGCCTCGGCGACGAAGAATTTACCGTGCCTGAGGATCCCGTTGAGCAGGAGCGCTTCAAGCACCGGCTTATAGCCACTGCGAAGAGCCTGAAGAAAAAACAGCAGCAGCTTCAAGCTGGTCAAGATCTGCTCACTGGTAGATGGACTGAGGTCCTGGCAGCCGAGGAATATGGACTCGAACGCCCAAACAAAAGTTACCCACAGCGCAAGTTGTTACCTCAATTCGAGGACGAGGCACTAGAGCCCACACTATCAACGCATGATGCGGCTGACCGACCACCGCGTGGTCGAGATAAAGTGGCATGTCAGTCCGAACACCAGCCCGCACCCCGTCACCTAATAAATAGAAACACAAAAGCTTGGGGATATACACATGACCTGCGGTACGACTTGGAAAACAGAGCAGGACATCCCAGATCGATCTACAGATCACGGGGGCACGCCCCAGCGGGCAATGATGGCCGCCACGTCGAATACAATAAATACCAACCTGTCCGGGCCGAATACCGCAGACCAGCTCCATCCGAACTGTGTCGCGACATAGCCCGACATAGAGGCGGCGCACACCCCCTATGCTTCACTGATGAAGTAATGGAACATGAGTTAAACATCGAATCGTATGACGGGACAACAAATCCCGCGATATGGATCGAAGAGTCCCTCCTCCACATACATATGGCCCGCGGTGATGATCTCCATGCCATCAAGTATCTCCCGCTAAAACTCAAGGGATCAGCTCGACACTGGTTGAACAGTCTGCCCGAAAACTCTATTGGCAGTTGGGAGAACCTGGAAGACGCATTCCTTGACAACTTCCAAGGAACCTATGTCTGACCTCCGGATGCCGATGACTTGAGTCATATAACTCAACAGCCCGGAGAGTCAGTCAGGAAATTCTGGACTCGGTTCTTAACTAAAAAGAACCAAATCGTCGACTGTCCGGATGCCGAAGCCCTAGCGGCCTTTAAGCATAACAGCCATGATGAATGGTTCACCTGACACCTCAGACAAGAAAAGCCGAGATCCATGGCGGCCCTTACGATGCTTATGACCCGCTTTTGTGCGGGCGAGGATAGCTGGCTAGCTCTCAGCAACAGTACCTCAAGCAAACCTGGAACTCCTAAATCCATAGATAACAGCGGTAAGCCCCGACGCAGCAAACACAAGCGTCAAAACAATGGCGATGGCGCCAAAGACACGGTTGTCAATGCCGGATTCAGCGGCTCTAAGACCGGTCAACAAAAGAAACCATTCAAAAGAAACAATCCGGGCACGTCCAGTTTGGACCACATACTGGACTGTCCATGTTAAATTCATGGCACCCCAGGTACACCAGCTAATCATAACAACAGAGAATGCTGGGTCTTCAAACAGGCCGGCAAATCAAATGTTGAAAGCAAAGAGAAGGGGTCGCAAAGCGATGACGATGACGAGGAGCCCCTGCCTCCGAAGACAAGAGGGTAAAAGAAGTTTCCCCCACAAATCAAAATGGTGAATATGATATACGCCACCCATATTCCCAAGCGGGAGCGGAGGCGCGCACTTAGGAACGTCTACGCGATGGAGCCAGTCGCCCCAAAATACAACCCATGGTCATCCTGCTCGATCAGCTTTGATCGCAAGGATCATCCGACTAGTATCCGTCATGGCGGTTCAGCCGCATTGGTCCTTGACCCAATCATTGACGGATTACACCTCACACGAGTCCTTATGGATAGCGGCAGCAGACTGAACATGCTTTATCAGGACACAGTGCGCAAGATGGGTATCGACCCTTCAAGGATCAAACCCACCAAAACCACCTTCAAAGGTGTCATACCAGGTGTTGAGGCCCGCTGTACTGGCTCAATCACTCTAGAAGTGGTCTTCGGATCCCCGGATAATTTCCAAAACGAAGATTTAATGTTTGATATCGTCCCTTTTCTCAGTGGCTATCACACACTGCTCGGATGAACCACATTTTCTCGATTCAATGTGGTGACACACTATGCTTATCTAAAGCTTAAGATGCACGGTCCACGTGGCGTCATAACAGTCAATGGAAACACGGAACGCTCCCTCCGTATCAAAGAGCACACAGCCGAGCTAGCAATAGAAGCACGAGAGTGGCCTCTTTCAATCGAACCTCAATTCGGCGGCCAAGCTCCCGAACACTGTCAAAAGAGTCCAAACTACCCTGCGGCAGGATGAGCCCGGCTCGTCAAGAGCTCAACCAGCCACTTGACCCCCGTCCCAACCTCGACCAAATGGCGGCCATCATTGCACACGTACTTAACTACGTACCTGTCATGCCCAATATGCCACCCTATCCTAAAGGAACTCGAAGGTCCCACCAAGGATAGAAGCGCATATTGGAGACGCTTTTGCAAGGCGGATGTCATTACATCGTACCATTACATAATAGTTGGGGATACATACAAGAGGCATACAATGCCACACGAATACAACAACATCATACACAAGACCACCATCCGACTACAGATGAAACACAAACAGAAACTCAAATGACATCCACCCTGCTAGCCCAGGCTGCCGACCTGGAACATATCCCCTGATCAAAGAAGAAGCAGAAGAAGAACTCCAAAACATGAAACATCACTCTCGCGTCATGATCATCGCAAAACCTGTACCTGCAACTGTTGTTGTAGTAATCTGTGAGCCACGAGGACTCAACAATCCCATTACCATGGGTATCAAGACTAGCAAAGCTTAACTGGGTATGGAAAGGATAAGTGGTGAGGTTGCAGCAGTGACTAAGCATATATGGTGGCTAACATACGCATATAAGAGCGAGAAGAGAAGCAACGCAACGGTCGAGAAGCTAGAAGTGATCAAGGGGTGATCCTGAAACTACTTATGTTCATACATAACCCAAACCGTGTTCACCTCCCGAACTCCGCCGAGAAGAGACCATCACGGCTACACATGCAGTTGATGCATTTTAATTCGAATCTGGTGTCAAGTTCTCTACAACTGGATATTAACAAATTCCCATCTGCCACATAACCGCGGGCACGGCTTTCGAAAGTTTAAACCCTGCAGGGCTGTCCCAACTTAGTCCATTATAAGCTCTCACGACCAATGAAGGATATTCCTTCTCCCAGGAAGACCCGATCAGTCTTGGAATCCCGGTTACAAGACATTTCGACAATGTTAAATCAAGACCAACAAGACCACCCGACTGTGCCGACAAATCCCGATAGGAGCTGCACATATCTCGTTCTCAGGGCACAACGGATGAGTAATCCATACAACTAAAACCAACCCTGAAGTTTCTCGGAGGTGGCGCTGCAAAGGGCTCTAGTTTGGACCAACACTCAGAGGAGCAATGGCCGGGAGGGGTTAAAATAAAGATGACCCTCGGGTTAATTACTCTCAAGGGAAAGGTAATAGGTTGTTAGGCAAATGTAAAACCAATGTTGGGCCTTGCTGGAGGAGTTTTATTCAAAGCAAACTGTCAAGGGGTTCCCATATGCCCGGCCGCGTAAGGAACGCAAAATCAAGGAACATAACACTGGTATGACGGAAACTAAGGCGGCAAGAGTGGAACAAAACACCAGGCATAAGGCCGAGCCTTCCACCCTTTACCAAGTATATAGGTGCATTAATTAAATAAGAGATATTGTGATATCCCAACATAATCATGTCCATCATGGAGCAATCTTCGACTTCACCTGCAACTAACAACGCTATAAGAGGGGCTGAGCAAAGCGGTAATAGCCAAGCAATGGTTTGCTAGGAAGGGTGAAAAGGTTAGAGGCTGACATGGCAGTTTGGGAGGCTTGATAAACAAGTGATAGGTAGCACAACATAGCGATAGAACGAAGCAACTAGCATAGCAATGATAGTAGTGAGATCCAGGATAACGCTCATCTTGCCTGAGATCCCGCAAGGAAGAAGAACGAGTCCATGAAGAAGACAAACAGACGTAGTCGAATGAATCCTCACAACTCCGGAACGAAACCAAAGCTAACAAGAGAAGCAAACCGGAAAGAAGAAAACAACATGGTAAACACACAAGCATAATCATGGCATGATGCACAATCAAGTATGATGCATGTCCGGTTTAATGAGGCATGACATGGCAAAGTGCAACAAACAATACTACAAGTTAAATGGAGCTCAATATGCAACGAGTTGCATATTGACGAAACACCACATTCGAGTTATTTAGTTCGCTCTCGTTTAAGCTACTCAAAAAATATTAAATGTTGCTAACCATGGCAAGAGGTGGAACATAAGTAAACTAACTATTTAGGCAAGTTTAAATGAGGCTGCAAATAACAAACAACAATTTCGGAAAATCCTCATGTCCATATTTCGAATTTGGTACTGTTCTGCCCTAAAACATATTTTATTGTTGTTAAACAGGAAAATAAAGTGCACCATGTTAATCTATGCATTTTTTTCACCCCATTTACATATAAAGTTTATTTAAAACCGAGCTATGGTTATTTAGTTATGAAATAAATCATTTTAACATGGCATTTGAGCAAATTAATTCAAACAACACATTTAAACAATTTTAACGTGGGTGAAAGTTGCAAATTATGAAACTAGATGAAATCCTAAGCATTTAACATGTTAAAATCATTTTAATCCGATGCACCATTTGTGAGTTATTAAATGCATGATCTTGAGGAACTTTTCTACAAAACAGCATTCTCTGGAAATTAGACAAATTCGCAGCACACAGATAAAAACAACTATGGGTTGAAACTGAGCCAAACTAGGCTGGGGGAGCTCCTCACATTGGGCCTTGAGGCCGGTCGGTGGAGAGGGAGGCTGGAAGGGGCGCTGGGCCTTGGCGCGGTCAACGCGAGCGGGGCTTGGCGCTGGCGAAGCGGGCAAGCAGAGGCGGGACGAGGGGCTTGGCGCTGGCGACGGCTCCCTGGCGACGAGGTTCTGCAGAAGGGCAATAGCCATGGCAGGGACTTGAAGCGGGGCTTCCGGTGGGAGAGACTTGAGGTGCAGTGGTGGCGTGCTCGAGCAAAACCGGCGGGGACAGGGCACCGGAGAAGGAACGGCAATAGCTTGGCGACGCGAAGCAGAGGGCCGCGGGTGCTGGGACTTGGCGATGCAGAAGACCACGGCAGCGGCGGCTACTGGCGCGGTGGCGAGGAACAGAAGGCAGCGGCGATGAGAGGATGATGCTCCTACGGGTTTCCTAGAGAAGAGAGAGCAGGTGAGAGCGGGATCCAGACGGAACGGGAAAAGAGATGGGAAGGAGAAGCAGCGAGCGGGGCGGAGCCGTGACCGGAGTTGGAGACGAGGTGGAGCGGTGCTGGTCTCCGGCGAGGTTGCTGCAGAATCAGGCGGGAATGGCGTGAGGAGGCAAGCTCCAAATCCATGGCGGGGATGGTAGGCGTCGGGCAAAGGAGGAAGAGGCGAGGCCTTGGGCACGGGCGCGCTAGACCGCGGGCACAAGGAAGCTTCAGATCGGGAGCTCCTCTCCCGATCGGATTCGGAGGAGGAGGCACCGGCGAGGTGGATCGAGTGCGCGGGGGCGGGGAGGCGGAGCTCGGGCTCCTGTTTGTGGGTGGAGGAAAACAAGGAGAAGGGAATCCCGAGGAAGGTGGATCCTGGTCGGGGAAGGATCCCGAGGAACAGGGGGAGTGGGTGGCGGCGCGAGGAGGGGAATAGGGTTAGGCTAGGGTTTGATCTGATTTAGTAAGTAGGTGGTCTATATATATACGAAAAACGGATGATTTGGATCCTCCGATCGCGATCGGGCGGTCCGGAATAAATGGGTTAGGAAGTCCAAAAGAGAAAGCAAAGATAAATAGGGGATGTTTGGGGATGATTCGGACCCATTGGTGATGAATGAGCGGGTCGGGTTGGGGCAAGTTTTTGGATGCGCGCAAGAGGGGGTCGAGCAAAGTGTAGAGAGGGTCAAACGGTCAGACAAGAGGGAATCGGAAACACGGTTGGGCTCGGAACGTTCAACGAACGCAACAGAGAGAAACGAGGAGCGGCAACTATGAGCGGATGCAAACTTTAAGAAAACATGCACATGCAATGCGCATGGTGCTATGAGATGAGATGCATGATATGAACACAATGCAAAACAAAAGACAAAAACCCAACCACGGAGGAAATAACATAACACATATCCGGAAATGGCAAGAGTTGGAGTGACAATTATGGAAAGTTACATCCGGGGTGTTACAGTACCAAAGTCACCATGGTGACAGACGGAGCCACAGCTAGGTTGTGTCCCACAATGCGGCTCAACCGCTTCGGGACACACACACACACACACACACACACACACACACACACACACATTATTTTACATTTTTCCTTTTCAGGTTAACTTTGTTTAGGCCATCATTGGCCACTGGACCCATGAAGGAACGGACATACCAAGGAGGGAAGCAACGCGAACGCGCAAGGGGATCACTAGATATTCTCCTTAATGATCATCTTATCGTTCTCTGGATCCGCACGCAGCTCCCCCCTGGCCTCAGCAGGTTTCGAAGTCATATTTCTTTATCTCACTACTTGTACTTATACGTTTTGACGTATTATTCAATCACAATGAAAACAATCTGCGGTTCTATATGATGTTCACCTGCTGTTATTCTTTATTGCTACATCTTTGTCAATTTGCAACCATACATCCTGGTACGCCTCAATTCGCCAGGGGCTTCATTGTACCCCATAACACGGCAGGAAAGTCCGAACACCCTCGCCGTTGTTCGGCACCCCGAACTTATAGCATTATATGCATCGGCTCCGAATCATGTCTTGGGTCAATAGTTGGGTTGCCCGGCTCCTGTGCTTGCTACCCTACGTTCCGCTATGTCGGCTAGGGTAGTAAAGGGAGAACTACTGCGATTGTGTCCCGGTTCTTCCGGACAAGCACCTCAGTAGAGAAAGCCAAAAACTAACTAATGTGTCGTGCGATGGATCGGTTCTTATCCGATGCGGCGAGAGCTGGTTAGCTGTTCGAGAGGTCATAAAATCTTTAGCGATTTATTCCGCATTATGTGATAACTAATGTGTCGTGCGATGGATCGGTTCTTATCCGATCAGGTGTTTATAGAACCCCAAATTCGGTCTTCCGAACACTAGGGGCTGCGCGTACCTTTCTTTTGTCAAACTCCTATGGCTAAGTGAGGATGATAAAGCCTTATCGTCCGATTGTCTGGTTCATCGCGCTAAACACCTCCGTCAAGGACCCAAAACTGGGGTAAAGAGTGCTTAGATTTATCCCGAACACCCCCGTACTTCCTACGTGGGGGCAGAAGCCGACGACTGGCCAACCCTCAGAATTTATATAAAAACGGTCGCGCAGGAGGTAATAATTCAAATAAACAAGCACTACATTATATAACTACCTTGTTTCATATTACAAAGCAGGACAACATGAATATATTCATGGGAAAATAATGTCCTTGGCACATTGCTCCGCCACAAGGCGGGATCCCTCCAGGACACTCTCGTAATACAATTTGGGCTTGCGGTGATCCTTCCCTTAGGGTGGTCCTTCGGTCATCAGCTTTACAACATCCATCTTCGCCCAGTGCACCTTGGCACGGGCAAAAGCCATTCGCGCACCTTCAATACAGATCGACCGCTTGATGGCATCAAGCCGTGGGCAAGCACTAACCAGCCGCTTCAAGAGACCGAAGTAGCTGCTGGGAATCGCCTTGGCAGGCCATAGCCGGATAATCAAATCCTTCATGGCTAGTTAGGCTGCCCTATGCGGCTCGACCAGCTGTTTCAGCTGATCGATAAAGGGTGTTGGATGTTTTGGCACAAGATATTGCGACCAGAACAGCTTCTCCGTAGAGCTCCCTTCTTCGGCTCAGTAGAATTGTGCGACATCAGATATGCTGCACGGCAGATCCGCAAACACCCCTGGAGAACTCCGAATTCGGGTTAGTAACAGGAATCTTTCCTTCACATACTTGCTTTGCATAGAAAAATCCTTACGCGTCGTGATCTTTCTGGCCTCCTGGATTTCCTGGAGGGCGCCTTGGGATTCGCCCCGGGCATCATGTGTGGCTTGACGAGCCTTGGGGAGTTCAGATTCTTTATCCGTCAAACTCTGCTCCAAGGTCTCGCACTTCTTCACGACCTCTTGAAGCTCTTGTTGAACTTCAATGACCCTAGCCTCGTGCTTTTCACGAATGGCCTGCTCCTTGGCTGCCTTCTTCTCGGCCTCAGCCACTGCCTTCGTAAGAGCCTCGACTTCGGTCGTCGCTCCTGATACACATCATGACATTTTTTTCATCACGTTCAATCATTGATTTGTACTTAATACGAACAAGGTTTTGCATACCTTGGTTATCCTCCAACTGCTTCTTCACTTGGCCGAGCTCTTCTTCGGCCCGCTCCAGACACTGCTTCAGTCCAGAGACTTCCGCAATATGAGAGGTGGTAGTGAATAAAGACGCCTGCTTATTCAAAAAACAAAAAAAGGTATAGCATGGTAAGTCTCCTGCGAAAATATATTTGATCCTCTGTCCGTCTTTTCTTTTCGAACACTGAACAGTGCATCAGGGGCTACTATCTATACTATTACACTCTTCAAACCTCACCACTTACCTCAAAGCCTCTTAGAATGCTGGTGCAGGCTTCAGTCAGCCTGCTTTTGGCAGACTGAATCTTCTCAATCACCGCGCCCATAAGGACACAGTGTTCTTCAATGATGGAAGTGTTCTTCAGCGTTGCCGATAAGGTATCCGGCACTGATGTCTACTACACAACCTTCTTCTTGTAGACGTTGTTGGGCCTGCAAGTGCACAGGATTGTAGGACAGTAGCAAATTTCCCTCAAGTGGATGACCTAAGGTTTATCAATCCGTGGGAGGCGTAGGATGAATATGGTCTCTCTCAAACAACCCGCAACCAAATAACAAAGAGTCTCTTGTGTCCCCAACACACCCAATACAATGGTAAATTGTATAGGTGCACTAGTTCGGCGAAGATATGGTGATACAAGTGCAATATGGATGGTAGGTAAAGGTATTTGTAATCTGAAATTATAAAAACAGCAAGGTAGCAAGTGATAAAAGTGAGCGTAAACGGTATTGCAATGGTAGGAAACAAGGCCTAAGGTTTATACTTTCACTAGTGCAAGTTCTCTCAACAATAATAACATAGATAGATCATATAACAATCCCTAAACATGCAACAAAGAGTCACTCCAAAGCCACTAATAGCGGAGAACAAACGAAGAGATTATGGTAGGGTACAAAACCACCTCAAAGTTATTCTTTCGGATCAATCTATTCAAGAGTTTGTACTAGAATAACACCTTAAGATACAAATCAACCAAAACCCTAATGTCACCTAGATACTCCATTGTCACCTCAAGTATCCATGGGCATGATTATACAATATGCATCACACAATCTCAGATTCATCTATTCAACCAACACAAAGTACTTCAAAGAGTGCCCAAAAGTTTCTACCGGAGAGTCAAGACAAGAACGTGTGCCAACCCCTATGCATAGGTTCATGGACGGAACCCGCAAGTTGGTCACCAAAACATACATCAAGTGGCACATGATATCCCATTGTCACCACAAATAAGCACGGCAAGACATACATCAAGTGTTCTCAAATCATTAAAGACTCAATCCAATAAGATAACTTCGAAGGGAAAACTCAATTCATCACAAGAGAGTAGAGGGGGAGAAACATCATAAGATCCAACTACAATAGCAAAGCTCGGGATACATCAAGATCGTGCCATAGAGGGAACGCGAGAGAGAACATGAGAGAGAGAGAGAGATCAAACACATAGCTACTGGTACATACCCTCAGCCCCGAGGGTGAACTACTCCCTCCTCGTCATGGATAGCACCGGGATGATGAAGATGGCCACCGGTGATGGGATCCCCCTCCGGCAGGGTGCCGGGAAGGGCTCCCGAGAGGTTTCTGGTGGCTACAGAGGCTTGCAGCGGCGGAACTCCCGATCTATCTTGATTTTCGATGGTTTTAGGGTACGTAGGCTTATATAGGCGAAAGAAGTCGGTCGGGGGGTGCTCGAGGGGCCCACGATACAGGGGGGCGCGCCCAGTAGGGGGGCTATCTCCTGGCCTCCTCGAGGATCTTCTGATGTAAACTCCAAGTCTCCAGGATGATATTCTTCCCAAAAATAACGCTGCCGAAGGTTTCATTCCGTTTGGACTCCGTTTGATATTCCTTTTCTTCGAAATACTGAAACAAGCAATAAAACAGCAATATGGGCTGGGCCTCCGGTTAATAGGTTAGTCCCAAAAGTAATATAAAAGTGTATAATAAAGCCCATAATCATTCAAAACATATAATAAAATAGCATGAATGCTTCATAAATCATAGATATGTTGGAGACGTATCAGCATGCCCAAGCTTAATTCCTGCTCGTCCTTGAGTAGGTAAATGATAAAGAAAGAATTTATGAAGTGTGAATGCTAGTGGTGCACAATGTTGATCAATGATAATTTCAATCACCTTTACTAGCATCATTATATGTCATAACAGTAGTTCATCTCATAAAACTTTTCACGAACTAGTAACAAGCAATTCACATGTTAAAGCATAGACCATAAACTTTCTTGAAAACTAGCAAACTTCATTCTTAGTCATCAAACAATTGCAATTCATCTTACTTACAGGAAATATCTATGTCAGAGCTTTGATTTAGCAAACTTCACATACTCAACTATCATATAGTCTTCTACAATTGCTAACACTCACGCAATACTTGTGGTTATGAAGTTTTAATCAGACATAGAGAAAGATTGGGGCTTATAATGTTGCCTCCAAACGTATTCACCTTTGGGTGATGTCAACAATAATAGTTCATGCTAACATATATCCAATTGGATATATATATCAGGATCGCCATAACACAAAGTGCTTGCCAAAGGATAAAATGAAAAAAGGAAAGGTGAAGATCACCTTGACTCTTGCATAAAGTAAAAGACATAAAGTAAAAGATAGGCCCTTCGCAGAGGGAAGCAGAGGTTGTCATGCGCTTTTAGGGTTGGATACAAAAAATCTTAATGCGAAAGAACGTCGCTTTATATTGCCCCTTCTATATGGACCTTTATTATGCAGTCTGTCGCTTTTATTGCTTCCATAACAAGATCGTACACAACTTATTTTCTCCACACTAATAATTCATGCATATTTAGAGAGCAATTTTTATTGCTTGCACCGATGACAACTTACTTGAAGGATCTTACTCAATCCATAGGTAGATATGGTGGACTCTCATGGCAAAACTAGATTTAAGGATATTTGGAAGCACAAGTAGTATCTCTACTTGGTGCTAGGAATTTTGGCTAGCATGAGGGGGAAAGGCAAGCTCAACATGTTTGAATGATCCATGACAATATACTTTA
Organism: Triticum dicoccoides; assembly: GCF_002162155.2. NCBI lineage: Eukaryota > Viridiplantae > Streptophyta > Magnoliopsida > Poales > Poaceae > Triticum > Triticum dicoccoides. Next base: position 51,377,956 of record NC_041387.1, read on the forward strand.
ACTGAGATGCGAGAAAACATAACCCATTACGTTGTCTTCCTTGTCCAACATCAACTCTTTAGCATGTCATACTTAATGAGTGCTCACAATTATAAAAGATGTCTATGATAGTATATTATATGTGAAATCTCTCTTCCTTCAATATTCTTTCATGAATTGTTCAAATGACTAATACAATGCTTGCTAACCGTCAATAAATTTACAACCTCTACTTCTTAGATGTGAAGTCATTACTCCCCATGGAGTAAGCAAATGAAACATACATAATTTCAGATTTATGACATTCAACTCATTCAACCATTCATAGGATATAAGTGAAGCACACGAGTAAATGAAAAACTACTCAAAAAGATATAAGTGAAGACCAATGAGTAGCTAAATAATTATGCAACTATGTGAAGACTCTCTCCCATTTAAGAATTTCAGATCTTGGTATTTTATTCAAACAGCAAGCAAAGCAAAACAAAATGACATTGCAAGGATAGCACGACTCATGTGAAGAAGCAAAAACTTAGGCTCAACCAATACTAACCGATAGTTGTTGAAGAAGAAAGGTGGGATGCCTACCGGGGCATCCCCAAGCTTAGATGCTTGAGAATTCTTGAAATATTATCTTGGGATGCCTTGGGAATCCCCAAGCTTGAGCTTTTATGTCTCCTTAATTCCTCTCATATCAAGGTTTCTCTATTTCTTATCAAAAGCTTCATTCACAACAAACTCAACAAGAACTCGTGAGATAGGTTAGTATAAACCAATGCAAAACCTTATCATTTTCTACTGTAAAAAATTACTAACATTATTATTCAACATTTAATACTAAATGTCTCGGCATATTTAATACTCCTACCCTAAAATACAATCATCAAACAAGCAAGCATATGCAAACAATGCAAACATAACAACAATCTGCCAAAATAGTATAGTCTGTAAAGAATGCAAGATTCATCATACTTACCTAACTCCAAAAATTATAAGAAAAATACTGCTCTGTAGAAGATTTATCAGAGCTCCATATGCAGAAGGATTCAACATTATACCATTCTCTGACTTTTCTAGGGAATTTTTGCAACAGCGGTAAACTTTCTGTTTTCAAACAGCAACATGTATACTAGCAAAATAAGCATGGCAAAGGCTATCCTTGACATTTTTATTGAAAATATAAATGCAAAACATTATTCTAACTAACATAAAGCAAAAACTAACAAAAGAAAATGACGCTCCAAGCAAAACACATATCATGTGGTGAATAAAAATATAGCTCCAAGTAAAGTTACCGATGAACAAAGACGAAAGAGGGGATGCCTTCCGGGGCATCCCCAAGCTTAGGCTCTTGGTTGCCCTTGAATATTACCTTGGGGTGCCTTGTGAATCCCCAAGCTTAGGCTCTTACCACTCCTTATTCCATAGTCCATCGAATCTTTTACCCAAAACTTGAAAACTTCAACCACACAAAACTCAAGACAAAACTCGTAAGCTCCGTTAGTAAAAGAAAACAAACCATCACTTTAAGGTACTGTAATGAACTCATTCTAAATTAATATTGGTGTTAAACCTACTGTATTCCAACTTTTCTATGGTTCATACCCTTACATACTAGCCATAGATTCATCAAAATAAGCAACCAACACAATGAAAGCAGAATCTGTCAAAAACAAAACAGTCTGTAGTAATATGTATCAAACGTATAATTATGGAACCCCAAAAATTATGAATTAAACTGATGGACCTGAGGAATTTATCTATTAATCATCTGCAAAAATAATCAACCTAAAATCACTCTCCTGTAAAAAAATGGCAGCTAATCTCGTGAGCGCTAAAGTTTCTATTTTTTTACAGCATGATCATAAAGACTTCACCCAAGTCTTCCCAAAGGTTCTACTTGGCACTTTATTGAAACAAAAGATATAAAACATGATTACTACAGTAGCATAATCATGTGGACACACAAAAATAGTAAGGATAAATATTGGGTTGTCTCCCAACAAGCGCTTTTCTTTAATGCCTTTCTAGCTAGGCATGATGATGACAATGATGCTCACATAAAAGATAAGAATTGAAAAAAAGAGCATCATGAAGAATATGACTAGGACATTTAAGTCTAACCCACTTCCTATGCATAGGGATTTTTTTAGCAAACAACTTATGGGAACAATAATCAACTAGCATAGGAAGGTAAAACAAGCATAACTTCAAGATTTTAAGCACATAGGGAGGAAACTTGATATTATTGCAATTCCTACAAGCATATATTCCTCCCTCATAATAATTTTCAGTAGCTTCATGAATGAATTCAACAATATAACCAGCACCTAGAGCATTCTTTTCATGATCTATAAGCATAGAAAATTTATTACTCTCCACATAAGCAAAATTCTTCTCATTCGGAATGGTGGGAGCAAAGTCAACAAAATTACTATCATGTGAAGCATAATCCAATTGAAAACTAAAATCATGATGACAAGTTTCATGGTTATTTTTATTCTTTATAGCAAGTCATCACAATAATCATCATAAATAGCAACTTTGTTCTCATAATCAATTGGAACCTCTTCCGAAATAGTGGAATCATCGTTAAATAAAGTTGACACTCTTCCAAATCCACTTTCATATTCATCACAATAAGATTCAATATCCTCCAAAATAGTGGGATCAATACTACCTAAAGTTGACACTCTTCCAAACCCACTTTCATCAATATAATCATCATAAATAGGAGGCATGCTTTCATTATAATAAATATTCTCATCAAAACATGGGGAACAAAAAATATCATATTCATCAAACATAGCTTCCCCAAGCTTGTGGCTTTGCATATCATTAGCATCATGGATATTCAAGGAATTCATGCTAACAACATTGCAATCATGTTCATCATTCACATATTTCATGCCAAGCATTCTATATAATTCTTCTTCTAGCACTTGAGCACAATTTTCCTTTCCATCATTCTCACGAAAGATATTAAAAAGATGAAGTGTATGAGGCAAACTCAATTCCATTTTTTGTAGTTTTCTTTTATAGATTAAACTAGTGATAAAACAAGAAACAAAAAGATTCAATTGCAAGATCTAAAGATATACCTTCAAGCACTCACCTCCCCGGGAACGGCGCCAGAAAAGAGCTTAGTTGACAGGTGTGAGTGCCGTTTACCTAGCCTCCCCGGCAACGGAGCCAGAAAAGAGCTTGATGTCTACTACACAACCTTCTTCTTGTAGACGTTGTTGGGCCTGCAAGTGCAAAGGTTTGTAGGACAGTAGCAAATTTCCCTCAAGTGGATGACCTAAGGTTTATCAATCCGTGGGAGGCGTGGGATGAAGATGGTCTCTCTCAAACAACCCTGCAACCAAATAACAAAGAGTCTCTTGTGTCCCCAACACACCCAATATTATGGTAAATTGTATAGGTGCACTAGTTCAGCGAAGAGATGGTGATACAAGTGCAATATGGATGGTAGATAAAGGTATTTGTAATCTGAAATTATAAAAACAGCAAGGTAGCAAGTGATAAAAGTGAGCGTAAACGGTATTGCAATGGTAGGAAACAAGGCCTAAGGTTCATACTTTCACTAGTGCAAGTTCTCTCAACAATAATAACATATATAGATCATATAACAATCCCTCAACATGCAACAAAGAGTCACTCCAAAGCCACTAATAGCGGAGAACAAATGAAGAGATTATGGTAGGGTACGAAACCACCTCAAAGTTATTCTTTCGGATCAATCTATTCAAGAGTTCGTACTAGAATAACACCTTAAGATACAAATAAACCAAAACCCTAATGTCACCAAGATACTCCATTGTCACCTCAAGTATCCGTGGGCATGATTATACGATATGCATCACACAATCTCAGATTCATCTATTCAACCAACACAAAGTACTTCAAAGAGTGCCCCAAAGTTTCTACCGGAGAGTCAAGACAAGAACGTGTGCCAACCCCTATGCATAGGTTCATGGGCGGAACCCGCAAGTTGGTCACCAAAACATACATCAAGTGGCACATGATATTCCATTGTCACCACTGATAAGCATGGCAAGACATACATCAAGTGTTCTCAAATCATTAAAGACTCAATCCGATAAGATAACTTCAAAGGGAAAACTCAATTCATCACAAGAGAGTAGAGGGGGAGAAACATCATAAGATCCAACTACAATAGAAAAGCTCGGGATACATCAAGATCGTGCCATAGAGGGAACACGAGAGAGAACATGAGAGAGAGAGAGAGAGATCAAACACATAGCTACTGGTACATACCCTCAGCCCCGAGGGTGAACTACTCCCTCCTCGTCATGGATAGCACCGGGATGATGAAGATGGCCACCGGTGATGGGATCCCCCTCCGGCAGGGTGCCGGGAATGACTCCCGAGAGGTTTCTGGTGGCTACAGAGGCTTGTGGCGGCGGAACTCCCGATCTATCTTGATTTTCGATTGTTTTAGGGTACGTAGGCTTATATAGGCGAAAGAAGTCGGTCGGTGGGTGCTCGAGGGGCCCACGAGACAAGGGGCCACGCCCAGTAGGGGGGGCGCCCCCCCTATCTCCTGGCCTCCTCGAGGATCTTCTGACGTAAACTCCAAGTCTCCAGGATGATATTCTTCCCAAAAATAACGCTGCCGAAGGTTTCATTCTGTTTGGACTCCGTTTGATATTCCTTTTCTTCGAAATACTAAAACAGGCAATAAAACAGCAATATGGGCTAGGCCTCTGGTTAATAGGTTAGTCCCAAAAGTAATATAAAAGTGTATAATAAAGCCCATAATCATTCAAAACAGATAATAAAATAACATGAATGCTTCATAAATTATAGATACGTTGGAGACATATCAGGCAGCTCTGGCTGGACAGAGGTTGCCCGCCTGAATCCGGAGCCGTATTGGTCTCCGGAATGGTATCCGGCTGGGGGCCGAATTCAAGATGACCCCGCCGTCAGTGTCCGTGGGGGTCTGCTCCCCCATGTGTCCGGCTGCCGAGGTTTGACCCTCTGGCACCGCCTTGATGGTCCCCCGAGCTTCTCCTTGGCCTGGGCCCCTATGGGACGACACCTCGGTGTTGTCCATGTGTTTGGGGGAGGAGGCCATCGGGGGAGTCCCGCTGTCCATCGCGTCCAAGCCGAAATCCTCCAATGAAGATTGCTCGACGTGGGACCTGTCCGGAGTGCAAAATGCATAGCTCAATATGTTAACGCTATGCAATAGTGAGTATGGATATACGGATGTGTTCGGGTTTTTATGTACTCATGATTTGGCCAGGGGCTTGACCCTGGGACCACTCTGGGCTGTTGTCAGTGGCGGTGGTGAATTCGTCCGGAAGGGAGGCTTTCCCCTTCTTAGACGATTCGGCCTCCAAATGTGTGGATGTCGTCCTCTTCTTTCTCCCCTCGCCGGGGAGGATTGGCTTTCCTTTTCTTCCTCCTCTTCCTTGTCCTCTTCGGAGGGGGAGCGGGCCTCAGAGTTTTCGGACACCATGTCCGAAGCACCCTTGCAACGAAGGCCGCCCCTGGTATCTTTGGCCTCCTTCTTGGCCTTCTTCTTCGGCGCCTTGTAAGGCGTCGGGACTAGCATCTTCATCAGAAGTGGGCCGGCTTGTTCTTCTGGCAGCGGGGCTTGAAAGTAGATCCGCTCTGCCTTATTCTACCAGCCCTAGGAGAATTGTTGGAAAATACATTAGGTGTTTCCCTCAGAGTATGCAAATAAAGCATACACCTTGCCAACATACGAAAAACTTACCGAACTTGCGGGACGGGACAATTTGTACCCGTAGTCCTCGGCCGAGTCCGGCCATGATTTGCCGGACTTGAAGAGCACCTTCGAGATGTCTTCATACATTGTGCCAAAGAACTCCAACAGGGTCTGGTGCTTGGCCGGGTCGAATTCCCACAAATTGCAAGCTCTGCATTGGCATGGGAGAATCCGGCGAACTAACATCACTTGGAATATGTCAATGAGCTTGATGTTCTTGTCTCCCATGCTCTTGACACGCGCCTGGAGCATCGTCAGCTCGTCTGACAAAGACCAGTCTAGGCCCTTCGTGGGTGTCGGTGTCAAAACCGGCAGATCTCGGGTAGGGGGTCCCAAGCAGTGCGTCTTAGGATCAATGGTAACAGAAGGCAAAGGGACACAATGTTTACCCAGGTTCGGGCCCTCTCGATGGAGGTAAAACCCTACTCCTGCTTGATTAATATTGATGATATGGGTAGTACAAGAGTAGATCTACCACGAGATCGGAGTGGCTAAACCCTAGAAGCTAGCCTATGGTATGCTTGTTGTTTTTTCTCTCTATCGACTAGCCTGGCCTTGGTTTATATAATGCACCGGAGGCCTAGGATAACATGAGTCCTAGCCGAATACGCCGGTGGGGGAGGAGTCGTTGTCTTGATCGCCAAGTCTTGTGGATTCTTCCTTGTATGCGGCAGCTGTCCGGACTGGCCCATGAGTATACGGCCATGGGGGTCCTCGGCCCAATCCAACCGATCGGGAGACGACGCGTTGAGTACCCCCTAGTCCAGGACACCGTCAGTAGCCCCCTGAACCGGTCTTCAAGTTAGGGACGCTCCTCGATTCTTCCGAACTGTTCTTCATCTTCGGTTGCCGGTCTTGAAAACTGGTTCAACAAATCTTCTCATCTTCTATCTTAAGGATCACCGAAATGCATTCGATGAGTCGGGTATCTGAGGGGGCCCCTTTAAGTTTCCGGCCTTTATCAATGCCTTGTTATTTTTATGCCACACCTCGGGTTTGAAGTTTTTCCCGGGAGGCAGTGTCCTCTTGCATCCGAGCTATAACGCCGGACTGCATTCAAGGTATCTCTTGCAGCCGAGCACCAATGCCGGACTGCTTTCGAGCTCCAACGCCGAAATGTATCTGAACTCCAACGCCGGACTGCGTCCAAGCTCCAACGCCGGACTATATCCAAGATGTCATAGATCATCTTGGTCCAAAAAAGTTGAAGGAGTTTAGCCGAGCTTAATGCCGAAAATGCCCTCTAAGGAGCCAGCCACTTGCTTCCGAGCTGAATGCCGAACTGCTTCCGAGGTGGTTAAGCACCTCGGTCATGGGCTGATTTTTGGTCAATGTTTTTTTTATTGATGCAATTTATTCTCTGACGAGATATATAGCCAGTAGCCCTCAAGGTGTGTATTTGTCTAAAACCCGAGATGCACCTGAAGGATGACATAAGACCGCTGATCCCAGTAACCGCTGAGACTCAGGTTGATTTGCAAAATCGGCCTGAGGATCAAGTCCTAGCTCGGCAGAATACTTCGGAACACAAAAAGCGGCGTGCTCAGTCCTCGAGACTCAGGTTGGGTCGGCCGACCAACCTGAGGATCAAAATCTCCTCGGAAATTGTATTGCACTTAAAATTTTCTGCATAGAATAGGCAATGCAGTAGCCCCCGAGACACTGGTCGGGTGGCAACACCAGATCAGGGGATCGATGTGCCCCTTTAATATTTGTAAATAATAAGCCCGAAGCCCAGTAGCCCCCGAGCCTTAATGCGGGCACGGGAGGGCGATTTAAGGATCGATATCCATAGTAAAATCACAAATTATGTGTAATGACTCTATGTATCCAAGTACTTTACGTCATTAATGCTCGGATCCGCATTGTACAAAACTTTGTTGACCGACCATCGGCTTCCATCTCCTCGGCCAATAGCTGAGGAGTGTTTGTCCTACTTTATAAAGCCTTTATGAGGGCAAAGATTTACGACAAACAAGGCAATCTGGCCATACGGTTTTATAAACAAAGGTACGTAGAGAGATATATTATATTACTGTTTAACAGAAGAAATGTCTTCCAAAGAAAATAGTCCTGCTATCGGTTCCTTTCTTTGGGTTGTCATGCTAAGCATGGTCATGAAACCTCAGCTCCAATGTAAGAGCAAAAGATCGAGGATTTAGTTTGGGAGGCCAGTTAATAGCCCCCGGTAGTGTTCAGCGATAGTCGAGGTCAAGCCGGAAACACTTCGGCCAATTGCATGAATGGTCCGTCATTTAATAGTCATTGGATCGCTGACCGGTTTACACCTATTGTGACAGTCAGTTTTCGGCTTTCTCCACTGAGGTGCTTAACCATGCGAGCTGGAAGCACAACCGCAGTGGTTCTCCCTTTGCACACCTATCCAAACAAAGCGGAACGTAGGAGGCAAGCGCGGGAGCCGGGCAACCCAACTATTGACCGAAGACACAATTCGAAACTGATGCATATATAGCAATATCCGAGAATGTTTTTGCCGAATCTCTAAAGGTGTCCGGCGTTGCACTGCGAGACTTGTGCTGAAAACACACAAATAGTTAAAAAGTGCCGAAAGCTTGGAAAACCAAAAAACATTAGTAAAAACATGACGTCCGAACAAGATCAAGTGTTCGGTGCCAATCCGAAAATTGGACTTTAGAAAAAAAAAGTGCTTCTGCCGTGCTTTAACATGACACATCCTATCTCAAGACTTCAAGCAGGTCAGCCTACGGCTTTAGTCTCCCATCCCGAAGGCGGAGTACTTCTCATTAGGCCAGTTTAGAAAACTAAACTCTAGCGGTTTTGAGAGAGAAATTAGGCTCCCTGGCTAGTGACCGCACACTCGTGTCGAGAAAAGGAGTGATAAATAATAAAAACTTTGCAACGACTAAGAAGAAAAACACTTAGTATGAAACGGCTCAAATAAACATAAGAGCCCCCAAGCGACTTGGGTAAAAGTTGACTATATAATGCAAGGTGACATGTAGAATGCCTTCTAGGCGGATTGTAGATCGTTTGTCATAGCGGACCTTTTTGCTTCAACCTCTGGACCCAATAGTCCGGAGTGTGTCCGAATACCCTTGCGGTTATAAAAACCGGGGCATGCGTGGAGACCAGGCATAGGGGTCATTAGTGCTTTATCAGACAAGTGCCCAACTAGTTATGTTATATTACATGGTTAGTAAGAAACATCTTCCAGGGAGAATAGTTCCGTTAGGGGTTCCTTTCCCTGGGAGGCATGCCCTAAAGTGCATGTCCGGACTGCGAAAAGAGCAGAAAAACATCTGGGGGCAGGTAAATAAATAGGTAAGAAATCATCTTTTAGTTCACCGAACGAGTATTCCCTTAAGAACGCTAGCTTTAGGCTTCACCCAGTCTGAGGTACACATCCGGCTGACCCGGCAGTAACAATCGCAGAGGTGCTCCCTTTACCACCTAGCCGAACAATCGGGAACGTAGGGGTAAGCACATGAGCCAGGCAACCCATCTTGGCCAAAACTTAAGTCATATCGATGCATATAATGGTGAATAAAAGGTACATGCGGAAGTGTGACACATGTGTTGGGCATAAAGCCCGTATTAATAAGCTTCTGTTAAAGAAGCCCCCAGGTATAATGAGCGCGGGTAGCGCGTCAAGTATGTGCGAACAAAGTTTGGACAAGGAAAAATTTTACAAGCAACTTTTTTTACAAAAAAGTATAATGCTTGGCCGAGCCGAACATAAGTTAAAAATTTAAAACTTTGAGCATGAAGACAACTTAGCTGGTTAATGTGTTCGGTATTGATGACGCGGTCCGAGCTTGATGCGGGACAAGGTTCAATCCCCGAGCCGGTCCCGAGGTGGCGGAGCAAAGAGCTCGGCACTCCGAAGTGGTGACATAGCACGGTCAATGCAAGACGGCAGGGTGATGCCGAAGTCCCCGGTATGGGGTAATGAAGTGTTGACGAAGCCCCCCATCCAGCCGAGGTGACGCCAAAGGATATAGTCCGGCTGGATCATTTTCCTGTGCACAAAAAATAGTGCAAACCGTAGATAATAGTAATAAAAATAAAAATAAAAATAAATTCGTTGCATAACAAATAATTTATGCAAAGTGAGTAATAAAAGAAATATGGCCTCGCGCCGAAGTCAATGTCGATGCAGGGCGGCGGCATGATGCGGTAAAGGCATGGCAAGGCCTGAATTCACAGGTCGGTTCGAGTTCTGGATGCGGCATTCGCCGGACTATGTACGGAAACTGACCGAACCACCATGCGACTGTCGTTTATGCGGCCACCATTTGATAGACCTGGTTATAGATGATGGAACAAAGCAGAGTAATAATTCCTTGGGAAAAATAAACCTGAACAAGCAAAAATTGCTGAGATTAATAGCACCTGGTTTATTTGTTGTAGCGGTTCGAAGAAAGGTTACTCCCAGAATTGGGACTCGATCCGCACACTCATTGCCTGATGGGTGATGAAGAGAAGGCATGACGATGCTGGCAAAGGTTGGCTCGCCGGGGCAAAGCCCTCGGTCCAGCTAACATGACGGAGCTGGTCGGCTAGTGACGCCGAAGTGTCCGGAGTAGGTTGATGAAGAGATGGAAAAGCCCCCAGTCCAGGCGAGGAGACGGAGCAGGTCGGTGAGGAGATGTGTCAGCCGAGGTGTTGAAGTAGTTCGGCGTGATGGACACCGGCTCGATGAAGCAATAGTGCGGCCCTGCCGATGCAGGTCGTGACGTGGTCGATGCCGGCTTGATGAAGCGACCGTGCGGCGATGCCGGTATGCCCGCTCCGTGTAATCCATGGGGCGGCGATGTTGGTGATGATTTATCCTTCGCGATGCCGGACTCTTGCTCGGCTTACTGAGTTGATGATCCGAAGAAGTTGAGCTCGGCTCAACAAAGCGACGACGTGTTTAATGCAGGTCGACCGCCGTGGAGTGAGGTTGTCGGGCTGGTTTGACACCGGCGCAACGGTGAAGTTCGTATTTTAAGAATACTTTTAATACTACTGGGATGTGTTTGAGAATAAAACACAACACCCCATACGAAAACTTCCGTCAAAAAGGATGTCCGAGATCCCGATCATAAAGAAGATGAATTCGGGTCGGATTCGTTCTCGTGCAGAAAACAGATCCGAAAAGTGATGCACTAATCGGAAGTTTCCCGGAGTTTGGACGGTCGGATCGAGCTGAATTTTTGGCAGGTGGTAGATATGGGAATTCCGCAGCAAATCAACGGTTGGATCTTCCAAAGGACATCCGAGCTAGATGCTGGATACCACGCTCTAAACTCGTCCGGATTCTCGTCCAGATTTAACACGGCTCCGGTATATCGGAGATTGCCGGAGATTGCTCCATCGGAACTCGACGAAATTTTTGCAGGGTTGTTGTAGACTTAATTCTGCATAATTCCACTGGAGTAATCGTTTAGGCGACACTCGAGGAGGCGGTGGCGGCAGATACAAGTTTGCTGTCCAGAAAAACAGCACAGTCGCCTGAGGGCAATGTTGACGTAGAGCCCCCGAGCTCCATGGATGACTCCTCCATGATTTTGATAGAGATCGGAGTTGGTGTTGATGAAGGCCCTCATCCGAACATGACGATCGGAGGTAGGGCGCAGTCCTCGGTCAAGCCAAGGTGACCAGCCGAGCTGGTGACGAAGAAGTCGATGTCGCAGTTGACCTGCAGTCGAGCCATTGATCCTTTCGCCGATCACACAGCGGAACTCTCAATGAAAGCACCAATGTCGGTGTCAAAACTGGCAGATCTCGGGTAGGGGGTCCCAAGCAGTGCGTCTTAGGATCAATGGTAACAGGAGGCAAAGGGACACAATGTTTACCCAGGTTCGGCCCTCTCGATGGAGGTAAAACCCTACTCCTGCTTGATTAATATTGATGATATGGGTAGTACAAGAGTAGATCTACCACGAGATCGGAGTGACTAAACCCTAGAAGCTAGCCTATGGTATGATTGTTGTTTTTTCTCTCTATCAACTAGCCTGGCCTCGGTTTATATAATGCACCAGAGGCCTAGGATAACATGAGTCCTAGCCGAATACGCCGGTGGGGGAGGAGTCGTTGTCTTGATCGCCAAGTCTTGTGGATTCTTCCTTGTATGCGGCAGCTGTCCGGACTGGCCCATGAGTATACGGCCATGGGGGTCCTCGACCCAATCCAACCGATCGGGAGACGACGCGTTGAGTACCCCCTAGTCCAGGACACCGTCAGCGGGCCAAGACATAAGCCGCAATGGGGCTCCGGATCGGCATTCAGGAGCTGTGGCCCATTTGGTGCCGCGTGGCTCAATGACATAAAACCACTATTTGTTGCCATCATTTGACAAACTCATTGAAAGTACCTGATGGCCATTTGATGTTGGGCATCTTGCTCACCATGGCGCCTCCGCACTCGGCGTGCTCGCCGCCTACCACCTTCGGCTTCACATTGAAAATCTTGAGCCACAGTCTGAAGTGTGGAGGGACGCGGAGGAAGGCCTCGCACACGATGATGAATGTCGAGATGTTGAGGAAAGATTTGGGGGATAGATCATGGAAATCGATCCCGTAATAATACATAAGGCCGCGAACAAATGGGTGGAGGGGAAACCCCAGCCCGCGGACGAAGTGAGGGAGGAATACAACCCTCTCGTGGGGTTCTGGAGTGGGGACGATCTGCCCCGCCAACAGAAGACAATGTGCGATCTTCTTAGTCAGATACCCGGCCACCCGAAGTTTCTTGATATCCTTCTCCTGGACAGAAGAGGCCATCCACTTGCCTCCAGCTCTGGATCCAGACATTTTTGGAATGCTTTTGTGGGCGGAGAAGGCGAAAGCTTGGGCGTTAGAGCTCAAGAGGAAGGATAAGCAGAGGAAGGAGGAGGCGTGGCTGAAAAGGGGGAGTCCTTATCCCTTATAAAGGCAGCAGAAATCATGCGCCTCCCCACTCGCCCTAAAACTCACTTATTCCCCAAGCGCCGTGCTTATGGCACGATTAGGTTACCCACGCCCGTATTGATGAGAATCCCATAATAAGGGGACCTGATCTCTGCTTAGACAAGACGTGCTGATAAAACCGCCTCGCGAAACGTGTAGTAGCAGGTTGAAAAAATAGTTCGAATAAAAATAGGGCCGCGGTGTGGTGTCACACTATGAAGAAGTTGTTAGCAGATTAGACTCGTGGAATATTGTTCTCTCTATGGTGGTATGTGGAATTTGTTTTGCAGAGCCGGACACGATTCTTGTGTTCAAGATCTACTTCGGAGTATTCGGAGAAGGAACCCGCCTTGCAATGCCAAAGACAATTGCTACCTCTTGAGCATTGCGTTGGATTTCCTCGAAGAGGAGAGGATGATGCAGTAAAGTAGCGTAAGTATTTCCCTCAGTTTTTGAGAACCAAGGTATCAATCCAGTAGGAGATCACGCACGAGTCCCTCGTACCTACACAAAACGATAGCTACTCGCAACCAACGCGATTAGGGGTTGTCAATCCCTTCCCGGTCACTTACGAGGGTGAGATTTGATAGAGATGATAAATAATATTTTTGGTATTTTTGATATAGAGATGCAAATTAAAAAGTAAAAGGCAAAGTAAAAACAAAGCAAGTAATAAAGTAATGGAGATTGATATGATGAGAATAGACCCGGGGGCCATAGGTTTCACTAGTGGCTTCTCTCAAGAGCATAAGTATTCTACGGTGGGTGAACAAATTACTGTTGAGCAATTGATAGAAAAGTGAATAATTATGAGATTATCTAGGTATGACCATGTATATAGGCATCACGTCCAAAACAAGTAGATCGAAACGATTCTGCATCTATTACTATTACTCCACTCATCGACCGCTATCCAGCATGCATCTAGAGTATTAAGTTAAGAACAGAGTAACGCCTTAAGCAAGATGACATGATGTAGAGGGATAAATTCACGCAATATGATAAAAAACCCATCTTGTTATCCTCGATGGCAACAATACAATACGTGCCTTGCAACCCTTTCTGTCACTGGGTAAGGACACCGCAAGATTGAACCCAAAGCTAAACACTTCTCCCATTGCAAGAACTACCAATCTAGTTGGCCAAACCAAACGGATAATTCAAAGAGACTTGCAATGATAACTCAATCATACATAAAAGAATTCAGAGAAGAATCAAATATTGTTCATAGATAAGCCGGATCATAAACCCACAATTCATCGGTCTCAACAAACACACCGCAAAAAAGAAGATTACATCGAATAGATCTCCACAAGAGAGGGGGAGAACATTGTATTGAGATCCAAAAAGAGAGAAGAAGCCATCTAGCTACTAGCTATGGACCTGAAGGTCTGAAGTAAACTACTCACACTTCATCGGAGAGGCTATGGTGTTGATGTAGAAGCCCTCCGTGGTAGATGCCCTCTCCGGCGGAGCTCCGGAACAGGCCCCAAGATGGGATCTCGTGGATACAGAAAGTTGCGATGGTGGAATTAGGTTTTTGGCTCCGTGTTTGATCTGACGGAGGTACGTAGGTATATATAGGAGGAAGGAGTATGTCGGTGGAGCAACAGGGGGCCCACGAGGCAGGGGGGCGTGCCCTCCACCCTCGTGACCTCCACGGCTGTTCCTTGGAGCAGGGTCCAAGTCTTCCGGATCATGTTCGGTGACGAAATCACGTTCCCGAAGGTTTTATTCTGTTTGGACTCCGTTTGATATTCTGTTTCTTCGAAATACTGAAATAGGCAAAAAAGAGCAATTCTGGGCTGGGCCTCCGGTTAATAGGTTAGTCCCAAAAATAATATTAAAGTGGAAAATAAAGCCCAATACAGTCCAAAACAGTAGATAAAGTAGCATGGAGCAATCAAAAATTATAGATACTTTGGAGACGTATCAAGCATCCCCAAGCTTAATTCCTGTTCGTCCTCGAGTAGGTAAATGATAAAAAAGAATTTTTGATGCGGAGTGATACTTTGGTATAATTTCAATGTAAATCTTCTTAATTGTGACATGAATATTCAGATCCGAAAGATTCAAGACAAAAGTTCATATTGACATAAAAGTAATAATACTTCAAGCATACAAATTAAAGCAATCATGTCTTCTCAAAATAGCATGGTTAAAGAAAGTTATCCCTACAAAATCATATAGTATGGCTATGCTCTATCTTCATCACACAAAGTATTTAGTCATGCACAACCCCGATGACGAGCCAAGCAATTGTTTCATACTTTAGAAATCTCAAACTTTTTCAACTTTCACGCAATACATGAGCGTGAGCCATGGCCATAGCACTTTTAGGTGGAATAGAATGGTTGTTGTGGAGAAGAAAAAAAGGAGAAGATAGTCTCACATAAACTAGGCGTATCAATGGGCTATGGAGATGCCCATCAACAGATATCAATGTGAGTGAGTAGGGATTGCCATGCAACGGATGCACTAGAGCTATAAGTATATGAAAGGTCAAAAAGAAACTAAGTGGGTGTGCATCCAACTTGCTTGCTCACGAAGACCTAGGGCACTTTTGAGGAAGCCCATCATTGGAATATACAAGCCAAGTTCTATAATGAAAAATTCCCACTAGTATATGAAAGTGACAACATATGAGACTCTCTATCATGAAGATCATGGTGCTACTTTGAAGCACAAGTGTGGAAAAAGGATAGTAGCATTGTCCCTTCTCTCTTTTTCTCTCATTTTTTTGGCCTTTCCTTTTTTTATGGCCATTCTTTCTTTTATTTGGGATTCTTTGGCCTCTTTTATTTTTCATAAAGTCCGGAGTCTCATCCCGACTTATGGGGGAACCATAGTCTCCATCATCCTTTCCTCACTGGGACAATGCTCTAATAATGATGATCATCACACTTTTATTTTCCTTACAACTCAACAGTTACAACTCGATACTTAGAACAAAATACGACTCTATATGAATGCCTCCGGCGGTGTACCGGGATATGCAATGAATCATGAGTGACATGTATGAAAATTATGAAGGTGGCCTTGCCACAAATACAATGTCAACTACATGTTCATGCAAAAAGCAATATGACAAAAGTAATGTGTGTCATATGAATGGAACGGTGGAGAGTTGCATGGCAATATATCTCGGAATGGCTATGGAAATGCCATGATAGGTAGGTATGGTGGCTGTTTTGAGGAAGGTATATGGTAGGTGTATGATACCGGCAAAAAGTGCGCGGTATTAGAGAGGCTAGCAATGGTGGAAGGGTGAGAGTGCGTATAATCCATGGACTCAACATTAATCAAAAGAACTCATGCACTTGTTGAAAAAATTTAGAAGTCATCAAAAACCAAAGCATTAAACGCATACTCCTAGGGGGATAGATTGGTAGGAAAATACCATCGCTCTTCCCCGACTGCCACTCATAAGGAAGACAATCAATAAATAAAATTGTGCTCCGACTTCATCACAAAGCGGTTCACCATACGTGCATGCTACGGGAATCACAAACTTCAACACAAGCATTCTTTAAATTCATAATCACCCCAACTAGAATTGCTTTGATATTATCACCTCCATATTTCAAAACAATTATCAAGCATCAAACTTATCTTAGTATTCAACGCACTCAAAAGAAAGTTTCACAAATCTTGAATACCAAGTATATTAACTTTCAGCAATTTACCATGTTATCAACAACTCTCAAAATAATTTAAGTGAAGCATGAGAGATCAATAGTTTCTTTAAAACAAATCCACCACCGTGCTCTAAAAGATCTAAGTGAAGCACTAGAGCAAAAATTATTACGCTCAAAAGATATAAGTGAAGCACTATGAGCAAAACTATCAAGCTCAAAAGATATAAATGAAGCACATAGACTATTCTAGCAAATTCCAAATCATGCATGGCTCTCTCAAAAGGTGTGTACATCAAGGATGATTGTGGCAAACTAACAAGAAAAGACTCAAATAATACAAGACGCTCCAAGCAAAACACATGACATGTGGTGAATAAAAATATAGCTCCAAGTAAATTACCGATGGAAGTAGACGAAAGAGGGGATGCCTTCCGGGGCATCCCCAAGCTTTGACTTTTTGGTGTCCTTGGATTATCTTGGTGGTGCCATGGGCATCCCCAAGCTTAGGCTCTTTCCACTCTTTTTTCCATAATCCATCAAAAGAATTCACCCAAAACTTGAAAACTTCACAACACAAAACTCAATAGAAATCTCGTGAGCTCCGTTAGTCAAAGAAAACAAAAGACTACTTTAAAGTACTGTAATGAACTCATTCTTTATTTATATTGGTGTTAAAACTACTGTATTCCAACTTCCTTATGGTTTATAAACTAATTTATTAGTCATAGATGCATTGAAATAACCAAACAACACACGAAAAAACAGAATCTGTCAAAAACAGAACAGTCTGTAGCAATCTGTAACTAACGCAAACTTCTGGAACACTAAAAATTCTACCAACATAGGACGTGCTGGAATTATTTTTTTATTAATCAGAAGCAAAAAGAATCAATGCAAAAGCTCATTCCTGTGATTTATTGAATTTTTTCTCGTGAGCGCAAAGTTTCTGTTTTTCAGCAGAATCAAATCAACTATCATCATAGCTTATCCTATAGGTTCTACTTGGCACAAACACTAATTAAAACATAAAACCACATCTAAACAGAAAGTAGATGGATTATTTATTCCTAAACAGAAGCAAAAACAAAAAACACAAAATAAAATTGGGTTGCCTCCCAACAAGCGCTATCGTTTAACAGCTAGGCATAAAAGCGAAGATAGATTTAAGTTTTGCCATCTTTGGTAGGCAATCCATAAGTGGCTCTCATGATAGATTCATATGGTAATTTTATTTTCTTTCTAGGGAAGTGTTCCATACCCTTTTTCAAGGGAAATTGGAATCTAATATTCCCTTCCTTCATATCAATAATCGCACCAATCGTTCTAAGGAAAGGTCTACCAAGAATAATAGGACATGAAGGATTGCAATCTATATCAAGAACGATAAAATATATGGGCACATAATTCCTATTTGCAACAATAAGAACATCATTAATTCTTCCCATAGGCTTTTTAATAGTGGAATCCGCAAGACGCAAGTTTAGAGAGCAATCTTCAAAGTCACGGAAATCTAGCAAATCACACAAAGTTTTGGGAATAGTGGAGACACTAGCACCCAAATCACACAAGGCATGAAACTCATAATCTTTAATTTTAATTTTGATAGTAGGTTCCCACTCATCATAGAGTTTTCTAGGGATAGAAACTTTCAACTCAAGTTTTTCTTCATAAGATTGCATCAGGGCATCAACAATGTGTTCGGTAAAGGCTTTATTTTGACTATAAGCATGAGGAGAATCTAGCACGGATTGCAACAAGGAAATACAACCAATCAAAGAGCAATTTTCATAATTAAATTCCTTGAGATCCAAAATAGTGGGTTTAGCAACATCAAGATTTTTATATCTTTCAATCCCACTTTCATCAATTTCATCATCAAGATCTAGAAACTCCGAATTCTTAGAATGCCTTCTAGGTAAAGGAAGATAATATTCAGTTTCATCAAGATTCATATTGCAAAACAAAGATTTAATAGGGGACACATCAATAACTTTTAGATCTTCATTTTGATTTTCATAAGAATCGGAAGAACACGCTTTAATAAAGGCATCTTTGGAAGCACGCACCTAGCGGTTCTTTCCTTGCACTCATCAATGGAAATTCTCATAGCTTTGAGAGACTCATCGATATCATGCTTAGGAGGAATAGATCTAAGCTTTAAAGAATCAATTTCAAGAGAAATTCTATCAACGTTCCTAGCCAAATCATCAACCTTAAGCAATTTCTCTTCAAGGAAAGCATTAAAATTCTTTTGTGAATTCATAAACTCTTTAACACTACTCTCAAATTAAGAGGGCATTTTATTAAAATTTCCATAAGAGTTGTTGTAGGAATTTACATAATTATTAGAAGGATTACTAGGATAAGGCATAGGATTAAAATTCCCTCTATACGCGTTATTTCCAAAACTATTCCTACCAACAAAATTCACATCCATAGATTCATTATTATTCTCAATCAAAGTAGATAAAGGCATATCGTTGGGATCAAGAGGAGTATTTTTAGTAGCAAACATCTTCATAAGTTCATCCATCTTTTCACTCAAAACATTGATTTCTTCTATAGCATGCACTTTTTTACTAGAAGATCTTTCGGTATGCCATTGAGAATAATTAGCCATAATATTGTCAAGCAATTTTGTAGCATCCCCTAATGTAATTTCCATAAACGTGCCTCCCGCGGCCGAATCTAAAAGATTTCTAGAAGCAAAATTTAATCCGGCATAAAATTTTTGTATGATCATCCATAAATTTAAACCATGAGTAGGGCAATTGCGAAGCATCAATTTCATTCTTTCCCAAGATTGGGCAACATGCTCATGATCAAGTTGTTTAAAATTCATAATATCGTTCCTAAGAGTGATGATCTTAGCGGGAGGAAAATACTTAGAGATAAAAGCATCTTTGCACTTGTTCCAAGAATCAATACTATTTTTAGGCAAAGACGAAAACCAAATTTTAGCACGATCTCTAAGTGAAAACGGAAATAACTTCAATTTGACAATATTTTTATCCGTATCTTTCTTATTTTGCATATCACACAAATCAACAAAATTGTTTAGATGAGTAGCGGCATCTTCACTAGGAAGGTCGGCGAATTGATCCGTACTAAGGAAATCATTATTATTGGTATTCGAGAAATCACACAACTTGGCATTATATTGTGCCATGGCAACAAGTAATCCAACACTCAAGCAACAAAAAGACAAACGAAAAAAGGCAAAAGAGAAAGAGAGGAGGAGATTGGGAAAGAGAGGGCGAATAAAACGGCAAGGGTGAAGTGGGGGAGAGGAAAACGAGAGGCAAATAATGTAATGCGAGAGATAGGGATTGTGATGGGTACTTGGTATGGTTGACTTTTGCGCAAACTCCCCGGCAACGGCGCCAGAAATTCTTCTTGCTATCTCTTGAGCACTGCGTTGGATTTCCCCAAAGAGGAGAGGATGATGCAATAAAGTAGCATAAGTATTTCCCTCAGTTTTTGAGAACCAAGGTATCAATCCAGTAGGAGATCACGCACGAGTCCCTCGTACCTACACAAAACGATAGCTACTCGCAACCAACGCGGTTAGGGGTTGTCAATCCCTTCACGGTCACTTACGAGGGTGAGATCTGATAGAGATGATAAATAATATTTTTGGTATTTTTTGATATAGAGATGCAAAGTAAAAAGTAAAAGGCAAAGTAAAAACAAAGCAAGTAATAAAGTAATGGAGATTGATATGATGAGAATAGACCCGGGGGACATAGGTTTCACTAGTGGCTTCTCTCAAGAGCATAAGTATTCTACGGTGGGTGAACAAATTACTGTTGAGCAATTGATAGAAAAGTGAATAATTATGAGATTATCTAGGTATGATCATGTATATAGGCATCACGTCCAAAACAAGTAGATCGAAACGATTCTGCATCTACTACTATTACTCCACTCATCGACCGCTATCCAGCATGCATCTAGAGTATTAAGTTAAAAAGAGAGTAACGCCTTAAGCAAGATGACATGATGTAGAGGGATAAATTCATGCAATATGGATAAAAACCCATCTTGTTATCCTCGATGGCAACAATACAATACGTGCCTTGCAACCCTTTCTGTCACTGGGTAAGGACACCGCAAGATTGAACCCAAAGCTAAACACTTCTCCCATTGCAAGAACTACCAATCTAGTTGGCCAAACCAAACGGATAATTCAAAGAGACTTGCAAAGATAACTCAATCATACATAAAAGAATTCAGAGAAGAATCAAATATTGTTCATAGATAAGCTGGATCATAAACCCACAATTCATCGGTCTCAACAAACACACCGCAAAAAGAAAGATTACATCGAATAGATCTCCACGAGAGAGGGGGAGAACATTGTATTGAGATCCAAGAAGAGAGAAGAAGCCATCTAGCTACTAGCTATGGACCCGAAGGTCTGAAGTAAACTACTCACACTTCATCGGAAAGGCTATGGTGTTGATGTAGAAGCCCTCCGTGGTAGATGCCCTCTCTGGCGGAGCTCCGGAACAGGCCCCAAGATGGGATCTCGTGGATACAGAAAGTTGCGGCGGTGGAATTAGCTTTTTGGCTCCGTGTTTGATCTGACAGAGGTACGTAGATATATATAGGAGGAAGGAGTACGTCGGTGGAGCAACAGGGGGCCCACGAGGCAGGGGGCGCGCCCTTCACCCTCGTGACCTCCACGGCTGTTCCTTGGAGCAGGGTCCAAGTCTCCTAGATCACGTTCGGTGAGGAAATCACGTTCCCGAAGGTTTTATTCCGTTTGGACTCCGTTTGATATTCTGTTTCTTCGAAATACTGAAATAGGCAAAAAAAATAGCAATTCTGGGTTGGGCCTCCGGTTAATAGGTTAGTCCCAAAAATAATATGAAAGTGGAAAATAAAGCCCAATATAGTCCAAAACAATAGATAAAGTAGCATGGAGCAATCAAAAATTATAGATACGTTGGAGACGTATCAACAATCTGCACGCCGGACTCATCGTCATTGAAGCCTGGTTCAGGGGCTACTGAGGGAGTCCTGGATTAAGGGGTCCTCGGACAGCCGGACTACATACATTGGCCGTACTGTTGGGCTATGAAGATACAAGATAGAAGACTTCGTCCCGTGTCTGGGTGGGACTCTCCTTTGCGTGGAAGGCAAGCTTGGCGATTCAGATATGTAGATTCCCTTCTCTGTAACCGACTCTATGTAACCCTAGCCCCCTCAGGTGTCTATATAAACCGGAGGGTTTAGTCTGTAGGAAATAGACAACAATCATAATCATAGGCTAGCTTCTAGGGTTAGCCTCTACGATCTCATGGTAGATCTACTCTTGTAATACTCATATCATCAAGATCAATCAAGCATCAAGTAGGGTATTACCTCCATAGAGAGGGCCCAAACCTGGGTAAACATCGTGTCCCCCGCCACCTGTTACCATTACCTTAGACGCATAGTTCAGGACCCCCTACCCGAGATCCGCCGGTTTTGACACCGACATCGGCCCCCTCCCCTAGTCCAATTCGGTTTGGGCAAGGGGAAGGCGCGCCCCTCCCTTGTGGCCTCTCTCCTCTCCTCCAATAAGGCCCAATAGGCCCATTACTTCTCCCGGGGGTTTGCGGTAACCTCCCGGCACTCCGGAAAAATGCCCGAACCACTCGGAACCATTCTGATGTCCAAATGAAACCTTCCAATATATGAATCAGTATGTATCTACCATTTTGAAACTCCTCATCACATCTGTGATCTCATCCGGGACTCCGGACAAACTTCGGTCATCAAAAACACATAACTCATAATACAAATCGTCACCGAACATTAAGCTTGCGGACCCTACGGGTTCAAGAACTATGTAGACATGATCGAGACACATCTCCGATCAATAACCAATAGCGGAACTTTGATGCTCATATTGGCTCCTACATATTCTACGAAGATCTTTATCGGTCAAACCGCACAACAACATACGTTGTTCCCTTTGTCATCGATATGTTACTTGCCCGAGATTCGATCGTCGGTATCTTCATACCTAGTTCAATCTCGTTACGGGCAAGTCTCTTTACTCCTTCCGTAATGCTTCATCCCACAACTAACTCATTAGTCACATTTCTTGCAAGGCTTATAGTGATGAGCATTACCGAGAGGGCCTAGAGTACCTCTCTGACACACGGAGTGACAAATCCTAATCTCGATCTATGCCAACCCAACAAACACCTTCAAAGACACCTGTAGAGCATATTTATAATCACCCATTTATGTTGTGGCGTTTGATAGCACACAAAGTGTTCCTCTGGTATTCGGGAGTTGCATAATCTCATAGTCTGAGGAACATGTATAAGTCATGAAGAAAGCAGTAGCAATGAAACTCTAACGATCATAATGCCATCATTCTCCTAATGATATGATCTCGTTCATCAAATGACAACACATGTCTATGGTTAGGAAACATAACCATCTTTGATCAACGAGCTAGTCAAGTAGAGGCATACTAGGGACACTTTGTTTTGTCTATGTATTCACACATGTACTAAGTTTTCGGTTAATACAATTTTAGCATGAAATCATGATATAAGGAAATAAAAATAACAACTTTATTATTGCCTCTAGGGCATATTTCCTTCAGTCTCCCACTTGCACTAGAGTCAATAATCTAGTTCACATCGCCATGTGATTTAACACCAATAGTTCACATATGTATGTGATTAACACCCATAGTTCACATCGTCATGTGACCAACACCCAAAGGGTTTACTAGAGTCAATAATCTAGTTCACATCGCTATGTGATTAACACCCAAAGAGTACTAAGGTGTGATCATGTTTTGCTTGTGAGAGAAGTTTAGTCAACAGGTCTGTCACATTCAGAGCCGTATGTATTTTGCAAATATTCTATGTCTACAATGCTCTGCATGGAGCTACTCTAGGTAATTGCTCCCACTTTCAACATGTATCCAGATTGAGACTTAGAGTCATCTGGATTGACGTAAAAGCTTGCATCAACGTAACTCTTTACGATGAACTCTTTTATCACCTCCATAACTAAGAAATATTTCCTTAGTCCTCTTAGGTAACTAAAGATAACTTTGATCGCTATACAGTGATCCACTCCTGGATCACTATCGTACCCCCCTTGCCAAACTCATAACAAGGCACACAATTGGTCTGGTACATAGCATGGCATACTTTATAGAACCTATTACTAATGCATAGGAATGACTTCCATTCTCTTTCTATCTTCTACCGTGGTTGGGTTTTGAGTCTTACTCAACTTTACACCTTGTAATACAGACAAGAACTCCTTCTTTGACTGATCCATTTTGAACTCTTTCAAAAACTTGTCAAGGTATGTACTCATTGAAAAATCTTATCAACCGTCTTGATCTATCTCTATAGATCTTGATGCCCAATATGTAAGCAGCTTCACCGAGGTCTTTCTTTGAAAATCTCCTTTCAAACTCTCCTTTATGCTTTACAAAAAATTCTACATGATTTCCGATCAACAATATGTCATTCACATATACTTATCAAAAAGGTTGTAGTGCTCCCAATCACTTTCTTGTAAATACAGGCTTTATCGCAAGTCTGTATAAAACTATATTGCTTTGATCACACTATCAAAAGCGTTTATTCCAACTCCGAGATGCTTGCACCAGCCCATAGATGGATAGCTAGATCTTACACACCTTGTTAGTACCTTTAGGATCGACAAAACCTTCTGGTTGCATCATATACAACTTCTTATTTAAGAAATATCCATTTAAGGAATTCAGTTTTGACATCCATTTGCCAGATTTCATAAAATATGGCAACTGCTAACATGATTCGGACGGATTTAAGTATCACTATAATTGAGAAAATATCATTTTAGTTAACACCTTGAAATTGTCGAAAACTTTTTGCGACAAGTCGAGCTTTGTAGATAGTAACACTACTATATATGTCTGTCTTCCTCTTGGAGATCCATTTATTTAATATGGCTTGCCGATCATCGGGCAAGTCCACCAAAGTCCACACTTTGTTATCATACATGGATTCCATCTCAGATTTCATGGCCTGAAGCCATTTTGCGGAATATGGGCTCATCATCGCTTCCTCATAGTTCGTAGGTTCATAATGGTCTAGTAACATGACTTCCAGAATAGGATTACCGTACCACGCTGTTGCGGATCATACTCTGGTTGACCTACAAGGTTCGGTAGTAACTTGATCTGAAGTTTCATGATCATCATCATTAGCTTCCTCACTAATTGGTGTAGGAATCACTAGAACTGATTTCTGTGATGAACTACTTTCCAATTTTGGAGAAGGTACAATTACCTCCTCAAGTTCTACTTTCCTCCCACTCACTTCTTTCGAGAGAAAACTCCTTCTCTAGAAAGGATACATTCTTAGCAACAAAAAATCTTGCCTTCGGATCTGTGATAAAAGGTGTACCCAATAGTTTCCTATGGGTATCCTATGAAGACGCACTTTTCCATTTGGGTTTGACCTTATCAGGTTGAATCTTTTTCACATAAGCATCCCAGCCCCAAACTTTACGAAACGACAACTTTGGTTTCTTGCCAAACCACAGTTCATAAGGCATCGTCTCAACGGATTTTGATGGTGCCTGATACGTCTCCAACGTATCTATAATTTTTGATTGTTCCATGCTATTATATTACCTGTTTTGGATGTTTATGGGCTTTATTTTATACATTTATATCATTTTTGGGACTAACCTACTAACTGGAGGCCCATCCCATATTGCTGTTTTTTGCCTATTTCAGTATTTCGAAGAAAAGGAATATCAAACGGAGTCCAAACGGAATGAACCCTTCGGGAACGTGATTTTTGGAACAAACAAGATCCGGAGAGCTTGGAGTGCAAGTCAAGAAACAGGCGGAGCCTCCACGAGATAGGAGGGTGCCCCCCCCCCCTGTAGGGGGCGCCCCCTATCTCGTGGGACCCTCGGGCTTCCACCGACGTACCTCTTCCTCCTATTTATACCTACGGACCGTGAAAACATCCAGGGGCACCACGAAACACAATTTCCACCACCGTAACCTTCTATATCCGCGAGATCCCATCTTGGAGCCTTCGCCGGCACTCTGCCGGAGGGGGAATCGACCATGGAGGGCCTCTACATCAACATCCTTGCCCCTCCTATGAGTTGTGAATAGTTTACCACAGACCTACAGGTCCATAGTTATTAGCTAGATGGCTTCTTCTCTCTTTTTGGATCTCAATACAATGTTCTCCCCCTCTCTTGTGGAGATCTATTCAATGTAATCTCTTGTTGCGGTGTGTTTGTCGAGATCCGATGAATTGTGAGTTTATGATCAGATTTATCTATGGATATTAATTGAATCTTCTCTGAATTCTTTTATGTATGATTGAGTTATCTTTGCAAGTCTCTTCGAATTATCGGTTTCGTTTGGCCTACTAGATTGATCTTTCTTGCCATGGGAGAAGTGCTTAGCTTTGGGTTCAATCTTGCGGTGTTCTTACCCAGTGACAGAAAGGGTTGCAAGACACGTATTGTATTGTTGCCATCGAGGATAACAAGATGGGGCTTATATCATATTGCATGAGTTTATCCCTCTACATCATATCATCTTGCTTAATGCGTTGCTCTGTTCTTATGAACTTAATATTCTAGATGCATGCTGGATAGCGGTCGATGTGTGGAGTAATAGTAGTAGATGCAGGCAGGAGTCGGTCTACTTGTTATGGATGTGATGCCTATATACATGATCATGCCTAGATAACGTCATAATTATTCGCTTTTCTATCAATTGCTCGACAGTAATTTGTTCACCCACCGTAATACTTATGCTCTCGAGAGAAGCCTCTAGTGAAACCTATGGCCCCCGGGTCTATTTCTTATTATATTTGCTTTCAATCTACTTTTATTTGCATCTTTACTTTTTGCATCTATATTATAAAATACCAAAAATATATTTATCTTATCATACTATCTCTATCAGATCTCAGTTTCGCAAGTGGCCGTGAAGGGATTGACAACCCCTTTATTGCGTTGGTTGCGAGTTCTCAGTTTGTTTTTGTAGGCGCGTGGGACTTTGGAGGAGCCTCCTACTGGATTGATACCTTGGTTCTCAAAATATGAGGGAAATACTTACGCTACACTTGCTGCATCACCCTCTCCTCTTCGGGGAAAACCAACGCTAGCTCAAGACGTAGCAAGAAGGATTTCTGGCGCCGTTGCCGGGGAGGTCTTCGCTCAAGTCAAGACATACCAAGTACCTATCACAAACCTATCTCCCTCGCATTTACATTATTTGTCATTTGCCTCTCGTTTTCCTCTCCCCCACTTCACCCTTGCCGTTTTATTCGCCCTCTCTTTCCCAATCTCCTCCTCTCTTTTCGCTCGCCTTTTTCCGCTACCCGTGTGTTTGCTCGTTTGCCTTGTCGCTATGGCTAGTTCCTTATCCGCTCCTATGTCTCCCGAGTTTGAAGTTCTTCACTTCAAGCAAAGGCAAGGAGAAAATTTGAAAGATGCTTGGTATAGGATGATGGAATCTTATCACAAGTGCACCCTAGAGGTGAACTTTAGAATTCTTCTTCGCAATTTTTATGTAGGGCTAAACATGACGCATAGACAACTCTTGGACTGCATTGCCAAGGGAAACTTTATTGAAATTGATCCTATTATTGTGCATGAAATTATAGAGGGAATAGTGGGAACACTACCTCAAAAGGGAGGACCACACCCTACCCAAGAAGAAACCCAAGAGTTTGGAAAGATTTGCGAAGTAATTTTTTTTTACAAAAATCTCTTGAGCCTCTTAAAAGTGTTAGCGGAAATCTTCACCGCGTGAATATGTTGATTACCCTTTGTAATAAGCGGTTGGATTCTTTGGATCTAAAATTTCCGAGTATGAAGGGAAACGTAAAGAACCTCTCGGATTCAAGCATGACTCCTCTAAGAAACTGAAAATCAAAGATGGCACTACTTAGATCTACCTTTGCTTTTATGCCTAGCTAGGGGCGTTAAACGATAGCGGTAGTTGGGAGGCAACCCAATTTTCTTTATGTTCTTTGTTTTTGTTCCTGTTTAGTATTAAATTTTGTTTCTACTTTCTTTTTATATGTGATTTTATCTTTTGTTTAGTGTTTGTGCCAAGTAGAACCTATAGGATAAACTATGATGATGGTTGATTTGATTCTTCTGAAAAACAGAAACTTTGCGCTCACGAGAAAAAAATCAATAAATCACAGAAATGTGACTTTTGCATTGATTCTTTTTGCTTCTGATCAATAAACAAATATTCCAGTACATACTATTTTGGTAGGAGTTTTTGACTTCCATAAGTTTGCGTTAGTTACAGATTGCTACAGACTGTTCTGTTTTTGACAGATTCTGTTTTTCGTGTGTTGTTTGCTTATTTCAATGCATCTATGGCTAGTAATTCAGTCTATGAACCATAAAGAAGTTGGAATACAGTAGGTTTAACACCAAAATAAATAAATAATGAGTTCATTGCAGTACCTTATGTGGTGGTTTTGTTTTCTTTCACTAACGGAGCTTATAAGATTTCATGTTGAGTTTTGTGTTGTGAACTTTTCAAGTTTTGGGTAAAGCTTTTATGGACTATGGAATAAAGAGTGGCAAGAGCCTAAGCTTGAGGATTCCTAGGGCACCCCAATATATTCAACAATAGCCAAAAGCCTAAGCTTGGGGATGCCCCTGGAAGGCATCCCCTCTTTCGTCTTCGTTCATTGGTAACTTTACTTGGAGCTATATTTTTATTCACCACATGATATGTGTTTTGCTTGGAGCGTCGTGTATTATATTGGTATTTGCTTGTTAGTTTACCACAATTATCCTTGCTGTAACAAACCTTTTGAGAGAAGCCTATTTGATTAGAATTTGCTAGAATACTCTATGTGCTTCACTTATATCTTTTGAGCTTGATAGTTTTTGCTCTAGTGCTTCACTTATATCTTTTAGAACATGGTGGTGGATTAATTTTGAAGAAATTGCTAGTCTCTCATGCTTCACGTATATTATTTTGAGAGTCTTTTAGAACAGCATGGTATTTTCTATGGTTACAATTTGGTCCTAGAATGATGAGCATCCAAGTTGGGTATAATAAAAACTATCATAGGATGTGAATTGGATGCTATGATCAATTTGATGCTTGATAATTGTTTTGAGATATGGAGGTAGTGATATTAAAGTCATGCTAGTTGGGTGATTATGAATTTAAAGAATGCTTGTGTTGAAGTTAGCAAGTCCCGTAGCATGCACGTATGGTTAAAGTTATGTAACAAATTTGAAACATGAAGTGTACCTGGCTTGTGCATCCTTATGAGTGGCGGTCGGGGACGAGCAATGGTCTTTTCCTACCAATCTATCCCCCTAGGAGCATGCGCGTAGTACTTGATTTTTGATGTCTTCTAAATTTTTGCAATAATTATATGAGTTCTTTTGACTAATGTTGAGTCCATGGATTATACGCACTTTTACCTTTCCGCCATTGCTGGCCTCTTCGGTACCGTGCATTGCCCTTTCTCACCTTGAGAGTATGTGCAAACTTCGCCGGTGCATCCAAAACCCGTGATACGATACGCTCTATCACACATAAACCTCCTTATATCTTCCTCAAAACAGCCACCATACCTACCTATTATGGCATTTCCATAGCCATTCCGAGATATATTGCCATGCAACTTTCCACCATTCCGTTTATCATCATCATGACATACATTACTTTTGTCATATTGCCATTGCATGATCATGTAGTTGACATCGTATTTGTGGCAAAGCCACCATGCATTATTTTTCATACATGTCACTCTTGATTCATTGCACCATCCCGGTACACCGCGGGAGGCATTCATATAGAGTCATATCTTGTTCTAGTTTCGAGTTGTAATTCATATGTTGTAATCAATAGAAGTGTGATGATCATCATTTTTAGAGCATTGCCCAAAGAAAAAAAAGAAGAAAGGCCAAAAGAAAAAAAAAGAAAGGCCCAAAAAAATAAAAAAAATAAAAACAAAAAGAAAAAAAAAGAAAAAAGAAAATAAATAAAAAGGGCAATGCTACTATCTCTTTTTCCACACTTGTGCTTCAAAGTAGCACCTTGTTCTTCATGTAATGAGTCTCATATATTGTGCTTCAAAGTAGCACCATGTTTTTCATATAGTGAGTCTCATAAGTTGTCTTTTTCATACTAGTGGGAATTTTTCATTATAGAACTTGGCTTGTATATTCCTACGATGGGCTTCCTCAAATGCCCTAGGTCTTCACGAGCAAACAAGTTGGATGCACACCCACTAGTTCTCTTTTGTTGAGCATTCATTTATAGCTCTAGTGCATCCGTTGCATGGCAATCCCTACTCCTCATGTTGACATCAATTAATGGGCATCTCCATAGCCCGTTGATTATCCTCGTCAATGTGAGACTTTCTCCTTTTTGTCTTCTCCACACAATCCCCATCATCATATTCTGTTCCACCCATAGTGCTATATCCATGGCTCACGCTCATGTATTGCGTGAAGGTTGAAAAAGTTTGAGATTATTTAAGTATGAAACAATTGCTTGGCTAGTCATCGCGGGTATAGAAGTTGGGAACATCTTTGTGTGACGAAAATGAAGCATAGCCTAACTATATGATTTTGTAGGGATGAACTTTCTTTTGCCATGATATTTTGAGAAGACATGATTACTTTGATTAGTATGCTTGAAGTGTTACTATTTCTTTTATCAGTATGAACTTTTATTTTGTATTATTTGGATCTGAACATTCATGCCACATTAAAGAAAATTACATTGAGAATTATGCTAGGTAGCATTCCACATCAAAAAATTCTCTTTTTATCATTTACCTACTCGAGGACGAGCAGGAATTAAGCTTGGGGATGCTGATACGTCTCCAATATATCTATAATTTTTGATTGTTCCATGCTATTATATTACCTGTTTTGGATGTTTATGGACTTTGTTTTATACATTTATATCATTTTTGGGACTAACGTACTAACCGGAGGCCCAGCCCATATTGCTGTTTTTTGCCTATTTCAGTATTTTGAAGAAAAGGAATATCAAACGGAGTCCAAACGTAATGAAACCTTTGGGAACGTGATTTTTGGAACGAACAAGATCCGGAGAGCTTGGAGTGCAAGTCAAGAAACAGCCGGAGCCTCCATGAGATAGGAGGGCGCCCCCCTGTAGGGTGCGCCCCCTGTCTCGTGGGACCCTCGGGCGTCCACCGACGTACCTCTTCCTCCTATATATACCTACGGACCCCGAAAACATCCAGGGGCACCACGAAACACAATTTACACCACCGTAACCTTCTGTATCCGCGAGATCCCATCTTGGAGCCTTCGTCGGCACTCTGCCAGAGGGGGGATCGACCATGGAGGGCCTCTACATCAACATCCTTGCCCCTCCTATGAGTTGTGAGTAGTTTACAACCGACCTACAGGTCCATAGTTATTAGCTAGATGGCTTCTTCTCTCTTTTTGGATCTCAATACAATGTTCTCCCCCTCTCTTGTGGAGATCTATTCGATGTAATCTCTTTTTGCGGTGTGTTTGTCGAGATCCGATGAATTATGAGTTTATGATCAGATTTATCTATGGATTTTAAATGAATCTTCTCTGAATTCTTTTATGTATGATTGAGTTATCTTTGCAAGTCTCTTCGAATTATCGGTTTGGTTGGGCCTACTAGATTGATCTTTCTTGCCATGGGAGAAGTGCTTAGCTTTGGGTTCAATCTTGTGGTGTTCTTACCCAGTGACAGAAAGGGTTGCAAGACACGTATTGTATTGTTGCCATCAAGGATAACAAGATGGGGATTATATCATATTGCATGAGTTTATCCCTCTACATCATATCATCTTGCTTAATGCGTTGCTCTGTTCTGAACTTAATACTCTAGATGCATGCTGGATAGCGGTCGATGTGTGGAGTAATAGTAGTAGATGCAGGCAGGAGTCAGTCTACTTGTTATGGATGTGATGCCTATATACATGATCATGCCTAGATAACGTCATAATTATTCACTTTTCTATCAATTGCTCGACAGTAATTTGTTCACCCACCATAATACTTATGCTCTCGAGAGAAGCCTCTAGTGAAACCTATGGACCCCGGGTCTATCTCCTATCATATTTGCTTTCAATCTACTTTTATTTGCATCTTTACTTTTTGCATATATATTATAAAATACCAAAAATATATTTATCTTATCATACTATCTCTATCAGATCTCACTTTCGCAAGTGGCCGTGAAGGGATTGATAACCCCTTTATTGCGTTGGTTGCGAGTTCTCAATTTGTTTGTGTAGGCGCGTGGGACTTTGGAGGAGCCTCCTACTGGATTGATACCTTGGTTCTCAAAAACTGAGGGAAATACTTACGCTACACTTGCTGCATCACCCTCTCCTCTTCGGGAAAAACCAATGCTAGCTCAAGACGTAGCAGTGCCATGTTTAAAGTGAATGTAGTTGTCTCTAACGCATAACCCCAAAATGATAGTGGTAAATCGGTAAGAGACATCATAAATCGCACCATATCCAATAAAGTGATGTTACGACGTTCGGACACACCATTATGCTGTGGTGTTCCAGGTGGCGTGAGCCGTAGAACTATTCCACATTGTTTAAATTGAAGGCCAAACTCGTAACTCAAATATTCTCATCTACGATCAGATCATAGAAACTTTATTTTCTTGTTACAATGATTCTCAACTTCACTCTGAAATTCTTTTAACTTTTCGAATATTTGAGACTTGTGTTTCATTAAGTAGATATACCCATATCTGCTTAAATCATCTGTGAAGGTCAGAAAATAACGAGCCTTAACACTCATCGGACCGCATACATCGGTACGTATTATTTCCAATAAGTCATTAGCTTGTTCCATTGTTCCGGAGAACGGAGTTTTAGTCATCTTTCCCATAAGGCACGGTTCGCAAGTATCAAATGATTCATAATCAAGTGATTCCAAAAGCCAATCATCATGGAATTTCTTCATGCGCTTTACACCAATATGACCTAAACGGCAGGGCCACAAGTGTGTTGCACTATCGTTATCAACTTTGCATCTTTTGGCATCAATATTATGATTATGTGTATCACTATGATCGAGATTCAATAAACCATCAACATTGGGTGTATGACCATAGAAGGTTTTATTCATGTGAACAGAATAACAATTATCCTTTGTCTTTAAATGAATAACCGTATTGCAATAGATATGATCTAATCATATTCATGCTCAACGCAAACACCAAATAATATTTATTTAGGTTCAACACTAATCCCGAAAGTAGAGGGGTTGTGCGATGATGATCATATCAACTTGGAACTACTTCCAACACACATCGCCACTTCACCCTCAACTAGTCTCTGCTTATTCTGTAACTCCTGTTTTGAGTTACTAATCTTAGCAACCGAACAAGTATCAAATACCCAAGGGCTACTACGAACACTAGTAAGGTACACATTAATAATATGTATATCAAATATACCTTTGTTCACTTTTCCATCCTTCTTATCCGCCAAATATTTGGGGCAGTTCCACTTCGAGTGACCATTTCCTTTGCAGTAGAAGCACTCAGTTTCAGGCTTAGGTCCAGCTTTGGGCTTCTTCATGGGAGTGACAACTTGTTTGCCATTCTTCTTGAAGTTCCCTTTATTTCCCTTGCCCTTTTCTTGAAACTAGTGGTCTTGTTTAATCATCAACCCTTGATGCTCTTTCTTGATTTCTACCTTCGTCGATTTCAGCATCACGAAAGCTCAGGAATCGTTTCCGTCATCTCTTGCATACTATAGTTCATCATGAAGTTCCAGTAACTTGTTGATGGTGACTAGAGAATTCTGTCAATCACTATCTTATCTAGAAGATTAACTCCCACTTGATTGAAGTGATTTTAGTACCCAGACATTCTGAGCACATGCTCACTAGTTGAGCAATTCTCCTCCATCTTTTAGGCAAAGTACTTGTCAGAGGTCTCATACCTCTTGACTCGGGCATGAGTCTGAAATACCAATTTCAGCTCTTGGAATATCTCATATGCTCTGTGACATTTCAAGAACGTTTTTAAAGTCCCGGTTCTAAGACGTAAAGCATGATGCACTAAACTATCAAGTAGTCCTCATATTGAGCTAGCCAAATGTTCATAACATCTGCATCTGCTCCTGCAATAGGTCTATCACCTAGCGGTGCATCAAGGACATAATTATTCTGTGCATCAATGAGGATACACCTCAGATCATGGACCCAGTCTGCATCATTCCTACTATCATCTTTCAACTTAGTTTTCTCTAGGAACATATAAAAACATAAGGAAGCTATAACGCGAGCTATTGATCTACAACATAATTTGCAAAATACTATCAGGACTAAGTTCATGATAAATTAAAGTTCAATTAATCATATTACTTAAGAACTCCCACTTAGATAGACATCCCTCTAGTCATCTAAATGATCACGTGATCCAAATCAACTAAACCATGTCCGATCATCACGTGAGATGGAGTAGTTTTCAATGGTGAACAACACTATGTTGATCATATCTACTATATGATTCACACTCGAACTTTCGGCCTCTAGTGTTCCGAGGCCATATCTACATATGCTAGGCTCGTCAAGTTTAACCCGAGTATTCTGCGTGTGCAAAACTGGCTTGCACTCGTTGTATGTGAACGTAGAGCCTATCACACCCAATCATCACGTGGTGTCTCAGTGCGAAGAACTGTCGCAACGGTGCATACTTAGGGAGAACACTTATACCTTGAAATTTAGTAAGGGGTCATCTTATAATGCTACCGCCAAACTAAGCAAAATAAGAAGCATATAGATAAACATCACATGCAATCAAAAAATGTGACATGATATGGCCATCATCATCTTGTGCTCATGATCTCCATCATTGAAGCATCGTCATGATCTCCATCGTCACCGGCGCGACACTTTGATCTCCATCATAGCATCGTTGTCGTCTCGCCAACTATTGTTACTACGACTATCGCTACCGCTTAGTGATAAAGTAAAATAATTACATGGCGATTGCATTGCATACAATAAAGTGACAACCATATGGCTCCTGCCAGTTGCCGATAACTTTGTTACAAAACATGATCATCTCATACAACAATTATATCACATCATGCCTTGACCATATCACATCACAGCAAGCCCTGCAAAAACAAGTTAGACATCCTCTACTTTGTTGTTGCAAGTTTTACGTGGCTGCTACGGGCTTCTAGCAAGAACCGATCTTACCTACGCATTAAAACCACAACGATTTTCGTCAATTGTGATGTTTTAGCCTTCAACAAGGACCAGGCGTAGCCACACTCGATTCAACTAAAGTTGGAGAAACAGACAGCCGCCAGCCACCTATGTGCATAAGCACGTCGGTAGAACCAGTCTCATGAAAGTGGTCATGTAATGTCGGTCCGGGCTACTTCATCCAACAATACCGCCGAATCAAAGTATGACATGCTGGTAAGAAGTATGACTATTATCGCCCACAACTCTTTGTGTTCTACTCGTGCATATAACATCTACGCATAAACATGGCTCGAATGACACTATTGGGGAACAAGGTAATTTCCAAAAAAATCCTATGATCACGCAAGATCTATCTAGGTGATGCATAGCTACGAGAGGAGAGAGTGTGTCCACATACCCTCATAGACCGAAAGCGGAAGAATTTAGTAACGCGGTTGATGTAGTCGAACTTCTTCGCGATCCAACCGATCAAATACCGAACGTACGGCACCTCCACGTTCAGCACCCGTTCAGCTCGATGACGTCCCCCGTACTCTTGATACAGTTGAGGTTGAGGGTGAGTTCCGTCAGCACGACGGCATGATGACGGTGACGATGATGCTACCGGTGATGATGATGCTACCGGTGCAGGGCTTCACCTAAGCTCTGCAACGGTATGATCGAGGTGTGTAACTATGGAGGGGGGGCACGCACACGGCTAAAAGATCAACTTGTGTGTCTATGAGGTGCCCCCTTGCCACGTATATAAAGGAGGGAGGGAGAAAGGAGGCCGGCAAGGTTGGGCGCGCCAAGGGGGGAGTCCTACTTGGACTCCTAGTCCAAGTAGGATTCGCCCCCCCCCCCCTTTCCTTTCTTCCACCAGAGGGAAAGGGAAGGGAGAGAGAGGGAGAAGGAAAGAGGGGGCCCGACCCCCTCCCCTAGTCCAATTCGGTTTGGGAAAGGGGAGGGCGCGGCCCTCCCTTGTGGCCTCTCTCCTCTCCTCCAATAAGGCCCAATAGGCCCATTACTTCTCCCGGGGGTTTTTGGTAACCTCCCGGCACTCCGGAAAAATGCCCGAACCACTTGGAACCATTCCAATGTCCAAATGCAACCTTCCAATATATGCATCTTTATGTATCGACCATTTCAAGACTCCTCATCATGTCCGTGATCTCATCCGGGACTCTGAACAAACTTTGGTCATCAAAAACACAAAACTCATAATACAAATCGTCACAGAACATTAAGCATGCGGACCCTACGGGTTCGAGAACTATGTAGACATGATCGAGACACATCTCCAATCAATAACCAATAGTGGAACATGGATGCTCATATTGGCTCCTACATATTATACGAAGATCTTTATAGGTCAAACCGCATAATAACATATGTTGTTCCCTTTGTCATCGCTATGTTACTTTCCCCGAGATTCGATCATCATTATCTTCATACCTAGTTCAATATCGTTACCGGCAAGTCTCTTTACTCGTTCGGTAATGCTTCGTCCCGCAACTAACTCATTAGTCACATTGCTTGCAAGGCTTATAGTGATGAGCATTACCGAGAGGGCCCAGAGATACCTCTCCAACAGATGGAGTGAAAAATCCTAATCTCGATCTATGCCAACCCAACAAACACCTTCAGAGACACCTGTAGAGAATTTTTATAATCACCCATTTACGTTGTGATGTTTGATAGAACACAATGTGTTCCTCCGGTATCCAGGAGTTGCATAATCTCATAGTCTGAGGAACATGTATAAGTCATGAAGAAAGCAGTAGCAATGAAACTGTAACGATCATAATGGTAAGCTAACGGATGGGTCATGTCCATCACATCATTCTCCTAATGATGTGATCCCGTTCATCAAATGAAAACACATGTCTATGGTTAGGAAACATAACCATCTTTGATCAACGAGCTAGTCGAGTAGAGGCATACTAGGGACACTTTCTTTTGTCTATGTATTCACACATGTACTAAGTTTCCGGTTAATACAATTCTAGCATGAATAATAAACATTTAGCATGATATAAGGAAATATAAATAACAACTTTATTTTTTCTTCTAGGGCATGTTTCCTTCAATGTCCAATTGTCGTGGTTGGAATTTTGTATTGTTGTGCATGTGAGGAATAAATCGAATTTGGCTGCACTTAATACATGAGAAACATACACAAGTGCTATATTTCCTAGTTCTTAATCTTGATTGGTTTGGATAAATGGGTTTTCCATGTGGCTTGAATTAATCTGATGAATCTACAATGTGCTTATTTT
This sequence comes from Triticum dicoccoides, assembly GCF_002162155.2. Lineage (NCBI taxonomy): Eukaryota > Viridiplantae > Streptophyta > Magnoliopsida > Poales > Poaceae > Triticum > Triticum dicoccoides. The sequence continues at coordinate 51,414,755 of NC_041387.1, forward strand.
TCATCAACATATTTTACTGATAGCATGTGAACCCTTACTTAACCTGATGAGTAACTATCTTATATGTGTTGCAGGGAAACAATGGGAAGCACTAAGGTTTACAATCGAGGTTAGCACGTGCATGGTCCGTTGTCTAATAGCACATTATTGTGCAACTGCAGGAACCATTCTAATACTCAGGTTTTTAACAATTTGGTCTTGCACATGTAGGTCCTGCTGTCAGAGGTTTTGACCCACTATTCAACCCTTTTTGCATATGGGGAAATGAGTTGTCCATGAATATCAATCAAGTCAAGAAACTCAGAAAGATTGTTAGGATAAGGAAATTGGCGACAAAAAACAAGATCTTTGTCTGCACAATGAAGAAGACATCAGTTCACTATAAGATGGTAATAACTATTATACCTTGCCTTTTTTTATTCCTTTGCCCCATTTCCAATATAGAGAAGATATTATGCACATCCTTGTTTTCAGGCCTTTCCAAAGCAGTTCACTGATGATTACCTCTCAAACCACCTCCATGGTCAGGAGGCGAGGAAGGTTTTCATACAACACCCATGGTTCAATATTGAAGTGTTCCTGAAGAGGACGAAGGATGGACGGTCAATCATCCACATGCACTGGCCTAAAGTTGCAAAGACCTTCAACATCAATGAAGGATCAATATTCGCCTTCTGCTTCAGCAGTTTCCCGATGAGATGCATCTTTCTATGTACCATCTATGATGCTAATTTTGAAAGGTCATGTGAAACTTGGTACTAGTGCAGTTGTGTAATGGGGTAGCTGAGTGCTGAAGCTATCGTGTTGTACTCTGGTGTATTTCAATTATGAAATCCTGCTTCCTTAATATAGGAATGAAATATATTATGTGTTTAATATGAATGTCAATTAGATTAATAAATGGATTATTAATAATAGGGCAATTAGCCTGCTAATTGATTTTTGCTATTGCAAACGGATATTGAGAAAATACCATGGCTGATGACCTAAGGCAACGCACATAAACCTTGTTGGATCGATGAACAATCACACACGACATTCTCTTCAAAACTGTTTGCGTTAGGCCACCTTGCGGAAACGTTTACCGCATAAAAACTATGTGTGATGGAGAGCCTTGTTGGGGAACGTTGCAGAAAATAAAAAAATTCTATGCTTCACCAAGATCAATCTATGGAGTTCATCTAGCAACGAGAGAGAGGAGTGCATCTACATACCCTTGTAGATCGCGAGTGGAAGCGTTCAAGAGAACGGGGTTGAGGGAGTCGTACTCGTCGTGATCCAAATCACCGATGATCCTAGTGCTGAACGGATAGCACCTCTGTGTTCAACACACGTACGGTTGGGGAAGACGTCTCCTCCTTCTTGATCCAGCAAGGGGGAAGAAGAGGTTGATGGAGATCCAGCAGCACGACGGCGTGGTGGTGGAAGCAGCAGCGATCTCGGCAGGGCTTCGCCAAGCTCTACGAGAGGGAGAGGTATTGCAGAGGGAGAGGGAGGCGCCAGGAGCATGGGGTGTGCAGCCCTCCCTCCCCCCTCTTTATATAGGGCCCCTAGGGGGCCGGCCCTAGGAGATCCAATCTCCAAGGGGGACGGCCAAGGGGGTGGCTTGCCCCCCAAGCCAAGTGGAGGCGCCCCCACCCCTAGGGTTTCCAACCCTAGACGCAGGGGGGCCCAAGGGGGGGGCGCACCAGCCCACCTGGGGCTGGTTCCCCTCCCACTTCAGCCCATGGGGCCCTCCGGGATAGCTGGCCCCACCCGGTGGACCCCCGGGACCCTTCCCGTGGTCCCGGTACAATATGAGTGACCCCTGAAACTTTCCTGATGGCTGAAACTGGACTTCCTATATATAATTCTTTACCTCCGGACCATTCCGGAACTCCTCGTGACGTCCGGGATCTCATCCGGGACTCCGAACAACTTTTGGGTTACTGCATACTAATATCTCTACAACCCTAGCGTCACTGAACCTTAAGTGTGTAGACCCTACGGGTTCGGGAGACACGCAGACATGACCGAGACGACTCTCCAGTCAATAACCAACAGCGGGATCTGGATACCCATGTTGGCTCCCACATGCTCCTCGATGATCTCATCGGATGAACCACGATGTCGAGGATTCAAGTAACCCCGTATACAATTCCCTTTGTCAATCGGTACGTTACTTGCCCGAGATTCGATCGTCGGTATTCCAATACCTCATTCAATCTCGTTACCGGCAAGTCACTTTACTCGTACTGTAATGCATGATCCCGTGACCAAACACTTGGTCACTTTGAGCTCATTATGATGATGCATTACCAAGTGGGCCCACAGATACCTCTCCGTCATACGGAGTGACAAATCCCAGTCTCGATCCGTGTCAACCCAACAGACACTTTCGGGGATACCCGTAGTATACCTTTATAGTCACCCAGTTTGCAACATTTGGTACACCCAAAGCATTCCTACAGTATCAGGGAGTTACACGATCTCATGGTCTAAGGAAAAACTACTTGACATTGGAAAAGCTCTAGCAAACGAACTACACGATCTTGTGCTATGCTTAGGATTGGGTCTTGTCCATCACATCATTCTCCTAATGATGTGATCCCGTTATCAACGACATCCAATGTCCATAATCAAGAAACCATGACTATCTGTTGATCAACGAGCTAGTCAACTAGAGGCTTACTAGGGACATGTTGTGGTCTATGTATTCACACATGTATTACGATTTCCGGATAACACAATTATAGCATGAATAAAAGACAATTATCATGAACAAGGAAATATAATAATAATCATTTTATTATTGCCTCTAGGGCATATTTCCAACAAGCCTTTGCTACACAGTTTCTTCTACGCACCATGTGTGATGCATTCAATAACACAAATGATAATTTTTTTAATATTGTGTGCGATGGGAACGCCATCACAAACGATTTAACGGGGAAAATTGTGTGTGATGTACCTACGAATGGAAATGTTTTTCTTGCAGCGATTGTGCGGGATGTATATACGAACTGAAACGTTTCATGGGGACTGACTGTGTGGGATGTACTTACGATCGGAAATTATTTCACCTGTATAATTGTTTTTTAGCACTACTGTACATATAACCGTATTTGCTCGCTCGATGGTCGCACACGACCTCATTTTGCCGAGCGTGTGTGCCAGGAGGGCATATCCCCGACGGCTTCTGGGTCATGTGGGAAGGACCCCCTAATCGCCCACACTCACTAGGTGACGGTTCCGAACGCCGTCATGGAAAGGGATTAAAAACCGTTTGTATAGCACCTCGTTGTACCATTGTCCATACATCGTGTTTATGCTAATTGTTTTCCTGTACTGTGGTATGCCGATGCCGATTTTACTCATTAGTCTTATCTTTGTGTCACAGTTCATGGAGTTATTGGAGGTACCATCTTTTTGATAGAGAGGTGACATTCCCATTGTGTACTACAAACTTGAACCGGTACTACACTTTCCTATCATTAGCATATCAATTGATCAGGCACTTGATTACTAATACTACCAATTGTGTCTTTTCTACTGAATCTGCGGTAGCTCCATGCTATGGCATTTATTTCCGCTCATACCATGGTATTCTTGGTTCTGGGTAATGGATGTATGGCTTCATGTATCTTCATGTCTATTTGGCATGATTTGTAGCGAGTTTCTCCGGTGTCTATCCCGATTCTAGTGCCTTGTTATTTCTAGCAAGGCAATGCTTGTGTTAATACCTATGGTAGAATAGCACGTGTTATGATTAATAACTACAATTAATCTGCATACTGAATACGCAAGATGGTCAACCATCAAATTGAGTGCTAGCATTAATCTTACATCCTGGTTGTTCCTTCTCCCACTTCTCTGTTTTCCTATGATCTGAATATTCTTAATTTTGAATACTTGCAGGTACCTTATGAATTGAACTTTGAACACTTGCAGCTTCTGAACTGAATTTTGAAGCATGCACGCAACTTCATCTCAAGCATCGGGTTGACTTGAGGCCTGACATTGGTGAGGTCAGAGACGACAATTCATGGCGGTGGCTGTCGACAACGGCCAGGACGTCAAGTTGGTTGTCTACCATTTGCTCCAGCCCGCTTCATATGTTTTCCTTCTCCCCCTCTGTTTTTTACGTACGTCTCTCATCTCCATTTCTTTTCCTTTTACAGAAAAAACTAGCACACCTCTCTCCCTCGCGCGAGTGATGAATTAGTCGTGTGAAATCTTTGTGTGACATTTCAATGCCCAATACCTGCTCAGGCGTCGCCGCCACTCTGTGCCTGTCGCAACGTTAGCTCTCCCATTTATGCACCATCGCCACCACCGGCACGGTAGCCTGTGCAGCCACCTCAAGCATCCTCCGCCACCCATGCCATGTCCCCTATGTGACGCGGGATCTTCCTCATCGGACGAGGAAACCAGAACCTCGGCCGCCATCTCACATGCGTCAGCGTGCACCTCTGTATGCGGTGAGAATGATGCATTTCCCAATGGGACATCTTTCTTTAGCAAACTTTATGTTCTTACAAGGATAATTTACAAGATCTTGGTATTATCGTAACACCTACTGGTGACATGGTTTTCAGTAGCCATGGCGATGATCCTTATGAGCAGAACCATAATGACAAACAAACGGGTTAATAGAATTCATAAAGTTGCAAATTATTTGCTGTATTCAATAATGCTTTCAATTTCAATGAAAATTGTTAACTGGACTACCATGATTGCGGTGGTCTATTATTCTGCAAAAGGTAGTTTTATCGCCATTTAATGTTTTCATTCACATCCATGATCATATATGTTGTCTGACAAGATGCGAGTTATCAACCACTTAGTTCTTATCTTTCTTTCCATCATATATTTGTACAATTAATTAACTTTCATTGCATCATGCTTCTGGATAATGAATAAAATGATGTACCAGTTGGATTACTTCTTCATCAACCTATGTTCCACTCAACATTCATTTTTTTTATTACTTCTTCACCAACTTATGCTCCACTTTACATTTATATCATGGAAAAATAGTTGTCGCTGGTGACCTTGTATATAGTCGTTTTTGCAGGCATGGGTGTTTGCATTTTCTCTTTTCTACCCGTTGCAACGCACGGACCCTTTTGCTAGTAATATTTTAATATATGATTAGCATTTATAAATACAATGATTAATAATTCTTTCAAATACATGTGTGTCGTCTACTTTTTTTCATAAACATTGGACGCTTCTCATACAAGTCTGAATATTTATTTGATATACATTTAACATGTTCTAAATTCAAGATTAACATTTTTTATAATGCGGGATACCTTTTATTGAAACGCATGAACATTTTGAAATGTTACAAACATTATTTTTTGTATGCTCTCAACATTTTCATATAAATTTAAAACATTTATTTTATATTTTATTAAAATGTTATAATATTTGGTTAAGATTTTTTAATTTCACATACATTTTTTGAAACAATTGAACATTTTTAAAATGCCACATATACTTTTAATATGCTATTAACATTTTTTAAATTAAGTTATATTTTATATTTTGCTAACATTTATAAATTCAATATTTTTTATATCTTTACGTTTTAAAATATATGTCTCAACAATATTTTTAAAATATATGTCTCAACAATATTTACGAAAATGAGTATAAAGAAAAACAAACAAAGGACAAAACATGAGAAAAGACGAACTTACATGAAACCTACCTAGACCGGCTCATTTCGCGATGCCTGATGTGAGCGGTTGCTCCAACTCTCAAGATTTTACTTGGGGAAGAGAGCCCGAGGTAATTAATGAAACAATTTTGGTGCTAATTCCCATGGTAAAAACCATGTTGTCCCCATTGAAACCAATTAGTCTGGACAATGTCTTATATAAGATTGCTTCTAAGGTGTTACCTAACCATTAAAGCAAGTGTTGCTAGAAATTATTTGAGAGAAGCAATTTGCCATTATTTGAGGATGCTTAATCACTAACAACATTTCAGCTAATGAGTGCCTCCATTTTATTGAAGAGGAATAAGGTCTACAAAAATAGATTTTGTGCTCTCAAACTTGACATGATGAAGGTTTATGATCGTGTGGAGTAGGAGTACCTAAAGGCTATAATGAGCAAGTTGGGTTTTGCACCAACTTGAATTTCCTTGGTTATGGGTTTTATTGGTACTGTCAAGTTCTCGGTGATGTTTAATGGATCTAGATTGGAGGAATTTAAAGCATCCTGAGGGATTAAACAGGGGACCACATCTCTCCTTATTTGTGCTTACCACCAGCGGAGGCCCTTGTCATCGCACCTGAGTGGAATCAGGGTAGCCCTAGCGGCCCTGACGGTAAGCCATCTTATCTTCGCTGATGACAACCTCGTGTTTGTTAAAGCAAATACTAATAGAGCTATGGAGTTATCTGCACTGTTGGATTGGTATTGTGCTGCCTCGGGTCAGTGGGTGAATCTGTCAAAATCCTCTACTTTTTCAATAAGGGTTGCATGTAAAGTCTTAGGATGGAGGTAAAGAATGCTTTGCATTTGCCACATGAATCTCTTTCTAAAAAAATTTTTGGTATGCCTTCTAACGTGAAAAACTCAAAAAAGGTGCCTTCAAGTACCTAAAAGATATATTATAAGTAAGGATGGGTGGAGAAGCTTCTCTCCATAGGGGCGAAGGATGTTCTATTTCCCAAGCAATCCCAGTTTTCTCCATGTTCTGCTTTAAGCTACTACTTGGACTATGCAAACACATAAATGCTCTCATCACGACGTTTTGGTGGGGAAGAAAGGAAGACCAATTGGGTCTTTTGAACATCTCTCAACGTACATTCATGCTTATCCAAGCACGCACATGCGTAGTTTACTCTACTGTACTAGCTTCCATGACTTACCTTGAAAACATAATATTAAAACGATCCTAGTAACTAACCAACTAACGGCTCTAGGTCGCTTAACCGATAAGTTTGGCACACTCCCAATTTGAATAATGTTTATGACTTCGAAAAATATTCATGATTTTGAAAAATATTGATAAGTTTGAAAAATAATATTGAATTCAAAAAAATTATGAATTGATAAATGTTTTTAGTTATGTTTTTTTTCTCAAATTTGAAAAATATATTGGAAATTAAAAATATATTCATGATTTTCTAAAATTCTTGTGAATTCAGAAAATGTTTGTGAATTCCAAAAACTATTCACAAATTTAATATTTTTTTGCAAATTCAAAAATATGTTTCTGAATTCAGAAAAAATACTAATTCAGAAAAATATTCATGAGTTTGAAATATGTTCATGAATTTAAAATAAGGTTCAGAAATTCAAAAGGTGTTCAATGTTCATGAATTTCAAAAAAATATTCTCAAATTTAAATATTCTTTGTAGATTACAAAAAAGTTCACGAATTAAATAAATCTTGGAAATTTCTTTGTGTATTCAAAAAATATTTTGGAAGTTAAAAATTGATTGTGAGTTTGAAGGACATGTTTACACGTACAACTACAGAAAGATCTACCACCATGCAGTGGATTTCTGGCGTGAAGGAAATGAGCGCTCTGCTTAGGGGGTGTTTGGTTCAGAAGTCCTACGACTTTTTCTAGTCCCAGGGACTAATAAAAAAAGACTCTCTAGTAGAGTCTTTTTCTAGTCCCTGTAGAAAAAATCCCTCCCGTTTGGTTCCTAGGGACTTTTTAGGGACTTTTTCTAGTCTCTGGGACTAAAAAGTCCCTGAACCAAACACCCCCTTAGTTGTATATGAGCGATGCATTAATTGTGCCTTTTTTCACATTTACAACATGGAGGAGCCCACTTAGGATACGACTGGATCGTCCGGTTAGCGTTGGACCCGGAGGGAGACACCTTCCTAGGTAATGACATTACTTAAAACATCTCCTAATGTACCTTCGTGCTTAACGAAGCATTCACACACATTCTTTACGCAACAAACTTCCATAGCTTACCTTGAAAACACAATATTAAACGATTCTAGTGACTAACGGCGCCAGGTCGTTTAACCGACAAGTGTGGCACGCTCCCAAATTCGAGTGGTTTGATGTGTTCCCACATCGACAAGAGCTTCTACTATTTATTTTTCTGTTTAAAATGAAAGACATATGGGCTTGTTAGGCAAGGTCAAATATTTGACACCCGGCAGTTTTTGGGCTGATAATAGCAACGTGTGTGGAGCTTGACCAACGTGCAAACGTGTAAGAATGATACGGTCCGTCAAAGCACAGCCCATTTAAAGCTTCTGGTCCGCTGAATTTGTCTAGGGAAAAAAAGTCGAAAAAACGGAAGGAAGTTTTTTCCTTGAAAACGAAGAACTGACGGAAGGGATCGCGCCACGCCGCGCGCCCTTCCCGCCGCGCACTAGCGGCCACTCGGTGGTTTCCGGCTACCTGTAGTTTGCGCAGCGCGTCGTGGTCGAGCCATCGTGTTTGAACGTGTGCCTCGTCCGGCCATCTCCATGGCGACGGCCGTCTCGCTCTCCCTTTCCCGCGCCGTCCTCCACACCTCCGCTCCTCGGCCAACGTTCCACCGCCGCGTGTCCGTCTCAGGCGCCGGCTCCACACTCCCGGACGCGCGCCGTCTTTGTCGCCGTTCATCGGCCGTCTCTGCCGCGGCAGGGGCTTCTCCGGCCGAAGTCGGCACCGCCGCGTGGGACGCCCTCGGCGGCGTCTCCGTCTTCGCCGCTGGCACCGGCGACGCCGTGCCGCTCAGGGACCTGTGGGACCCGTCCGAGGTATCCAACTCCCAAGTTCACCCGAACTAACCTCGTTCCGGCATCGTGCAGTTTTACTACATGGTGTTGGTAATCGATCAGCTCAACCAGTGTTGTTTCTGCGAGCAGGGGGTGGTCGTGGTCGCGCTGCTAAGGCATTTCGGATGCTTCTGCTGGTGAGGAAATGGAGGCGTATCGGTGGTGCAATGCTTGCCGCGTTTCTCGCTTGTTGGCCGGCTGCTAAACTTTGCTGTCTGCCATGTGTAACAGCTGGGAGCTGGCCTCTGATCTGAAGAAATCCATGCCGAAATTCGAGTCTGCGGGAGCTAAACTAATCGCCATCGGCGTCGGCACCTCTGACAAGGCACGCATTCTCGCCGACGGGGTAAGGCTGTGCTGAGTTCGTGTTTCTTGGTTGGTGTTAGCACTAGCACCGTGCAATGTTCCAGTTCCAGTAGAGGCAAGAAGTGGTAGACTCTTTGCAGATGTGGTTGTCTTCATGAGATTCAGTTTGATCAGGCTATCCCGATGTCACTTTTCAATTGTTCTGCTTCTGTTCTGAGCATGCATGGAGCTGACTGTTCTCTGGGATGATTTGCATTGCAGCTGCCATTTCCTGTGGATAGCTTGTACGCCGACCCCGAGCGCAAGGTGACAGTTCACTCCATTAATCCGTTCTTCAGTACTGATTCAGTGATGCCGCAACAGTATCAACAGTAATGAGAAAATGCATGTGCTTATCTGATGGTCAATCCACATACTTTTTTTTTTTTGAGCTAAGTCAATCCACATACATAGTCTGCTTCAGTGCGTGAAGAGAAGTTTGTGGTGTTTTGGGGTCTCAAACTCTCAATAATGACTGACGGTGAACTCATCTTTTCAGGCTTACAATGTCTTGGGCCTGTACCACGGATTAGGCCGTACACTCTTCAGTCCAGCCAGTGTAAGCATCCTCACCGCATATTTCCCTTTTAATTCTGATCATGCAATTGTTCCTTCAGAAGCCACTTGCATCAACGCCACTGAAATGTTTGATGTCCCTGCGCATGATGAAGGCAAAAATATACTCGAGGCTCGACTCCATCAAGGAGGCGACCAAGAACTACACGCTGAAAGGCACACCGGCAGACCTGACGGGCGTCATGCAGCAGGTTAAGCCGAATTCATCAGTCCTCTGTATCGCATTTGTTATTTATAGAAGAAGAAGTTTGGAGTCTCGTGGATTCGCTTCTTGGTAGATCGTCATTGATTGGTTCGGTGTTTTGCTCGTGTCGATTTCTGCAGGGTGGGATGTTTGTGTTCAGAGGAAAAGAACTGCTGTACGCATGGAGAGATGAAGGGACCGGCGATCACGCACCCTTGGATGATGTCCTCGGCATCTGTCGCCAAGTTCCCGTTGCTTGACGTTTTATTAGGCAGATATGTATTGGGTTCATCGATGTATTTGGTGTGCCAGAGACAGAAACTGGACTCACAAGTTTCGCATGTTTGATAAGCCATTGCTGGGCAGATATCAAATTCTGCTCCGGATAGCATTTGCTGCTGCTCGTCAAATTTTTTCTTCTGTAAATGTTAAAAACTTCAAATATTTTTGTAAATGTTCTGCTTTGGGTAGCATTGGTGCAATGGTGCTGCTCGTCGAATTTTATTTTTTTTGCAAACGTTAAAAATTCAAAATTTTATATATCCATGTCCGAATGTTGCATGCGAATGTTTTTGTGTGTGTGTTGGGGAGCGGGAGCCAAATAATTTCAACCTGTGGAAAATATATATTTTTTAACTATGTATTAGATGTTCTATCAATGTAACTCGCTGTGCGACTAGTTTTCCGCCCAAATTATTAGAGATAAGGTACAACTGAATCAAATATGTTGTGGATTTTGAACTATTCGGGAAAGAACCATTGTAGTCAATGACAAACAGGACCATTTTTTGCTGCCATGGGAAAATCAAACTATTTTTTAACCATGTCAAAAAAAATGTAATATGCTACCGTGGCAACTTCAAATATGCTGCCATGTCAAATAAAAAAAAACCGCTGCCATTGCAAAAATGATATCTCCCCATGAATGCTCCATAAAACTTGGGATGGCAAATTCAGTTTTTGTTCTTCTAAACAAACATGTCATATTTTTAGAAAACTTGTAATGGTAACATGATTTTTTTTGTCTTCGAACTATTTTTTGTTTTTTGCTTTTTTACCATGGCAATTTTCATTAGACTTACCACAAAATTTATTTAACATACCATGAAAATCCTTTTTAGATACTATTAGATATGTTGACAGTAAATTTTTGCCTTCTCACGAGCAGAAATTTGTTTGCAACACATAACTTGTCATGTGAACACTAAGATTTTTTGAATAAAATTTCCATGTTTTGTACAGAACAAAAACCATTTAATTTGTAATGAAACTTTTTTCAACATTTTTTGTCGTTTTTGTGTTTTACATATGATTTTTATCCAAATATGCTCTATGACATGGAAAATGTTTATAAAATGGCAATTTTTTGAATACTGTCTTTTTATATCTTTCTTTCGAGTAACTACTGTCTTTTTGATCTACATTGTGGCAAATCCTTTTTTATATAATTTTAATTTTTTCTTCACAAGCGAATGTTGATTGGACCAAGAGGCCTATCAAAGACAGACATGCCGCTGGGTTTGCGGGGTGGAGTCAGGGTATCGGGTCACGACTATGTATCACTCGTATTCGTAAGTACATCTCGGGAGCTCCTATTCGGCACTTCAGGGTTCAGGCGCCAGGGAAGCTCCCTGGCACCCATGCGTTGACGCTGGTGGACCGACCCATGTACTCGATCGCATTTAAGAAAACACCGAAAGAATTCCCAAAAAGGGAAAAAATCATGAATTCAAAAATGTTCAGGGGTTTAAGTTCTTGAATTTGAAAAAACGTTTATTGATTTGAAAATAGTTCATCAAAGTTGGAAAAAAAGTGCATCAAATTTGAAAATTTTCATTAAACTTTTAGAAAAGATCGTCGAATTTTAAGAAAAGTTGATCATTTAGAAAAAAAACTCATTTTTTGACAAAAAATTCAATGAATTTTAAAATGTTCACCATTTTTTATTAAAAAGCTCAGCTAATTTGAAAAAAGTGCATCAAAATTGAAAAGGTTCATCAATGATTTTGTGAAAAAGTTCATATATTTGAAAAACGTTTGTGCATTGAGAAAAAAAGTAAATGAAAATAAAAAAGAACAAGAAAAAAAGGAACAAAGAAAAAGAAATTACCTCTTGAATTGCAGCGAACTGAAGAAAGAATAAAGCAAAAAAAAAAAGAACTTAGTAATCACCCTTGTGAAGAAGCCGTAGTGCTTACTACTGTTCTGTGTTACCCCACATGTCTCGAGTTCTATCTCCATCAGCTGCACCTTTTTGAAGCTTAGCAGAAAAGATTAAAAAATGAATGGACCGGCCCAGCTCGAGCGGGGAATGTGCTCCGGATGGTGAAAAAACCTTTAGGGCTCCTTTGATTCAGAGGAATTCTATAGGAATTCTGGAGGATTGAAATCCTTAGGAATTTTCCTTATGTTGGGCCTTTGAACCTGTTCAAAAATTCATCCGAGTAACCAGTTAACTTGCCGATTAATCCCTACTCATAGGGTCACCGAGTAGCCTATAAACCAATAAATCGTTTGATTAATTAATTAAATGGCCGATTAACTTGCCAATTAGCCAATTAATCCCCTACTCACCAGCAAACCGAACAGCTACCAGTTAACGATTTCCTCAACAATGCTTTGATTCATAGGATTGGATCACATAGGAATTTTTTCTATGTTATCTTTTGTACTACATTTCATAGGAAATCTAACATCCACTCTAACCCAGTTTTACAATTCCTTTGTTTTGCATGTGACATCAAACACTCCTTGCTAAAATTATAGGATTCAAGTTAGCATGCCACTCCAAAATATACTTTTCCTATTCCTACATTTTCAAAATCCTGCAAATCAAAGATACCCTAAAGGCCTTAACGGGCGCTTGAAGAGCGAAATGTCGTACATCTCACCTATGCCGCCGACTCTTTGCTTGTGGGCCGGCCCAATAAGGGAAGCATTTAGGAGCCGTTTTGCATGGGTGTTTCTTCTGTGATCTTTCTTTTTTTTTCTTTCTCACATTTCTTAGGTTTTCTATACTTTTCTCTGTTTTCTTCGGCTTCATTGCTTCTTTCTTTATTTTCTCTGCTTTTTACCTTTTTATTATATGTTTAGTTTTTTCATACATATTGTACATTTTCGTATATAGCAGGTGCATTTTTTTATACATGCTTAATACTTTTTTAATTACTTGACTAACATTTTTTAAAACAAATGTATTGATATCTAGTCTTTTCATACATATTGTACATGTTTTTGGTCATAAGGAATAATTATTAATACATGTTTAACATTTTCCCAATGCACGATTAAATTTTTTTCAAATATATGTTTTCACGTCTAAATTTTTTTCTTACATATTATACAATTTTTGTATATTTATGGAACATTATGTTATACATGTTTTACATTTTGCAAATACGGGATTTATATTTTTCAAATATATGTTTTGATGTCTATTTTTGCTGAAATATTGTATCTTTTTTGTATACACCTTAAACATTTTTTACACATTTTTTTCTTAAACACATGTTGTTGAGCATTTTCTAAAATACCTGTTAAACATTTTTCGAATACACGTTGAGACATTTTTATAAAACTACACGAATAATTTTTTATTACATAAACATTCTTTCAGGGATATATTTTTTGAAACGTGTGAACATTTTTTTAATGCTGCCAACAGTTTTTAAATTATGCTAAAAAAATTAGTACACCGCGTCAACATTTTTTAGTACACCGTGAAAATTTATGTTTTTGGAATATATCTACTTTAGAATATTTTTAAAAACGTGAGCATAAGGAAAAAACGAATAAAAAACAGAGAAGAAAAAATAACCTGGTCTGGCCCATAGTGACGGGAAGGCAACGCTGCTCGAGGCGTGACCTCCTTCCGGATCGCGCTAAGTGATACTCTCCGTCCGGAAATACTTGTCATTAAAATGAATAAAAGGGGATGTATCTAGATGTATATTAGTTTTAGATACATCCCTTTTTATCCATTTTGATGACAAGTATTTCCGGACGGAGGGAGTATATAGTTGCGCCCGGGTTTATCCTAGCAACAAAAATGTACGCGTTGGGGGTGGGGTGGGGGTTCTCGAGCGAGCCATTCGTTCGCACTGATTTCCCCCCATATCTGACGTATGCGGCATAATGTGGTCCTTTTTGAAAATAATAGATTTTAGATTCAGTATTCTGTTTAATCTAGTGTTATTTAAAGTCCATAACGAATAGTGTTATTTACCATCCAATTGGACTTCTTTTTGCTCCCCTTTTTCAAAACATATATAGTTGGACTTAACAAATGGCATCTAGGAGTAATCGACAATCAACTGGATCTGGGATAACATACATTAATTTTAGACGTAAATTTTCTACTCCTTATAAGGTTGTACTAAATCAACGACACTTATGTCAGGACTGAGTGAGTATATGGTTAATTCGTGATCAGGAGCGCGCATGGTTTCTGGACGACTAGTCTTTTGTCACGTTTCGACGAGAAAAATGGAGTCTACTCATGCAGCATGGGCACGTCCGGGGTCGTGCTGTACAGCTAAATAGCACATGTGCCATATATATGTTCTTTTGGAAAGGTACGTGCTACATGCCTCAGCTGTGGAGAGTGGAGACACGAAAGCTGTTTTGTGTTTTGTCGACGCGTGAATTTGATGTGCTACCGTAACTGTGTTGGCTCATTGCCCCCAGTTGAAGCAAGCTGTCGGGCGGCCAGCCGTGCGTGAGGCCTGATGTCTCTCGCATGTTTCCGTCCTCGCGATGATGAACCGCCAGAAGATTACCCAACTGAATCGCTGGTGCTGCATGTGCGCCACGCGCGCACGGTGCTCGATCGCAGCCAACGTACGGCGCACTCCACGGCTGGGAACAGCGCCGCCGCCGTCGAAGCAGAGGTACGTACTACGACGACGTGGGCGTCGTGCGTCAGCCGTCAGCGGTCCCGGTGCTATCGCCGCCGCCCTTGGCCTCCCGTGCGCCGCGCGCGTCCATGCATGCCGGCTGCTGCTCTGGCGTGGCGGCGCCCTCTGCCTGCTGCTGTCATCGCACGGCATCGCTGCCACATGCTGCATTGCTACGTGATTGCCGCCGCCGCCGCAACGACGCCAAATGGGGGATCGGCAGCCGCCGCCGCAGCAACGCAACGACGTCGACGCGAGCTGAGGACAGTCTCTGGAAAGAAATTAAGGCTAGCGAGGCGTAGGTAGCCGTAGGTGGTCTGGTCTAGCTCGTCGTGCATGCCTAGCCGCCTAGGATCGCCTCGCTCGTGTCTAATTTTAAAGAACAGAACAAGGCCCAGCCTGGCACCGAGCAGTTAATTTGTCAAGATATGGGCGCTCGTGCAGCTGCGTCAATGGAACATGTGCATGTTTGGCTCGGCTGGCTGCAAGAAGACATCGGCGCGCGTAGCGCGTAGGTGACTAGGAGTAGACTGAGATGCGATCTCAGATATAATCATGCAATGCAACTAACCTGGCAAACATAGTCTCTGAGATTTTGTCGACTCAATCTTTAAGCGTGGGAGGTTGATGCCTCTATATTTTACGTAGTTTTAGAGCTCATTTGTTGCATGTTCGCTGCATATATTATGTCTCACTGAATCAAATATGCGTCTATTATGCCTCTCTTCATTGTGAGCATTGCACATTAGTGTTTTCATTTGGTTTTTATTAGTTTTCCTTTTCTTTTCTTGTGTCTAGAGATGTTTTGGAGCAGCCTAGCACCAAGCATGATAAAAAAGACCAAAAACAGGTTTAATACACAGGACAGAAAACACCAAACTTAGGCATTTGGGAGGTCAAAAAAGTGACCCCCCCAAAGTGCCGGAAATCAAGATCTAATACCACTGGCGCGCTAGGGTCATTCACGCGATTCCAACGAGCCCAAGAACGTCAGACATAAAGTCTGTATGAATAAATGGCGATCAAAATACAGAAGGAGTCCAAAACGTCTGCCGGCATCTGGTACAACCGCACGGGTCGTACCGATGGTCTTACCCCTCCCCCTCCCCCCGACAGGCCCAAAAGTTGCCCTCCCGAATGCAATTCTCCACCGATTTCGTCCCCGTTTGTTCCCACGCGATCCTTGGCCAATAAGGGTATGGCAGATGATTTGGCTCATCTTGAGCCCTTGGATCAAAGGAGGCAACCATCATCCACAGTGGAGGCTTGAGGAGAGGCATTATAAATACCTCTCCAACCCTAGCCACCTCAATCACATCTCCAATCCAATATCAACTCTATTCTGCTCCATCTCCACCACCATGGAAGAGAGACAAGACTAAGGGAAGAAGAGGAGGCTCCGCCACCGCGCATCGGCCTTCGGGCTGGTGCCGTCTCCACCATGCCGATGCCATTAACGCCGCCCTCGTCATTACCATCGCCGGCGCTACCACTATCACCACCGGCGCCACCGTCTCCACCAACACCGCCATGCCTTCTCCTTCACTGGCTCGATGCCGGCTTGTAACTTGACCCTAAATTTTATGTCGACCGTCTTCATGTTTGAGTAGTTGTACTAGTTCTTGGGGATATGGGTGGACTCTTTATGATTAGAAGCATTTTACCCCAAACGATCCAACATCTTCTGTTCATCTTCGAGTTAGTAGCCTTCACAAATATTGAGAGGAGGCCTTGCTGACATTATTGCCATGTTGTCATGAAGCATACTACTGTTGTTGTAGAGGTTAGGATGTCAAGGTAATTAGAGGTGATAGTAAAAGCCTCAGTTTCGTGTCTTTGCAGTTGATAAGGGATTAACGGAGAACCCTTGGTGAGGCCGTGTCTACAGGGAAGCCCATAATTAATCATATTGATAACCGGCGTGTGGAACTATGGTTGGTGACATATGTGGCATGATGTATATACGTGAGAGTAGAACATGTTCTGTACGAGGATCCGCCCACTTATGCACATGAAGAGTAGGTTAGGGATAAGATAGACAACTCGGCTCCATGCGCAGGTCATACTTGTAGTAATGATTTTAGAACCCTCATAAATGCTCTACTGATCAAGCACCGCCTTTACTAACTTAATTCCTGTTTACTTTCTCGTTTGTAGTCTAGAAAACCCCTTTTTATTTCGTTTCCCCAGCAATTTACAGAGTAGACTACTTCCAAACACCAATTTGGGTGCGTACATATCTGGGTAAATGACAACGTAGTTGTGAGGTTTGTAGTGCCTTCCTTTTCGTTCCATTCCCTATGGGATTGAGACTTTACTTATCATGAAAGTGCTCCAACAGCCATGTGCACTTGCAGGACATGACATGGTGCACACACAATACTACTCCTCAGTCCTCTCCTCTCCCTGAACACCCTCCTATTCGTCTCTCCCCAGAGTCTTTCTCTATGGCGACTATGCTAGGGACTGGTTCGCCGTGCCGCTGATGGGATCGCACACCCGTGATAACCCACAAGTATAGGGGATCGCAACAGTTTTCGAGGGTAGAGTATTCAATCCAAATTTATAGATTCTGACACAAGGGGAGCCAAAGAATATTTATAAGTATTAGCAGCTGAGTTGTGAATTCAACCACACCTGGAGATTAATTATCTACAGCAAAGTGATCAGTAGCAAAGTAGTATGTCATTTTGATAGCAGTAGCAACAACAATAGTAACGGTAACAGTGATAGCGATGATTTAGTAGCAAGTGCAACGTTAACAGTAGCAGTAGTAACTTAGCAGAAACAATATAAGATAAATTTGTAGGCATTGGATCGGTGATTTGTTGGATGATATTCATCATGTGACAGTCATAACCTAGGGCGATACGGCACTAGCTCCAATTCATAAATATAATGTAGGCATGTATTCCGTAAATAGTCATATGTGCTTATGGAAAGAACTTGCATGACATCTTTTGTCCTACCCTCTCGTGGCAACGGGGTCCTATTGGAAACTAAGGGATATTAAGGCCTCCTTTTAATAGAGAACCGGAAGAAAGCATTAACACACGGTGAATACATAAACTCCTCAAACTACGGTCATCACTGGGAGTGGTCCCGACTATTGTCACTCCGGGGCTGCCAGATCATAACACGTAGTAGGTGACTACAACTTGCAAGATCGGATCTAGAACATAGATATAATGGTGATAACATAAACGGTTCATATCTGAAATCATGGCACCTGGGCCCAAAGTGACAAGCATTAAGCATAGCAAAGTCATAGCAACATCAATCTCAGAACATAGTGGATACTAGGGATCAAGCCCTAACAAAACTAACTAGATTACATGATGAATCTCATCCAACTCCTCACCGACCAGCGAGCCTATGAAGGAATTACTCACTCCCAGTGGGGAGCATCATGGAATTGGTGATGGACAAGGGTTGGTGATGATGAACATCGAAGACCCCCCTCTTCGGAGCCCCAAAAGGACTCCAGATTTGACCTCCCGATGAAGAACAGGAGGTGACGGCGGATCTGTCTCGTGGAACGCGATAATTCTTTCTCCCTGATTTGTTTCTGGAAATATGTGATTTTATAGCGTCGGTTTCAGGGTCTGCGGGGCCACTTGGTGGGGACAACCCACCTGAGCGCGCCTGGAGCAGGGGGAGGGGGCGCCTTGGTGGGTTGAGCCCACCCAGGTGCCCCCCTCTGGTAGTTCCTGGATCCATAAATTCTCTTTTATTGTGTAAAAAATCCTCGCAAAGTTTCGTTCCATTCCGAGAACTTTTATTTCTGCACAAAAACAACACCATGGTAGTTCTGCTGAAAACAACGTCAGTCCGGGGTTAGTTTCATTCAAATCATGCAAATTAGAGTCCTGAACAAGAGGAAAAGCGTTAGGAAAAGTAGATACGTTGGAGACGTGTCAACTCCCCAAGCTTAAACCTTTGCTTGTCCTCAAGCAATTTAGTTGATAAACTGAAAGTGAAAAAGAAAAACTTTTACGAACTCTTTTGCTCTTGTTTGTATAAATAAGCTTAAACAACACCCAGGTTTTCAGCCAATATTATAACTAACCATGCCGACAATAACTCTTAAAAATTATATTAACTCATATCAATGACATAATCAGCTAGTGAGCAATAATAAGATATCTCAAACAGCAACACGTTATCAAAACAACCATGATATAATATGACAATAGTGGTATCTTGCTAGCCCTTTCCGAGACACAAAACATAAATGCAGAGCACCTCCAAAGTTCAAGCAGCGACTAAACATTGTAATTCATGGTAGAAAAGATCTAGTCATGATGCACCCAACATTAGCTACACACAATGCATCATCATGACAGCCGTGCTCTCAGGTTATGGCACTTATTTTACAAGGTGATGACACAACATAAAAGTAAATAGAAAGTCCCTTCGCAAAGGGAATCAGTGAGTTCTAGAGGTGCCAGAGCTCAAGTTTTAAAATAGAGGTAAATGATATTTTGAGATACGCACCCTTCTTGTTTACTTCGCGACCATCAGTTATCAATATCTTCCATGCTAAGCACGCTAGTGGCGATTCCCAAGCGATAAAGTAAAGGTTATGACTCCGTTCGGAGTTTTGTTTGATTATTTTAAAGATCAATTCTTCTTGCAATTTGGGACTGGGCATCCCTATTACCGCCCTTTTCTCGTGCGATGGTGAGTGAATAAACACTCATCATGAGAATAACCCACTTAGCATGGAAGATACCGACTACCTCCTGTCGTTCCATGAACGATCCAGACACACAAAAAGGATATTTATTTGAAGTTTTAAGAGATGGCACATGTAAATTTACTTAGGATGGCAGGGTAATACCGCATATAGGTAGGTATGGTGGACTCATCTGGAATAACTTGGGTTCAAGGTTTTAGATGTACAAGCAGAATTCCAACTTAGTACAGGTGAAGGCTAGCAAATAGGTTGAGAAGCGGCCAACTAGAGAGCAACAACGGTCATGAATATGCATTATGCATAAGTAACATTGGACACTAGCATGAGTAGGATATGAATACCATGAACATAAATATCATAAAGGTTATGTTGGTTTTGATTCAACTACATGCATGAACATGTGCCAAGTCAAGCCACTCGAACATTCAGAGGAGGATACCATATCATCATACTACATCACAATCATTTTAACGCATTGTTGATATCCAAGATAAATCAT
The DNA here is from genome assembly GCF_002162155.2 of Triticum dicoccoides. NCBI lineage: Eukaryota > Viridiplantae > Streptophyta > Magnoliopsida > Poales > Poaceae > Triticum > Triticum dicoccoides. The sequence continues at coordinate 51,434,689 of NC_041387.1, forward strand.
TATCCACCCCTAGCTACTTATGCACGACATGAGAAACTATAATCTCTATTTGTCATTGCAAACATGTTTTATCATAATGGGCTGAATCATGGATACTAGGTTAAACATATTTACAAAATTAGAACAAGTCGAGTTCATACCCGTTTCTCTCTGCCACGGCCAGTTCATCAAATGTCGTCATTATTGCCTTTCACTTGCACGACCGTACGATATGAAAATAATAATAGTGCAAGAGTGCCGTGGACTAAGCTGAAATCTGCAAGCATTTTATTCAACAGGAGAAGACAAGGTAAAATGGGCTCTTTGTTAGATCAACAATAATGTATATGAGAGCCACTCAACATTTTCATCGTGGCCTTCCCCTCGGTATGACTTAATAAAAAGAAAAGAAATTCAAAGAAACACACTGAAATATTTTGGAGTTTTTGGTTTTCTTGAACAAGCAAATAAAAGGGAAAAGCAAAAACGAGAAAAACTATTTTCACGGGAAAGCTCCCAACAAGCAAAAGAAGAACAAGGAAATAATTTTGGGTTTTCTTTTTAGTGCTACAACTAACTACTCTAGGAAGAAAAATAAAAAAGAAGCAGGAAATATTTTTGTATTTCCTCAAGTTTTTTTCAAACACACAAGAAGAAAGCGAGAAAATGAATTTAACATGGATAATACAATAAAAAGTGTGGACACCGACAACCGGAATGAAATGTGTGAACATGAATGTAATATATTGGTGGGAATACGTACTGTCAGAGTACGATAAAAGCTTTCAAACTCTGCAGGCCTAGGCTCTACCAAACTACCATCAGAAGGAAGCAAGCCTATTTCACAAAATTCAGTAAGCGGTATCTGATGGGGTTCAACATATAAATTAAACTGCACCTCAGGAGGAGGATTTCAAGGAAGGAAATTAAAACTTTGCACAAAGGTGCTTTTGAGGAGATGATACTGTTCGCATTCAGCTGCGATGAAGTCGGTGAGGCCAGCATTAGCAGCATAATGTGCAAACTCTTGAAGGATTCCGGCCCCTTCCATGAACAGGGTATGCGGCCATTCGCACGGCCATAGCTCCGCCAATCTCCAGGTGCGGAGATCACTATCAAATGACTCCCCAATCACTCCCTTGGAGTTCTTCTTGGAAGCAAACTTCCTAAAGATACTCATCTTTTCCTATGAACAAAATTCTGAAATTTTTACTCCACAAATTTTTCTCAACAAAACTTTACAAGATTGGTAGCAACTACTCGTAGGGATGCATAGAGACCATAGCAAGCATTCAAACTACTTAAAACTCTAAGAATTCAACATGCAAGCTCATCTACAACAGCACCAAGAGTAGCCAATTATTCAAAATATAAACCACTAAAGCATAAACTAATTGGACAAACGGAGGAGTCACATACCAAGCAACAATCCCCCGAAACAGTTTTGGAAACGGAGCTTCGAGCAAAGAGATCGAAATTCACGGGTTTGAGAGCAAGAACATGAGAAAGAGAGCAATGGTGATTTTTTCTGGAGGTAGGTGATGATGTGGGATGAAGAGATAAGTGAGGAGGCTCACGTGGGGACCACAACCCACCAGGGCGCACCTAGGGGTCCGAGCGCACCCAGGTGGGTTCTGCCCACCTGGTGCACCTCCCTCTGATATTATTTGCACCAAAAATTCTTAAATATTCAGAAAAAATCATATTAAATTTTCAGAGCATTCTGAGAACTTTTATTTTTGGGTCATTTTTTATTGCACGGGAAATTCAAAAAACAGACAAAACATGGCATTTTATTTGATTTGACTAATAAAAACAGAAAACAAAAAGTAGGGACAGAAGGTAGTGCTCACTAAATTCATCAACTTCATACCTCTCAAAAATGATCCATTAATAAGGTTGATCAAGTCTTATTAACAACCACTTTCGATTAACATGAAACCGAAGAACTTTTGTAGATCACTAAGTTACCAAAACGGGGATATGAATGTCCCCAACAATAAGCATTTTATATTTCTTTTTAACAGTAGGTAGAGGTAGTTGAAAACTTCCAATAGTGATTGTCGGAGATTTTTCAATAACATTAATACCATTCACTTGGAATTGTTTCTTTGGAAAGTGCACCGTATGCTCATTACCATTGATATGAAAAGTGACCTTACTTTTATTGCAATCAATAACAACCCCTATAGTATTCAAGAAGGGTCTATCAAGGATAATCGACATGTTGTCGTCCTCGGGAATCTCAAGTATAACAAAGTCAGTCAAAATAGTAACATTAGCAACAACAACGGGCACATCCTCACAAATACCAATAGGTATGAGAGTTGATTTGTCAGGCATTTGCAAAGATATTTCGGTAGGTGTGAGTTTATTCAAATCAAGTCTATTATATAAAGAGAAAGGCATAACACTAACACCAGCTCCCAAATCACATAAAGCAGTTTTCACATAATTTCTTTTGATGGAGCAAGGTATAGTTGGTATTCCCGGATCTTAAAGTTTTTAGGTACTCCATCTTTAAAAGTATAATTAGCAAGCATGGTGGAGATTTCAGCTTCCAGTATTTTTCTCTAATTGGTGATGATGTCTTTCATATACTTTGCATAAGGAGGCATTTTCAAGATATCAGTCAAGCGAGTATGCAAAAAGACTGGCCTCAGCATTTCAACAAAGCGTTCAAATTCTTCATCATCTTTATTTTTAGTGGACTTAGGTGGAAAGTGCATAGGTTTTTGAACCCACGGTTCTCTTTCTTTACCGTGTTTTCTAGCAATAAAGAATCTTTTATCATATCGTGTATTCTTGGGTTGTGGGTTATCAAGATCAACTGCAGGTTCTATCTCAACATGATTGTCTGGTTCTTTATTACTTGCTTGAGTGTCTTCATGAACCTCATCATTATCTTTTTCATTATCAAAAGGTGAGTGTTCACTACCAGGTTGGGTTTCAACATCAGAGATAGAAATTTCATTATCATTATCAGGAGGTTTTTCTACTTTAGGTTCACTAGAGGCATGCATAGTCCTATCATTTTTCTTCTTCTTTTTATTTTTAGAAGGACTACGTGCATCAATATTAATTCTTCGAGAGTCTTTTTCAATTCTTTTTGGGTGTCCCTCAGGATAAAGTGGTTCTTGAGCCATTTTACCTCCTCTGGTTGCTACTCTAACAGCAAAATCATGTATATTATTGTTCATTTCATCTAACAACTCTCTTTAAGATTTAGCAACTTGTTCTAACTGAGTTTGAACCATAGAAGCATGCTTACCCACACCTCTAACATCATTTGAGATTCTAAATAACAAGTCACTCAAGCGAGCAATCATATCAGAATTGTATTTCAATTGTTTCATAACATTTGCATTGAAGTGATCTTGCTTTCTAATGTAATTTTCAAACTCATAAAGGCATTGGCTAGGATGCATATTGTGAGGATTATCATTATCATTGAATTTCATTAGAGAATTTACCTTTACCACCTTAGGTGGTGGTGGTGTGTCAAGCCCATGTATTTCTTCAATAGGAGGAATTTTTTTGACATCCTCAGCTTTAATACCTTTTCTCTCTCATAGATTACTTTGCCTCTTGCATATCTTCAGGACTGAGATATAAGATACCCCTCTTCTTTGGTGTGGGTTTAGGCGGTGATTTAGGAAGAGTCCAATCATCATAATTTTTCGATATGTTATTCAATAATTCTTCAGCTTGCCCAACAGTCCGTTTCCTGAAAACACAACCAACACAACTATCTAGGAAGTCCCTAGAGGCATCGTTTAGTCCATTATAGAAGATATCAAGTATTTCATTTTTCTTAAGAGGATGATCAGGCAAAGCATTAAGCAATTGGCAAAGCCTCCCCAAGCTTGTGGAAGACTCTCTTCTTAAATTTGCATAAAGTTAAATATTTCCTGTAAGGCAGCTTGTTTCTTATGAGCAGGGACATATTTTCCAGAGAAGTAATGAATCATATCCTGGGGACTTCGCACACAACCAGGAGCAAGAGTATTGTACCAAGATTTAGCATCACCCTTTAATGAGAATGGAAATAACTTGAGAATATAGTAATAGCGAGTTTTCTCATCATGAGTAAAAAGGGTGTCTATGTCATTCAACTCAGTAAGGTGTGCCACAACAATTTCAGTTTCAACCATGGAAAGGATCAGATTCAACCAAAGTAATTAACTCTGGGCCGACAGAGAATTGATAATCCTTATCATCAATAAAGATAGGTGAGGTAGCAAACTTAGGATCATACTTCATTCTAGCATTCAGAGTTTTTTATTTATACTTGCATAATAATTTCTCTAGATCATCTCTATCCTTACAAGCAAGAATATCTCTAGTTGTCTCCTTATTCATAACATAACGCTCTGGTACTTTTGGCAATTCATATCTAGGAGGGCTAGTTCTAGTAGGTGTTTCAAGGTTTTCAGTTTCAAGCTCATCATCAATTTCAACAATATCATGTTGTCTTACTCTAGCAATTTGTTCATCAAGAAATTCACCAAGTGGCACATCATCATCAAGCAAGGTACTAGCATCATCATAAGCATCATTCATAGCAGAAGTAGCATCATCAATAACTTGCGATACATCAAGATTAATAGCATGTGGTGGTGTTGCAAGTTTACTTATAACAGAAGGTGAATCTAAAGCAAAGCTAGATGGCAGTTCCTTACCTCCCCTCGTCTTAAGAGGGAAAAATCTTAGTCTTAGCATCCTTCAGATTCTTCATAGTGATAAATTTATAATAATGCCAAGTGACTCAACAAATATAGCTATGATCCCCGGCAACGGCGCCAGAAAAAGGTCTTGATAACCCACAAGTATAGGGGATCGCAGCCGTTTTCGAGGGTAGAGTATTCAACCCAAATTTATAGATTCGACACAAGGGGAGCCAAAGAATATTTGTAAGTATTAGCAGCTGAGTTGTCAATTCAACCACACTTGGAGATTAATTATCTACAGCAAAGTGATCAGTAGAAAAGTATTAGCCCCAAATGGACTCTGCGGGGCCACCAGGTGGGGACAACCCACCTGGGCGCGCCTGGAGGGGGCGCGCCCTGGTGGGTTGTGCCCACCCAGGTGCCCCCTCCGGTAGTTCCTGGCTCCAGAAATTCTCTTTTATTGTGTAAAAAATCCTCGCAAAGTTTCGTTCCATTCCGAGAACTTTTATTTCTACACAAAAACAACACCATGGTAGTTCTGCTGAAAACAGCGTCAGTCCGCGGTTAGTTTCATTCAAATCATGCAAATTAGAGTCCAACACAAGAGGAATGGCGTTAGGAAAAGTAGATACGTTAGAGACGTATCAACCCGCGACTCCATGCTTGATATGCCTCAAACATATATATAATTTATGGTTGTTTAATGCTATTATATTATCACTTATCTTTCATATCATTTTCTGGACTAACTTATCAATTTAGTGCCTAATGCCAATTCTAGTTTTTTGCTTGTTTTTGGTTTCACAGAAAAACAATATCTAGGAAGGTCCAAATACGATGCCAATTTTGATTTTTTTTGGACAATGAAGGATCATAGAAGCTTCGGAAGACCATGAGAGGAACCACCAGCTAGCTGCAAGAGCATGTGGTGCAGCCAGAGGGGTGGCCATTGTGGCCCCCTTAGCCTCCAGTTGACCTAATTCCTCCGCCTATAAATTCCATAATTCCATAAACCTTCTGAGAGACAGACAAGAGAATTTTATCACGGCCGCAAGCCTCTGTTCCAAAGTGACCCCATCTAGAGCCCTGTTTTGGTGCTCTGCCGGAGGGAGAAGCCACCCCTGGAGGCCTCTTCATCAACCTTGTTGCCTCCATGATGATGTTACAGGTAGTTCTTTCAGGACCTATGGGTCCATAGTGTTGGGAAACATAGCATGCAATTTCAAAAAAATTCCTACGCTCACGCAAGATCTATCTAGGAGATGCATAGCAATGAGAGGGGGAGAGTGTGTCCACATACCCTCGTAGACCGAAAGCGGAAGCGTTTGACAACATGGTTGATGTAGTCGAACTTCTTCTCATTCCGACCGATCAAGCACTGAACGTATGACACCTCCAAGTTCTGCACACGTTCAGCTCGATGACGTCCCTCAAACTCTTGATCCGGCAAAGTGTTGAGGAAGTAGATGAGTCTTGTCAGCACGACAGCGTGGTGACGGTGATGGTGAAGTGATCTGCACAGGGCTTCGCCTAAGTACTACGAGAATATGACTGGAGGTGTAAACTGTGGAGGGGGCACCGCACACGGCTAACAATTGTTGGTGTGTCTTCTAGGCGCCCCTCCCCACGTATATATAGGTGGGAGGGGGGAGCTGCTATCGATGTCAAAACCGGCGGATCTCGGGTAGGGGGTCCTGAACTATGCGTTTAAGGTTGATGGTTATAGGAGACGGGGGACACGATGTTTACCCAGGTTTGGGCCCTCTCTATGGAGGTAATACCCTACTTCCTGCTTGATTGATCTTGATGAATAGGAGTATTACAAGAGTTGATCTACCACGAGATCGTAATGGCTAAAACCCTAGAAGTCTAGCCTATATGATTGTGATTGCCTCTACGGACTAAACCCTCTATTTTATATAGACACCGGTGGGGACTAGGGTTGTACAAAGTCGGTTTACAGAGAAAGGAATGTTCATATCCAAGCGCCAGGCTTGCCATCCATGCCAAGGAGAGTCCCATACGGACATGGGAGAGAGTCTTCTGTCTTGTATCTTCACGGCCCATCAGTCCGGCCCATGTCACACAAGCTAGACGCCTGAGGACTCCTTAATCCAGGACTCCCTCAGTAGCCCCTGAACCAGGCTTCAATGATGATGTGTCCGGCGCGCAGATTGTCTTTGGCATTGCAAGGAGGTTTCCTCCTCCAAATACTCTAAAGCATCCTTCGAACACAGAAAACATGTACGGATCTGGAAAATAAGTACCACACACAACCGCAGAGAGTATAATACTTCACGATTCCAATCTGCTAACAACTTTTGAAGCGTGACATCACGTTGCCGCCCGGTCATTATTTCGAACCATTTTTAGCCTCCCGCTCCATGTTTCAAGATGCGGTTTTATTGGCACGTCTTGTCGAAGCAGAGATCGTGTCCCCTTATTATGGGATTGTCGCTAATACGGGTGTGGGTAACCCAACCGCGCCATCTACACGAACCTTTGGGAATAGGCGAGTTTTAAGGCAAGCGGGGAGGCGCTTGATATTCGCTGCCTTTATAAGAGGATAAGGATTCACCCTTTTCACCCACGCCTTCTCTCTCTCTACCCATTCTCGAGCTCCAGCGCCCAAGTCATCATCCTGTCCGCCTCAAAAAAGCACTCTAGCCATGTCCGGATCTGGAGCACAGGGGAAGTGGATGGTTTCCTCCGTCAAGGAGAAGGACATCACCAAGCTCCGGGAGGCCGGGTATCTGGCCAAGGAAATCACCCACCGGCTTCCGGCCAAGGGACAGATCATCCCCACCTCGGAACCCCATGAGAGGGTTGTGTTCATCCCCCACTTCGTCCGCGGGTTGGGATTTCCTCTCCACCCATTCGCCCGCGGAATCATGTTCTACTACAGGCTGGATTTCCACGATCTGGCCCCCAACTCCTTCCTCAACATCTCGACATTTATCGTCATGTGCGAGGCCTTCCTCCGCATCCCACCCCACTTTGGATTGTGGTTAAAGATCTTCAATGTGAAGCCGAAGGTGGTGGATGGTCAACACACAGAGTGTGGAGGCGCCATGGTGAGCAAGATGGCCAACGTCACATGGCCCAAAGGTACCTTCGTAGAGACCATCAAAGGGTGGCAACAGCTATGGTTCTATGTCACAGAGCCCCATGACGCCACCTGGGCCGCGGCTCCTGAATTCAGGTCTGGGGCCCCATTGCGGCTCACTTCCTGGCTTAAGAAGGGCCTAGACTGGGCCTCGTCAGACGAGCTGACAGCATTGCAAATGCGCATCAAGAGCATGGTTGACAAGAACATCAAGCTTGTCAATGTGATCCAGGTGATGCTCGTTCGACGGATCCTTCCTTGCCAACGCTGGACTTCCATCTATGGGAGTCAATCCGGCCGAACACCAGACCCTGCAATAGTTCTTCGGCACCACGCACGAAGATATCTGGAAGGTGCTATTCAAATCGAATCAGGCGTGGCCGGTGACGACCGAGGGCCGTGGTCATGCCCTGACTCGTCCAGCTAGTTCGGTGAGTTCTCCATATTTCAAGGTGTTTCCTCCATCGATATATTCGAGGAAGAAGTCTAAGCTTCCCCCTTTGTTTTTTCAGGGCTAGACAAAGAAGGCAGAGCGGATCCAGTGTCCGGCTCCGTTGCCAGAAGACCCAGCGATCCCTCTTTTGAAAAAGGTGCTAGTTCCGGCGCCCTACAAGGCGCCGGAGAAGAAGGCCAAGGGACCTGAAGTGGTCTCCGTCGTAAAGGTACTTCAGACGCGTTGTCCGAAGAAACCGAAACCTACTCCTCCCCTGCCGAAGACGAGGAGGAGGAGGAGGAGGAAAGCAATCCTTGCATTAAGGAGGGAAGGAAGAAAAGGGCAGCCTCCACGCATCTGGAGGCTGAGGTGTCGAAGAAGGGGAGAGCCTTCCTCGTGGATATCACCGTGCTGGACACGGACAACAGCTCGGAGTGGCGCCCCAGGGATAATCCCTTGGCCGAATCGTAAGTATTCGAAGGCACTGACGTGCTCATATATCCAACTACTTCACTTTAAGGCCCGCGACAGTCCTCAGCTATCCTCATCTTCACGGGGTTCGCTGGATCCAAAAGCGATGGACAATGGATCCCTACCGGCGGCTTCTTCTCCCAAGGCCGGACGACGCCGAGGTGCTGTCCCGAAGGACCTTCCCAGGACTGGGAGAGATGCAGGGGGCCATCAGGGTGGCGTCGAAGGGTGATACCTCGGCGGCCGGACACATGGGGGAGCAAACCCCCTGGCAACTAACAATGGGGGCCACCTTCAATTTGGCTCCCAGCCAAATATTATTCCAGAGACCCGCTCGTCTCCGGAATCAGGTGAGTAGCCTCCTTTGAAAGAAGGAGGTGCGCCTATCCCGCCGGTGAGCTCTGTCCATCCAGAGGCACCGGATACTCTACTGGAAGCGCTGCGAGGTGCTTCCATTGTGGAGGAACATCGTATCCTTATGGGTATGGTGATTGAGAAGGTACAGTCTGCCAAGAGCAGACTGACCGAAGCCTGCACCAGCCTTCTGATAGGCTTTGAGGTAAGCGACGCAATTGTATAAAAAGAATGTCATAGTATAAACAGTAGCCCCTGAGACTCTGTCCGGTATTCGGAAAAAAACCCGGACAGAGGGTCAAATAATTTCCGTAGGAGACTAACCATACAAGTCTATATGAATAAGCAGGCGTCGCTGCTAGCTGTGACCTCCCATTCTGCCAAAGTCTCCGAACTGAAGCAGAGTCTGGAGCGGGCCGAGGAAGAGCTCGCCAAGTGAAAAAACAGCTAGAGGACAAGCAAGGTATGTAATTGCATATTCAGATCTTAGAAAGATATGAATTGTTTGTGTTGATCATATTATCATGATATTTTGTAGGGGCTGCGCTCGAGGTAGAGACCCTCAAGGACGCGTTGGCCGAGGCAAAAAAGAAAGCAGCAGAGGAACAAGCCGCCCGCGAGAAGCACGAGGCGAGGGTCGAGGAGGTCTAGCAGGAGCTCCAGGATGCCGTAAAGAAGTGCGAGTCCTTGGAGTGCAAGATTACGAACCAAGAGTCCGAACTTGCTAAGGCCCGCCAAAGCACACAAGATGCCCGGGTTGAAGCCCAAGGCGCCCTCCAGGAAATCCAAGAGGCCAGAAAAATCACGGCGGGTAAGGCCTTCATTATGCAGAGCAAATATGTGGATAAGAGATAGCTCTTACTAACACAGATTTGGGGTTGTCCAGGAGCGTTTGTAGATTTACCGCGCAGTGTTGCCGACGCTGCGGAGTTCTTCCGAGCCGAAGAGGGGAGCTCGACGGAGAAGCTGTTCTGGTCGCAATACCTTACGCAAGAGCATCCGGTGCCCTTTAGCGATTAGCTAAAACAGCTGGACGAACTGCATAGGGTGGCCGAACTAGCCATGAAGGATTTAATAGTCCGACTATGGCCTGCCGAAGCCATACCCATCAGCTACTTCGGGCTCGTGAAGCGGCTGGTCAGTGCCTGCCCCCGGCTTGACGTCATCAAGCGGTCAGTCTGCATCGAGGGTGTGCAGATGGCCTTCGCTCGTGTCAAGTTGCAGTGGGCGAAGATGAACACCGTCAAGCTCGCGACCGAGGGACCGCTCGCTGGCAAGGAGCACTGCACGCCCGAGCGGTCTTTTGATGATGTCCTGGAGGGACCCCACATCGTAGCGAAGCAATGTGCTAAGGACATTATTTTTGAATGAATACATTCATGTTGCCCTGTATGGTGAAACAAGGCTAATATGTATATAATGCTTGTTATTTAAAAAAATTACCTCCTGTGCGGCCGTTTTTATTAAATCTGAGGGTTGGCCAGTCGTCGGCTTCGGCCCCCACGTAGGTAGTACGGGGGTGTTCGCGATGGAATCTAAACACTCTTGATCCAAGAATTTGGTCCTTGAAGGAGGTGTTTGGTGCAACGAACTAGGCAGTCGGACTATGTGGCTTTATCACCCTCACTTAGCCATAGGAGTTTGACAATAAAAATGTAGGCGCAACCCCTAGCTAGCATTTAAGCCGGACTAGGGTGCTGTAAACACCTGATCGGATGAAGGACGATTCATCGCATAACGCAGAAAAAATCACAAAAAGATTTTTAACCTCCGAATAGCTGACCAGCTCTCGCCGCGTCATGACAGCCAGTTTTCGGCTTTCTTTACTGAGGTGTTTGACCAGATGAACCGGAAACACAATCGCAGTAGTTCTCCCTTTACTACCCTAGCCGATAGGATGGAACGTAAGGTAGCAAGCATAGGAGCTGGGCAACCCAACTATTGACCAAAGACATAATTCGGAGCCGATGCATATAATGCTAAAATTCCGGGTGCCGAACTATACTGTAAAAAGTGTTCGGACTTTGTTGCCATAGTGTGGAGCATAATGAAGCCCCTGGCAAATTTAAAGCATACCAAAGTGTACGGGTGCAATCGACAAGAATGACGAAATAAAATGAAGTAGTAAGCTAGTGCCACAAAAGCTGGGCCGCAAACTGTTTTCATTATAATTTTATTAACACGTCAAAGCGTATTTGTACAAATAGTGTGATAAGCAACCTGGCTATTTAACATGCCAAGACCAAGGGGGAGCTGCATGCGGGTCCTGAAAACAGGTGGAATGATCGTCGAGAAGAACATCTAAAGATTCCCCCACACGTCTGTGCTACTTGCCGCCTTGGTGTATCCGCCCTTCGAAAGGACCGATGAGCAGGCCGCCGCGAGGCGCCTGTGGAAGAGAAACCTGAAAAGGATAAAAAGGAAAAGTGAAAGTATGTGTGTCCAAGGAAGGTCGAGCTGTATTATGGTCCACAAACTGGTTGTGCCTCCATCTCTGCCCATGGTATTTTTAGTGCGTAATTATATAAGCGCGGTACGTATGCCGCGACTTGGTCAGGACTGAGACAGAGGTCGAATTGCTAGTCTAACTCCTGACAAGCTGGACTGTCATGCTGCGGAGTAGTCCGGACTCGTTTGACAGTGTCCGGGAGCTTGGCCGCTGAATTAAAGTTCCGCCTTAAAAGGTCGCTTTGTACTTCCGCTCCAGGGCCGTGGTGTGCTCCTCAGTACGGAGGGAGCGCTCCGTGTTTCCATTGACTGTTATGACACCGCGTGCTCCGGGCATCTTGAGCTTGAGATAAGCATAGTATGGCACCGCATTAAATCGAGCAAACGCGGTTTGTCCGAGCAGTGCGTGATAGCCACCGCGGAAGGGGACGATATCAAAGAAAAACTCTTCGCTTTGAAAGTTGTCTGGAGACCCGAAGATGACCTCCAATGTGATTGAGCCCGTGCAACGGGCCTCTACACCTGGTATAACTCCTTTAAAGGTGGTTTTGGTGGGCTTGATCCTTGATGGATCGATGCCCATTTTGCCCACTATATCCTGATGAAGCAGGTTGAGGCTACTGCCGCCGTCCATGAGGACTCACATGAGGTGGAATCCGTCAATGATTGGTTTAAGGACCAGTGTGGCTGAACCGCCATGACGGATACTGGTCGGATGGTCCCTGCGATCGAAAGTGATCGGGCAGGACGACCATGGGTTGAATTTTGGGGTGACTGGCTCTATCGCATAGACGTCCCTGAGCGCGCGCTTGCGCTCCCTCTTGGGGATATGGGTAGCGTATATCATGTTCACCATTTTGACCTGAGGGGGAAACTTCTTCTGTCCCCCTGTGTTCGGTGGATGGGGCTTGATAACCCACAAGTGTAGGGGATAATTGTAGCCTCTTTCGATAAGTAAGAGTGTCGAACCCAACGAGGAGCTAAAGGTAGAACAAATATTCTCTCAAGTCCTATCTGCCACTGATACGATTCTACGCACGCTTAGCGTTTGCTTTACCTAGAACAAGTATGAAACTAGAAGTACTTTGTAGGTGTTGTTGGATAGGTTTGCAAGATAATAAAGAGTACGTAAATATAAACTAGGGGCTGTTTAGATAAAGAAGCAATAAAGTAAATATAGCGAGTGTGGAAAAGTGGTGGTAGGAGTTGTGAAATTGTCCCTAAGCAATTGACTATGTTACTAGACCGGTAGCAAGTTTTATGTGGGAGAGGCATAAGCTAACATACTTTCTCTTCTTGGATCATATGCACTTATGATTGGAACTCTAGCAAGCATCCGCAACTACTAAAGATCATTATGGTAAAACCCAACCATAGCATTAAAGCATCAAGTCCCCTTTATCCCATACGCCACAACCCCCTTACTCGGGTTTATGCTTCTGTCACTCAAGCAACCCACTATAAGCGAATCATGAACGTATTGCAACACCCTACAGTGGGAATCCCTCACGCTTGCGCGACACAGAGGGCACAATAGGATAGCAACATAACTACAAGAAAATCAAACCAATCATAGAAATTCATCAATCACCGGTAGGACAACGAAAATCTACTCAGACATCATAGGATGGCAACACATCATTGGATAATAATATGAAGCATAAATCAACATGTTTAAGTAGAGGGTACAGCGAGTTGAGGGAGACTGGACTGCTGAATATAGATGGGGGAAGGTGATGGAAATGTTGGTGAAGATGATGGAGGTGTTGGTGTAGATCGCGGTGATGATGATGGCCCCCGGCGGCGTTCCTGCGCCACCGGAAGCAAGGGGAGAGAGTCCCCCCTTCTTCTTCTTCTTCTTCTTCTTCTTCCTTGACCTTCTCCCTAGATGGGAGAAGGGTTTCCCCTCTGGCCCTTGGCTCCCATGGCGTGAGAGGGGCGAGAGCCCCTCTGATATTGGATCTATCTCTCTGTCTCTCTCTGTTTCTGCGTTCTCTGATTCTGCCCTTTCACCGTTTCTTTTATATCCGGAGATCCGTAACTCCGATTGGACTGAAACCTTCACCCAGATTTTTCTCCGAAAATTAGCTTTCTTGCGGCAAAAGAATAGCATCAATCGCCTTACGAGGGGCCCACGAGGGTCAGGGGCACGCCCAGGGTAGGCAGGCGCCCCCCTGCCTCGTGGCCACCTCGGGCACCGTCTCGCGTTGATTTTACTTCCCAAAAATCATAAATATTCCAAAATAATTATCCGTCCATTTTTATCCCGTTTGGACTCCGTTTGATATGGGGTTTCTGCGAAACATAAAACATGCAACAAATAGGAACTGGCACTGGGCACTGGATCAATATGTTAGTCCCAAAAATAATATAAAAAGTTGCCAAAAGTATATGAAAGTTGTAGAATATTGGCATGGAACAATGAAAAATTATAGATACGATGGAGACATATTAGGGCTCCTCGTCATCGTTCTCGCTTTGTGACCCCTTGTCCTTGTTCTCAGCATTTAACTTGCCAGCCTGTTTAAAAACCCAACAGCTTCTGTTGGTATGATTGGCTGGTTTATTGGGGGTGCCATGTATCTGATACGGATGATCGAGTATGCGGTCCAAGCTGGATGAGCCCGGATTGTTCCTTTTAAATGGCTTCTTTCACTGGCAGGACTTGGAGCCACTAAATCCGGCGTTAACTGTCGTGTCATGGTATTGTTATCGTTGCTTCGACGCGTGTGTCTATTGCGTCGGGGCTTGCCGTTGCTATTTCTGGCTTCAGAAGTGCCAGGTTCGCTTGCACTTTTATTGCTATGGGCTAGCTAGCTATCTTCGCCCGCGCAAAAGCGGGTCATGACCGCCGTGAGGACTGTCATGGACTTCGGCTTTTCTTGGCCGAGGTGTTAGGCGAGCTATTCGTCGTGGATGCTATGTTTAAAGGCCGCTAGGGCTTCGACGTCCGGACAGTCAACAATCTGGTTCTTTTAAGTTAAGAACCTAGTCCAGAATTTCTTGGTTGACTCTCCGGGCTGCTGGCCTATGTGACTTAGGTCGTCGGCATCCGGAGGTCGGACGTATGTACCTTGGAAGTTATCATGGAAGGCATCTTCCAGGTCCTCCCAGCTGCCGATGGAATTTTCTGGCAGGCTGTTCAACCAGTGCCGAGCTGGTCCCTTGAGTTTTAGTGGGAGGTATTTGATGGCATGAAGATCATCACCGCGGGCCGTATGAATATGGAGAAGAAAATCTTCAATCCATACCACGGGGTCTGTTGTCCCATCATATTATTCGATGTTTACGGGTTTAAACCCTTCTGGGAATTCGGGCTCCATTACTTCATTGGTGAAGCAAAGGGGGTGTGCGGCGCCTCTATATCGGGCCACATCGCGATGTAGCTCGAATGGAGTTCATCTGCGATTTTCGGCCCGGGCGTGATTATGCTTGTCGCATCTGGCTAGATAGCCGTCGTCGCGTGTCGGGGCACACCCTCGCGATCCGTAGATCGATCTGGTCTGTCCTGCTCTATTGTCCAGGTCCTGCTGTAGGTCATATGTATACCCCCGAGCTGCTTTATCTTTGCCTTTATGGCGAGGTAGTACGGGCTATTGTTCGGCTTGAGTTGCCGCTTTGTCCCGGCCACGTGGTGGTCGATCAGCTGCATTACACGCTGATGGTACTGGCCCAAGTGCCTCGTCGTCGAATTGAGGTAGCAATTTGTGCTTCGGGTAACTTTTGGTTGGGCGCTCGAGGCTGTGTTCCTCGGCTGCCGGGACATTAGTCCATCTATCATTGAGCAGATCTTGATCAGCTTGAAGCTGTTGCTTCTTCTTTTTTAGGCTCCTTCCAGTGGCTATTAGCTAGCACTTAAAGCGCTCCTGCTCGAGAGGTTCCTTAGGCTCGATATAATCCTTGTTGCCGAGGCTCACCTCATCCTCGGAGAGCGGAAAGTAGTTACTGTCCTCCGAGTCTTTGTTTACGACCTATTCATCAAGGCTGACTTGCCCATCTTCCCGTTCGTCCTGTTCGGAGGTTGGCTTAACAGGGTCTTCATTGTTTTCTCCTTTGCTGGTATTGCTATCTTTTCCGCGGCATGGCTTAGAGCAGCGCCGCTGACGCCGGTGCTTTGGCTGTATCTTAGGAGGTTTGTCCTTGACTGGATCTTCCTTGTCATCGCCGCTATTCTCTTTGGGTGTATCCACCATGTACACGCCATACGAAGAGGTGGCCGTCCAGCGTCCGGTAAACGATGGGTTTTGGTCCTGTTCTTCTCTGGCATCGTCGTCCATACCGTTGATGTCTTTGGAGCCGTAATCGAGCATGTCGGTTAAGTCCTCGATAGTGGCTATAAAGTGGGTGGTGGGTGGGACGTAAAATTCCTGCTCTCAGCCCCTAGTCCGGGCTGGGCATAGTTCGGACGTTGCTCCTTTGTAATGACAAGGGACCGTATTAAGTCCAGAGCCTCACTGAAAGGTGAGGTTTGGCCCGAGAGAAGAGAGCCCGTGGAGTATGGTAAGAGGGAAACTCCTTGGCCGAACTCACACGATGCCGGTTCCGAGGATTTGGAGCCAGTGTGCGGAGAAGGGTCAGGCTCCGTGATGGCTGCCATCGACACTACTTCCCCTGTCTCTCCCACAATGTGCCTAATGGCCGTAGATAGTCCGGCGACCTCAGGGAGCCCGTCTTCGGACCTGGCGATACGCTCCGACTCTAAGGACAGAGCGGAGGTTTAGGGCACGAATCCTTGGAAGATCAAGTCTCCTCGGATATCAGCAACGTAGTCCAGATTTCCAAAACTAATCTGGTGACCTAGGGCGTAGCTATCGATCTGCTCTAGATGGCCAAGCGAGTTGGCCCGCAGTGCGAAGCCGCCGAACACAAAGATCTGGACGGGGAGGAAAGCCTCCCCCAAGGCAGCATTTTTGTAGATGATTGATGGAGCCATCGAACCTTTTGGTGACGACGCAGCGGAACTCTCAATGAAAGCACCAATGTCGGTGTCAAAACCGACGGATCTCGGGTAGGGGGTCCCGAACTGTGCGTCTAAGGTCGATGTTAACAAGAGACGGGGGACACGATGTTTACCCAGGTTCGGGGCCTCTCTATGGAAGTAATACCCTACTTCCTGCTTGATTGATCTTGATGGATATGAGTATTACAAGAGTTGATCTACCACGAGATCGTAATGGCTAAAACCCTAGAAGTCTAGCCTATATGATTGTGATTGCCTCTACGGACTAAACCCTCTGGTTTATATAGACACTTGAGGGGACTAGGGTTATACAAAGTCAGTTTACAGAGAAAGGAATCTTCATATCCGAGCGCCAGGCTTGCCATCCACACCAAGGAGAGTCCCATCCGAACACGGGAGAGAGTCTTTTGTCTTGTATCTTCACGGCCCATCAGTCCGGCCCATGTCACATAGGCTGGACGCCCAAGGACCCCTCAATCCAGGACTCCCTCAGCTGCCATGGGGCGCCCCAAGTAGGAGGAATCCTACTTGGGGCCCTAGTCCATTTCGCTCCCTTGTTCCTTATTATCGGAAGGGAGAAAAGGGAGGAGAGGGGGGAGGAAGGAAAGGGAGGGGGGCGAACCCCATCCTCCTTCTCCTATTAGGCC
>NC_041387.1:51452040-51462395 GCF_002162155.2 Triticum dicoccoides
GAACCCCTTGTGGGCTGGTGTGCTCCCCTCCTATGGCCCATAAGGCCCATTATTCCCCCGGGGGGTTCCGGTAACCCCCCTGGTACTCCGATATGTACCCGGTACACCCTGAAACACTTCTGGTGTACGAATATCATCGTCCTATATATGAATCTTTACCTCTCGGCCATTTAGAGACTCCTCTTCATGTCCGTGATCTCATTCGGGACTCCGAACAACATTCGGTCACCAAATCACATAACTCATATAATACAAAATCGTCATCGAACGTTAAGCGTGCGGACCCTACGGGTTCGAGAACTATGTAGACATGACCGGGACACTTCTCCGGTCAATGACCAATAGCGGAATCCGGATGCTCATATTGGCTCCTACATATTCTACGAAGATCTTATCGGTCGAACCGTAATGACAACATACGTTATTCCCTTTGTCATCTGTATGTTACTTGCCCAAGATTCGATCGTCGGTATCTTCATACCTAGTTCAATCTTGTTACCGGCAAGTCTCCTTACTCATTCCGTAATACATCGTCCCGCAAATAACTCATTAGTCACATTGCTTGCAAGGCTTCTTATGATGTGCATTACCGAGAGGGCCCAGAGATACCTCTCCGATACTCGGAGTGACAAATCCTAATCTCGATCTATGCCAACGCAACAAACACCTTCGGAGATACCTGTAGAGCATCTTTATAATCACCCAGTTACATTGTGACATTTGATAGCACACAAGGTATTCCTCTGGTATCCGGGAGTTGCATAATCTCATAGTCAAAGGAATATGTATATGACATGAGGAAAGCAATAGCAATAAAACTGAATGATCAATATGCTAAGCTAATGAATGGGTCTTGTCCATCACATCATTCTCCTAATGATGTGATCCCGTTCATCAAATGACAACACATGTCTATGGTTAGGAAACTTATCCATCTTTGATTAACGAGCTAGTCTAGTAGAGGCTTACTAGGGACACGGTGTTTTGTCTATGTATTCACACATGTATCAAGTTTCCGGTTAATACAATTCTAGCATGAATAATAAAAATTTATCATGAAATATGGAAATATAAAATAAAAACTTTATTATTGCCTCTAGGGCATATTTCCTTCAGTCTCCCACTTGCACTAGAGTTAATAATCAAGATTACATTGTAATGATTCTAACACCCATGGAGTCTTGGTGCTATTCATGTTTTGCTCGTGGAAGAGGCTTAGTCAACGAGTCTGCCACATTCAGATCCGTATGTATTTTGCAAATCTCTATGTCTCCCTACTTGACTTGATCACGGATGGAGTTGAAGCGTCTCTTGATGTGTTTGGTTCTTTTGTGAAATATGGATTCCTTCGCCAAGGCAATTGCTCTAGTATTGTCACAAAAGATTTTCATTGGACCCGATGCACTAGGTGATCAGATATAAACTCCTTCATCCAGACTCCTTCATTTGCTTCTTCCGAAGCAGCTATGTACTCCGCTTCACACGTAGATCCCGCCACGACACTTTGCTTGGAACTCCACCAACTGACAGCTCTACCATTTAATATAAATACGTATCCGGTTTGTGACTTAGAGTCATCCAGATCAGTGTCAAATCTAGCATCGATGTAACCATTTATGACGAGCTCTTTGTCACCTCCATAAACGAGAAACATATGCTTAGTCCTTTTAAGGTACTTTAGGATGTTCTTGACCGCTGCCCAGTGATCCACTCCTGGATTACCTTGGTACCTCCCTGCTAAACTTATAGCAAGGCACACTTTAGGTCTGGTACACAACATTGCAAACATGATAGAACCTATGGCTGAGGCATAGGGAATGACTTTCATTTTCTCTCTATCTTCTGCAGTGGTCGGGCATTGAGTCTGACTCAATTTCACACCTTGTAACTGTAACATCCCAAATTTTCAATTTGGAATGTTATACATAGATCATCATGGCATATCATATTTTTGTTGCATTGTTGGCTCGATCCTAGAAATTCTACACAACTCAAGGACCCACGGAGAGAGTTGGGGATTTCGTTATTTTCATATTTGAGTTTTCTCAAATTTTGAAAATAGGATCATTGATTTTATTTATTTTATCTTCAATTATTTCTTCTACCAAAATTTCAGAGAGGGAATAAAATGACTTTCCCAAAATAAAGAAATAATGAAGATTTAATAAAAAAAATTAAATAAGATTTATTTTGGAGTTTTTCGCCTTTTATTTGAATTTAGAAAAATGCGCGTTTTTCAAAATTGCATTTAGGCCCCAAATAAATGTTCATCTTGTCCGGCTTGATTTTAGAAGCCGGGGAAAATTTATTTCGGGAATTTTGGAGTCCGTTTAGTATTCCTTTTTATTTTTCTTCTGCGCGGAATTATTTTAAAAAAATGCGTAACCGACCTACGGGCCGTGCCTGAGCAGGACTCCGCTCGGGGGGGGGGGGCACTATATATAGCGCCGCCCCAGCGCCCCAGGCCCAGCCGCCGCCGGCCCACCCACGCAAACCCTAACCCTAGCCGCCAGCCGCCGCCGGACCCCGCCGCCGTCGCCGGACCCCGCCGCCCGCACGCTCGCTATCGGTGTCAAAACCGGCGGGTCTCGGGTAGGGGGTCCCGAACTGTGCGTCTAGGCGGATGGTAACAGGAGACAAGGGACACGATGTTTTACCCAGGTTCGGGCCCTCTTGATGGAGGTAAAACCCTACGTCCTGCTTGATTAATATTGATGATGTGTGTTACAAGAGTAGATCTACCACGAGATCAAGGAGGCTAAACCCTAGAAGCTAGCCTATGGTATGATTTTTGTTCGTCCTATGGACTACAGCCATCCGATTTATATAGACACCGGAGAGGGCTAGGGTTACACAGAGTCGATTACAAAGGTAGGAGATCTACATATCCGTATCGCCAAGCTTGCCTTCCACGCCAAGGAAAGTCCCATCCGGACACGGGACGAAGTCTTCAATGTCGTATCTTCATAGTCTTGGAGTCCGGCCGATGATGATAGTTCGGCTATCCGGACACCCCCTAGTCCGGAACTCCCTCAGTAGCCCCTGAACCAAGCTTCAATGACGACGAGTCCGGCGCGCATATTGTCTTCGGCATTGCAAGGTGGGTTCCTCCTCCGAATAATTTATAGAAGATTGTGAACACCAGGATAGTGTCCGGCTCTGCAAAAATAAATTCCACATACCACCGTAGAGAGAATAATATTACACAAGATCAATCTACTGACGTATTCTGTGGCGTGACGTCACACCACTTCCAAGCCTTTACTCGAATTGTTTTTATTGTTCCACCTCAGCGCGTTTAGCGAGACGGTTTCCTTGGCACGTCTTGTCGAAGCAGAGATCGTGTTCCCCTTATTCCGGGATTCCCATCAATACGGACGTGGGTAACCCAACCGCGCCATTGATTGTGACGCTTGGGAGATAAGCGAGTTTTACCAGGCCGGTGGGGACACATGTTTTTGTCTGCCCATATAAGGGGATAAAGATCCAACCCTTTTACCTGCGCCTTCTTCCTCCTTTGCTTATCCATCTCCGCGAACTCGAGCTCCAGCGCCCAACTTCGCACTTCTCTCCTCAACCTTCTCCAACTATGTCCGGAGCAGGAGGCAAGTGGATGGCCTCCTCCGTCACGGAGGGGCAGATCCAGAAGCTGCGCAATGCCAGATATTTGTCCAGCGACATCGCGCATCGGCTCCCCGATGAGGGAGAGCTCACCCCCACCCCCAGGCCCCATGAGAGGGTAGTATTTCTTCCCCATTTCCTCCGTGGACTGGGCTTCCCACTTCATCCCTTCGTCCGGGGGCTCATGTTCTACTACGGCCTAGATTTCCATGACCTGGCCCCAAATTTTATCCTCAACATCTCGGCGTTTATCGTCGTGTGCAAGGCCTTCCTCTGCATCCAGCCCCACTTCAGCTTGTGGCTCAAGACCTTCAGTGTCAAGCCAAAGGTTGTGAAGTGCAGCCAAGCGGAGTGCGGAGGCGCCATGGTGGGCAGGATGTCCCACATTACATGGCTGGAGGGCACTTTCGTGGAAACCATCAAGGGGTGGCAATCGGGGTGGTTCTACATCACCGAGCCGCGTGACGCCAATTGGGCGGCGGCCCCCGAATTCAGATCCGGCATCCCTACACGGCTCACCTCTTGGAAAGAGAGTGGTCTGATCTGGGGGGATTCGGAGGAGCTGACCGGACTCCAAGCCTGTATCCAGAAGCTGGTGGACAAGAAGCTCAAGCTTGTCAACGTAGTCCAGGTCATGCTCATCCGCCGGATTCTCCCGTGCCAACGACGGGGTCTCAACATGTGGGAGTTCGATCCGGCGTAGCACCAGACCCTGAGCGAGCTCTTCGACACTACGTACGAAGATGTCTGGAAGGTGCTGTTCAAGGGCGCCGAGGCTCCCGCATCCGCTATCGAAGATCGTGGATTCCGCTCGCAGCGTCCAGCTGATGAGGTAAGCGATTTTGCCACTTGTTTTCCATAGTTTGACTCTATGCGGGATCTAAACTCCCTTTACCTTTGACAGGACTGGCTGGCGAAGGCCGAACGAACTATCTGTCCGGCCCCATTGCCAGAGGACCCAGCGGACGGCCGCCTAACGGGGCTGCTGGCTCCGGCACCCCACGTGGTGCCGGAGAAGAAGGCCAAGAAGAAGGCCACAGGGACTCGGAAGAGTTCCCGTTTTCAGGTGCTATCGGATGATGAATCCGAGGCTGACTCCTCCCACCAAGGCGAGGAGGAGAAGAAAGCCTCTCCCCCAGCGGGGGGAGGGAAGAAAAGGAAGGCCTCCCCAACAAGGGAGGCCGAAGGGTCCAAGAAGGGAAAAACTCTTCCCCCGGACTGCTCCGCCAACGCTAGTGACGACGACGAGGACTGGCCTCCAAGGGCCAAGCCCCTGGCGAGATCGTAAGTATCCGGATTCCCGAATAAGTTCAAGGTTTTTTCTTTTCGCCACATAATGTCTTTCTAATGCCACATACAACCCTGCAGTCCGCCCAAGGATGATCTTCCCGTTTCGTCGAGAGGGTCCTTGGGTGCGTCGGATATGGATTCCCTTCCGACTGCCTCCACCCCCCGTGCCGCGGACGACGCCGAGGTGGGATCCTAGGAAGGGACCCACCAGGAGGAGGAGGCCCCGGAGGTGTCACAGGACAACCTCCCGGACTTTGCACCGGACTCAGCCCCGGAGGCCACAGTGGCTCCGGAGTCCGGCGGGCGACCCCTTCGTAAGAAGGGTAAGACCGCGACGCCGACTGCCTCTGTCCAACCGGAGGTGCCGGATAATTTGCTGGAGGCGCTCAACGGCGCCTCCATCAAAGAGGAACACCGCACTGTTATGAGTGCGGTGATTCAGAAGGTTCAGCTCGCCAAGAGCGGGCTGACCGAAGCCTGCAGCAGCCTTCTAACAAGCTTTGAGGTAAGAATTTCAATATATGTAAAATGGTACCGCATAGACAGTAGCCCCTGATGCTCGGTTCGGTGTTCGGAAAGAAAAGCCGGACTGAGGATCTTTAGAAAGATAAACGCAGGAGTCATAAAAATATGTCAATATGGGATTGCAGGCTGTGCTGCTGACCTCCGCCACACTGACTGCGGAGGTCAATACTTTGAAGGAAAACCTCGAGCGGTCCGAGAACGAACTCGGCCATGCCAAGAAGCAGCTCAAGGAAAAAGAAGGTGAGTAATACCTTATGAAAATTGTACCTTACAGAAAAGGATTTGGTTGCAAGAAAATGACAAGGATAATGTGGGTATTGCAGGGGCCACTAACGAGGTGGCGACCCTGAAGGAGGCGGTGGCCTCGGCCGAACGCAATGCGGCCGTGGAGCGCACCAAGTGAGAGAAACAGGAGGCGCGGGTGGCGGAGGTACAGCAAGAGCTCCAGGATCTCGTGAAAAAACATGAGAGCTTGGAGCGTGACTCGAAGACTCGAGAGTCTGAGCTTGCAACGGCTTTTGAGAGTGCCAAAGCCGCTAAGGCCGAAGCCTACAAGGCCCTCCAGGAGATTGAGGCGGTGAAGAAAATAGCAGCGGGTAAGGCATTTTTCATGCAAAGTAAGCATGTGAGTGTTAATTACCTGTTGCTTACCCGAATTCGGAGCTCTCCAGGAGCATTCGCAGATCTTCCTCGCAGCGTGTCCGATGCTGCCGCATTCTACCGGGCCGAGGAGGGGAGCTCGACGGAGAAGGTCTTCTAGTCTCAGTATGCTGAGGCCGGACATCCGGTGCCCCTTAGCGACCAGCTGAAGCAGCTGGTCGAGCTCCACAAGGCGGCCGAACAGGCCATGAAGGGCCTCATAGTTCGGCTGTGGCCTAAGGAGTCCATGCCTGGGAGCTACTTCGGCCTGGTGCGGCGGCTAGTGTATGCGTGCCCGTGGGTTGAAGTCATCAAGCACTCCGCTTGCATTGAGGGTGCCCGTCGGGCCCTTGCCCGCGCAAAGGTGCACTGGGGCAAGATGGATGCCCAGAAGCTCGTGACGGACCCGCCACCAGAGGGCAAGGAGCATCGCACGCCCGAGATGTATTATAAGAGTGTGCTGAAGGGCGCCCGCATTATTGCGGGTGAGTGCTCCAAAGATGTAATATTTGAGTAGACTCGCATTTTGTTATCATGTGCGCTGAAAACTTAGTTCATATGCGCTAAGCAACGCTTGTTAATTTAAAATATTACCTTCTGTGCGGCTGTTTATCAAATCTGAGAGATGGCAAGTCGTCGGCTTCAGCCCCCATGCCACGAGTGCTGGGGTGTTCGGGATAAATTTGAGCGCTCTTGTTCCCATTTTTGGGTCCATCTAGGGAGGCGCTCAACACAGCGAACAAGGCAACCAGACTTATAATGCTTGAACACTCTCACTTAGCAATAGAATTCTATAATTTTAAATTTCGGCGAAGCCCCTAGTCTTCGGAAGGCCGAATTTGGGGCGCTATCCATGCCTTGGCCGGACAGTATCCGGCTCCTCGCTCTAAGCGGCATAAGTCTTTAAGGACTCGCAAAAAACCTCTCAAACAGCGACCGGTTCTCGCCTCATCATGACAGTTAGTTTTAGCTTTCTCCACTGCGGCATTAACCCAGCTCAACTGGGGCGCAATCACAGTGGTTCTCCCAGTGCTACCTTAGCCGATATAACGGAACGTAAGGTACCAAAACATGGGAGCCGGGCAAACCCAACTATTGACCCAAGACATGATTCGGAGCCGATGCATATAGTGCTATAAGTTCGGGGTGCTGCACTTGTGAAAGTGTTCGGACTCATCACACCATAATGCGGGAAACATAAGCCCCTGGTGTATATTAGCCGTACCAAAGTGTACGGATGCAACATGCCATGAATGAACATATGTATGAAAAAGAAATGCAATTATAAGCAAAAAGGTGCTGCATTGTTTTATTCAATAAGTGCTGCTATGAATGCAGAACGATACAAATAGTGCGATAAGCAAGGGATGGGACTATTAAACATGTCCCCCTCCAGGGGTAGGCTGCAAATTGGTGTATAAAAATGCTCGTAATGGAGACCACCTGTATATTCGTTGTAGCCTTTATCCTTCCCTGGCTGTTGCATCGTGAGTTCGTCAGGTCTGCTGTCGGACAGGGCCTCTGACAAACGGAGTCCTGTGGGTAAAAAATAAAAGGTAAAAAGAAAAGAAAAAAGAACGACACACTTGAGAGCCCCTGGTGTGGTTGAGCTGCAGTCTGGGCTTATCGTGGTCGTGCCCCTCTCCCCATGCCCATGGTATCTTCGAAGCATAATGGTGTACGCGAAGGACCTGCTTTGACGTTTCGCAGGGGCTGGGTTGGGGCCGCACTGCTACGCGTGCTCGAAACGTGCCAGGTGGTCTTGTTGTAAGTTACTCCGGGCGCGCTTAGCTATGTCCAGCCACTTAACGGCTGGACTCGAGAATTGCCTTAAGAGGCTGCATTGCACTTCTGCCGCGAGAGCCGCTGTATGTTCCTCCGGGCAGAGAGAACGTTCAGTGTTTCCGTTGACCGTGATGACTCCTCGAGGGCCTGGCATCTTGAGCTTGAGGTATGCGTAGTGCGGCACCGCGTTGAACTTTGCAAACGCGGTACGTCCGAGCAAGGCATGATAGCCGCTGCAGAACGGGACTATGTCGAAGATTAACTCCTCGCTTCAGAAGTTATCCGGGGATCCAAAGACCACTTCCAGTGTAATTGAGCCTGTACAATTGGCTTCTACACCTGGTATGACGCCTTTAAAGGTCGTTTTGGTAGGTTTAATCCTTGAGGGGTCTATACCCATTTTGCGCACTGTATCCTGGTAAAGCAGGTTTAGGCTGCTGCCGCCGTCCATCAGGACTCTTGTTAGGTGAAATCCATCGACGATTGGGTCTAAGACCAATGCAGCGAATCCGCCGTGGCGGATGCTGGTGGGGTGGTCCCTTCGGTCAAAAGTGATCGGGCAGGAGGACCATGGATTGAACTTTGGGGCAACTGGCTCCATCGTGTAGACATCCCTGAGTGCACGCTTCCGCTCCCTTTTGGGTATGTGTGTTGCGTATATCATGTTCACCGTCCGCACCTGTGGGGGGAAACCCTTCTGTCCTCTATTGTTCGGCGGTCGGGTCTCTTCCTCGTCGTCGCTATGCAGCCCCTTGTCATTGTTTTCGGCAATTAACTTGCCTGCCTGCTTGAATACCCAACAGTCCCTGTTGGTATGGTTAGCTGGCTTTTCGGGGGTGCCGTGTATCTGGCACAAGCGGTCGAGTATTCGGTCCAAATTGGACGGACCCGGAGTAGTTCGTTTGAATGGCTTTTTCCGCTGACCGGGTTTAGAGCCTCTGAATTCGGCATTGACTGCCGTATCCTCACTATTGTCGCTGTTAATGCGGCCTCTGTTTTTGTTATGACACTGCCTGCCATTTCGGTCCTTGAAATCTGGACTGCCAGAATTTTTGCTGAGGTTGTTGCTGCGTGCTAGCCAGCTGTCCTCACCCGCGCAGAAGCGGGTCATGAGTGATGTGAGGGCTGGCATGGATTTCGGCTTTTCCTGTCCCAGGTGCCGGGCAAGCCACTCATCGCGGATGTTATGCTTGAAGGCCGCGAGAGCCTCCCCATCCGGATAGTCGACGATTTGGTTTTTCTTGGTTAAGAACCGTGTCCAGAATTGTCTGGCCGATTCGTCTGGCTGCTGAATTATGTGGCTTAGGTCATCCGCGTCTGGTGGTCGCACATAAGTGCCTTGGAAGTTATCGAGGAATGCGGCTTCCAGGTCCTCCCAACTCCCAATTGACTCTGCTGGCAAGCTGTTGAGCCAATGTCAGGCTGGTCCTTTAAGCTTGAGGGGGAGGTATTTGATGGCGTGAAGATCGTCACCGCGGGCCATGTGGATGTGAAGGAGATAGTCTTCGATCCAAACCGCGGGGTCTGTTGTGCCATCATAAGATTCAATATTGACGGGTTTAAACCCTTCGGGGATTTGATGATCCATTACTTCATCTGTGAAGCATAGTGGGTGTGCGGCGCCTCTGTACTGGGCGATATCACGACGGAGCTCAAGGGAGCTTGGTCTATTTTGTTCGGCCCGACCGGACTTACTATGTCCGGCGCGACGGTTGTCGTTACGTATCGCGGGACGCTGCGAGGACTTCAGTCCATCTGTCGGCTAGCAGATCCTGATCAGCTCTAAGCTGTTGCTGCTTTTTCTTGAGGCTGTTTGCCGTGGCCATAAGCCTGCGTTTAAAACGCTCTTGTTCGACAGGATCCTCAGGCACGACAAATTCGTCATCGTCGAGGCTCGCTTTGTCTCCGGAGGGAGGCGTATAATCCCCTGCCTCTTCTTCTGCCGCTCCTTCATAAGGGCTGGCGTCTCCGTCCTCCTGCGCTGCATCTTGCTGGAGTGGGTTGTCTTCGGCACTGTCCGATGTATTATTGTCTCCGGTGCCGGAGTCTTCATTCTTGCTATGGCGGGATTTAGAGCGGCGCCGCTAACACCGGCGCTGGGGATGCTTTTTGGAGGGGTCATCCTCCTCTGTTCCTTCGCCATTCCCATCTTTTGGGATATCCACCATGTATATGTCATATGATGAGGTGGCTGTCCAGTGCCCCGTAGGCGCTGGTTCTTGGTCGTCTCCGGCATCATCGTCCATACCGTCGATGTCCTCGGAGTCATAGTCTAGCATGTCAGTTAAATCGTCGACAGCGGCTACCAAGTGGGTGGTGGGTGGGCTTTGAATTTCTTCGTCGTCCGCATCCCAACCGTCCTGACCGCAGTCCGGCCAGGGCTCTCCTGATAACGAGAGATACTTTAGCAAACTCAAGATGTCGCCAAAAGGTGAGTGTTGAAAGATGTCCGCCGCGGTGAACTCCATGATCGGCGCCCAATCAGATTCGATCAG
>NC_041387.1:51462884-51541664 GCF_002162155.2 Triticum dicoccoides
TCCGGCACCTTGGAGTCACGAGCTTTATGAGGCACAAAGTCAGTGTTTGGCTCTATCGCCGTAGAGGTTGCAGCCTCCGAGGCGGTGTCTAGGCATCCGTCCTCGATCTGCGCAGCTGGCTCCGAATCGAAGATCGGTGCGGTTTCAACTGCGGCCTCCAGTATACTATCCGGCTGCAGAGCTAAATCATGCTCGTCGCGACAGTGCGGCACGCTTGGCTATGGCTCGAATCCATCGAGGATCAAGTCCCCGCGGATGTCAGCCGTGAAGTTCAAACTTCCAAATCTGACCTGAGGGCCAGGGGCGTAGCTTTCGATCTGCTCTAGTTGGCCAAGTGAATTGGCCCGCAGTGCAAAGCCGCCGAATACGAAGATTTGTCCGGGGAGGAAGATCTCACCCTGAACTGCGTCGTTGATGATGATTGAAGAAGCCATCGAGCCTATCGGTGACGACACAGAGGAACTCTCAATGAAAGCACCAATGTCGGTGTCAAAACCGGTGGATGTCGGGTAGGGGGTCCCGAACTGTGCGTCTAGGCGGATGGTAACAGGAGACAAGGGACACGATGTTTTACCCAGGTTCGGGCCCTCTTGATGGAGGTAAAACCCTATGTCCTGCTTGATTAATATTGATGATGTGTGTTACAAGAGTAGATCTACCACGAGATCAAGGAGGCTAAACCCTAGAAGCTAGCCTATGGTATGATTGTTGTTCGTCCTATGGACTACAGCCATCCAATTTATATAGACACCGGAGAGGGCTAGGGTTACACAGAGTCGGTTACAAAGGTAGGAGATCTACATATCCGTATCGCCAAGCTTGCCTTCCACGCCAAGGAAAGTCCCATCCGGAGACGGGACGAAGTCTTCAATCTCGCATCTTCATGGTCTTGGAGTCCGACCGATGATGATAGTTCGGCTATCCGGACACCCCCTAGTCCGGAACTCCCTCACTCGCCGAGGTTCGCGGCCGCCTCGTTTTCCGTGCCGTTTTTTTAGAAAACCGAGCGGTTTTTCCGCCGGTTTTTTTTTGTTTTTTTTAGTTTCGGTTTTTTTTCGATTAGATCGGTTTTATTTTCGGTTTAGTTTAATTAGCGAGCGTTCGCTCGTTCATTCGTTTTAACAAACGTGTTCGTCAGATTAGTTTAGTTAACGAACGTTTGTTCGTTGACCCGTTTGTCGTTTTTCTTTTCTCGGATTTAATCCGCGATTTTTCTGATCGCGATTCCTGATCCGATTTTCGTTTTAGTTTAACTTTTCGCTCGTTTATCGGAATCAGGCGATTCAAGCGCCTGGAGTTTCATCTCGAAACCCTCTTTTCAAATAATCTACTTAAACAAGTTTTTGCTGCTGTAAAATTTGACTTAGATCCAGATTAGTAAAACGAAGCTGTTTTCTTTCGCCGTTTGACTTTCGTTGCTTTGTTTGATTTGTTTCTTTTGCAAACCGGAGTTCTTAAGTTGAACATTCTGGTTAGATCTTTTACTCGAGTTTTACCTGTGCATTAGATGAGTACTTATTGTATGATTGTTTGTTTGTCTGCGATAGAATACCCGGAGTGCGCCGCCTGTTACTTCGAGTCTCTAGGTCTCGCGGATCATCAGCAAGGCAAGTAACACTTTGATCATACTCTTCTCATACCCAGTTTTTATGCATTAGATCTATCCTAAAACATTGCATGATTAGGATCTAATTAAATTGTGGGAAGGGAAGTAGATGAGGTAGTACCTATTACCTGTTTTATTATCAAACCTTTGGGAGTTACTTCTACGTTTGCTTATTATGCCATGCTATGCTAGTAGACGTGGATTGGGTGAGTGTATTCATGACAGATGTGAGATTGTTGAATTAATGGTTTATTTAAGGTGGCAACTTAAACACACATCTGGGTGGATTGAGGCACCTGGTTTCTATCAGGACTTGCCTGTATTTCTTCGGACCGCCACCCAGGCTCAAAGGGATCATGAGA
The DNA here is from genome assembly GCF_002162155.2 of Triticum dicoccoides. Classification (NCBI taxonomy): domain Eukaryota; kingdom Viridiplantae; phylum Streptophyta; class Magnoliopsida; order Poales; family Poaceae; genus Triticum; species Triticum dicoccoides. The sequence continues at coordinate 51,464,853 of NC_041387.1, forward strand.
TTATTCAAACTAGAAACTTCCGTGTGCAGCCACATGCTATTATGGGCTCTAGAATAGTTGACTAAGTTGTGCGAACTCTTACGGGGTGGACTAGCAGATGTAGGGGATGTAGGTTGGTACGGTCTACCCCTATGTAAGGTGCAAGTGCTTCTGAAAGACTATGTCTCGGTCATCCGTTTCTCAAACACCATGTAGTGCGAGAAACCAAGCGGAGGCGATCGAGTCATGTGGGGAAAAGTGCGCAAACCTCTGCAGAGTGTATAAACTAATCATGGTTAGCCGTGTCCCCGGTTATGGACATCTTGAGTATCTAGTACCTGGATATCATGTGAATCTCATCATGTTACTATAATCAATATTGTTGGGTTTTAGTGAGTACTTTTAATTGGGATTGAGAATGCTGTCAACCATTCTCAATGTTTAACAACCACCATGATAGTTAAATAAATTTATTCCTTTGCAGTAGGGAAAAATTGGCTTTATGCAAAACTATAATCATAGAGCTTTACCACCAGCCAAATATGCATGTAGTATAGCTTATTCTATTATTATTCCCTATGTGTTACATTGCCAGCATATTCCATGTGCTGACCCGTTTTCGGGCTGCAACGTTTCATGTTGCAGACTTTTCAGACGACGAGTAAGATGCTTTTAGGTTGTGGTTCTATACTCAGTGATGCCGTTGGAGTTGATGGACTCACTTATCTTCCAAGTCTTCTGCTCTTATCGATTTTAGATGGCCTTAAGCCATATTTATTTCAATAAGTTCTCTTCTGAGACATTCGATGTAATAAGTGTGTGATTGCTACTCTTTTATAAATCCTCCAAGTACTATGTGGTGTCAGCATTACTGATCCAGGGATGACACTGAGCACAGAGATCAGATTGTTTGAGGTCTGGTCGCTACAAAGGTGGTATCAGAGCACACGCTGACTGTAGGACACGGCCACTAAGCTTAAGCCCTAGATCACTACTCTTTCTTCTCATTTTTGACTCCTCATCTTTTCTATTCTTTAGGATGGTGGATGCAAGGATCAAGTTCACGCAACCAGATGAGAATTCACCTTTTGGATATCACTTGAAGGAAGCCACTAGATACTTGAACATAGGAGTACCAAGCTTCACCGGGACTTTCAACGCCACTTTACCCGAAGAGGAGCGCTGGAGGATTCAAGTCTACATTCCAGGAAGGACGTTTGCACCAGTCACGGAGCCAATAGAGTTTACCTTTGATGTACCAACATGGAGCCTAGGAAAAAGCAAGGCAGCTCACATCGCCATGGGACGAATTGGAGAAGTTTACCACAACGACCTCAAGAATACTATCTACCAGACTTGTGGGCGCCGAGATGAGCATTGGGAGATGATCACCACCAGGAAGGACAGATGAATCGCAGCTTATATTCAGGAGTTAAACCAACACATCCGACGCCAGGAGAATCAGATGTGCGCAGATATGGAGGAACTACAGAAGGCTACGACCAGGATCAAGGAGCTAGAAGCAGAACTCAAGGCTACACGTAAGGACTATATGGAAGAAATCGTCGCTCTAGTAAGACAGAACGGTGACCTTAAGGAGAAGATTGGAGTATTCATGGGAGGATCAGCACCCAGAGAGGAAGAGGATGAACCTACTTGTCCAGATAATTATATCATCATCGACGACACCAACTCGGATCCCGACGACAGCGATGATGACTATGTTGATGAAGATGGAGCAGATATCATGGAATCTACATCGGAGCAGTTTTTCTAGTTGACCACCATAACAGTAGTAGAATTTTCCACCAATTAATTAGTTTTAGTCCAAGCACTTTTGTAACGATAGTTAGACCGTTGTATGCCCTTGTTTGAATTGATTGGAATGATATTGTGTGTTTTTGTTTCATGTGCATATGGGTAGTGTTATCTCACTAGACCTCATTCTATTCTTAACTCTCCCCTTAAAACCCTCAGATGCCTCCGAGATGCGACCCCGAGTTTGTTTTCCCGCCAGAGATCACTCAGTTGATTCAGCAGCAGAATACCTTGATTCATACATTGGTACAGAACCAAGGCAACAACAAAAACAACCCACCACCACCACCTGTTGACCATCTGGCACGTTTCTTAAGGTTGAATCCGCCGGTGTTTTCCAGTAGCACCGAGCCGATAGTAGCAGATGATTGGCTCCGTAAGATAGGGAGGGAGTTGGCCACTGCAGGATGCACAGATGGAGAAAAGGTGAAGTTTGCCACACATCAGCTTGACGGACGCGCAGCAGCATGGTGGGAGAATTTTACAGCCACTTACCCTGTAGACACTGTCACATGGAATCAGTTTCAGCAAGCTTTTCGTACTGCCCATGTTTCAGCAGGAGCTATGGCCATGAAGAAGCGTGAGTTTCGCAACTTACGCCAAGGAGGACGGACAGTTGGCCAGTATGTGGATGATTTCAGTAAGCTAGCACGTTATGCCCCAGATGACGTTGCTACGGAAGCAGCAAAGCAGGAGAAGTTTCTAGAAGGACTGAATGATGAGCTGAGCATGCAGTTGATGGTAGAAACTTTCAATAACTACCAGGAGTTAGTAGATCGTGCTCTTATGATTGAGGGGAAACAGCAGCAGATTGAAAATCGCAAGAGGAAGTATGGACAGGGGAAGTACAATTCTGGAGCTCAGCAGAAGCCATGCTTTGCCCCAAAGTCAGGAGGACACTTTTAGCATACTCATGGAGGAGGCAGCTCGCACAATCATAACGGTGCTAAGAATGGAAACGGGAATGGAGGAAGCAATGGACAAAGCCGCACCAACCCATCAACACCATCCAAGGCAGACCTGAGCCATATCACTTGTTATAAGTGCCGTAAGACTGGGCATTATGCAAATGATTGCCCAGAAGCCCAAAATGGAAATGGCAATGAAAGCTCAGGAAAGAAGCCGAACCCTTTCAACAGGGGGCAAGTGAACCACGTTACCGTGGAGGAGGTTGAAGCTCAGCCAGACGCAGTAATAGGTAAGTTTTTGGTTAAGATATTTACTGTAGTTGTTCTTTTCGATACTGGTGCATCGCATTCATACATATCAAGGGGATTTGTGGATAAATATAAACTACCGACCCAAGCACTTAGGTCACCCATGCTAGTAACCTCACCCGGAGCAGAGTATACGGCTAGTATATGGTGTGATCGACTGCCATTAAGGATTGGACACCATGTATTTCCCTCGGACCTAATAGTTTTGGAATCGCAAGGTTTGGATGTGATATTAGGCATGGATTGGTTATCGAAGTATGGAGGGAATATTGATTGCGCCATTAAGTCGATTTTTCTTACCATCCCTGAAGGAAGAAGAATCAAGTATGTATCACGGCATGAGCCGAGAAGAGCACATGTAAATTCCTTATCAGGAGTTGTGCAGGAGGAAGTACTACTGGTAAGGGATTTCCCCGATGTATTTCCAGAAGAGTTGCCAGGCATGCCACCGGATAGAGATATTGAGTTCTTAATTGAACTACTGCCAGGCACTGGGCCTATATCCAAGAGACCGTACAGGATGCCAGCCCAAGATTTGGAGGAAATTAAGAAGCAGATTAAGGAGTTGTTGGATAAAGGTTTTATTCGCCCAAGTTCTTCGCCTTGGGGATCGCCAGTACTTCTGGTGGAAAAGAAGGATGGATCGTTAAGAATGGTTGTCGATTATCGCGGATTGAATGAATTAACAATCAAGAACAAGTACCCACTACCAATGATCAATGATCTGTTTGACCGGTTGCAAGGAGCAAAGGTGTTTTCCAAGATCGATTTGCGATCAGGATACCATCAGTTGAAGATTCGGGAGCAAGATATACCGAAGACGGCTGTTACCACCAGGTATGGGTTGTATGAGTATACCGTTATGTCATTTGGTCTGACTAACGCCCTAGCCTATTTTATGAACATGATGAACAAGGTGTTTATGGAGTTTTTGGATAAGTTCGTCATGGTGTTCATTGATGATAATTTGGTTTACTCGAAAAATGAAGAGGAACATAAGGAGCACTTGCGTTTGGTACTCGAGAAGCTCAGAGAACATCAGCTATACGCCAAGTTCAGCAAGTGTGAGTTTTGGTTGAAGGAAGTTGGATTTCTCGGACATGTTATATCCAGAGAAGGTATCGCAGTAGACCCCACTAAATTTGTCACTGTGACCAACTGGGAAGCACCAACAACAATTGGAGAGATCAGGAGTTTCCTTGGACTCGCAGGATACTACCGGAGATTCATTGAAAATTTCTCGAAGATTGCGAAGCCTATGACAAAGCTGTTGAAGAAGGATACTAAGTTCATTTGGACTGAGGAGTGTGAGGCTAGTTTCCAAGAGTTGAAGAAACGTTTGGTTACCTCACTAGTATTAATTCTACCAGATTAGACTAAGGATTATGAAGTTTATTGCGACGCTTCACGTCGAGGACTTGGAGCAGTGCTTATGCAAGAGGGAAGAGTTGTTTCGTATGCTTCACGACAGCTTAAGCGTCATGAGTTGAATTATGCTATTCATGATTTGGAGTTAGCAGCCGTAGTACACGCACTGAAAACATGGAGATATTTTCTCATTGGAAATCATTGTGAGGTATACACGGATCACAAGAGTTTGAAGTACATCTTCACGCAGAAGGAGTTAAATCTCAGGCAGAGGAGATGGTTGGACCTTATTAAGGATTATGATATGAGATTGCATTATCACCCCGGGAAGGCTAACGTTGTAGCAGACGCGTTGAGCCGCAAGAGCCATGTCAATACACTAATGACGGGAGAAATACCCAAGGAGTTAGCCGAGGATCTTCGAGAGCTATGTTTGGAAATAGTTCCGAGAGGCTATGTAGCAGCATTGGAGATTCAGTCTACTTTGATGGATAAAATCAGAGAAGCTCAAAAGGCAGATAAGGAAATTGCTTCCATTAAGGAAAGGATGAGCAAGGGAAAGGCTAAAGGATTTCGTGAGGATGAGCATGATACCTTATGGTTTGAGGACCGTGTTTATGTGCCCAATGACCCAGAGATCAGGAAGTTGATTCTGCAAGAGGCACATGATTCACCATATTCGATTCACCCCGGAAATACGAAGATGTATTTGGATTTGAAGGAAACCTTCTGGTGGATCGAAATGAAGAAGGATATTGCAGAGTATGTAGCAGTTTGTGATGTATGTCAGAGGGTGAAGGCAGAACATCAGAAGCCAGTAGAATTGTTACATCCATTGCCTATACCCGAATGGAAGTGGGATAAACTAGGCATGGATTTCATCACGGGATTTCGCAGGACTCGTTCAGGCTATGACTCGATTTGGGTTGTAGTCGATTGTTTGACGAAGGTAGCTCATTTCATTCCAGTAAAGACTACCTACAGTAGCGCCAAATTGGCTAAGATATACATGACAAGGATTGTTTGTTTGCATGGAGTTCCGAGGAGTATCGTATCAGATAGAGGAACCCAATTCACCTCGAAGTTCTGGAAACAGTTGCACGAAACATTGGGAACCAGGCTGGAGTTTAGCACAGCTTTCCACCCACAGACAGATGGACAGACCGAGAGAGTCAATCCGATTTTGGAGGATATGCTTAGAGCTTGTGTTTTGGATTATGGATCAAGTTGGGATGACAACTTGCCATACGCGGAGTTTTCTTACAACAATAGTTATCAATCCAGTTTGAAGATGGCCCCTTTCGAAGCCTTGTACGGAAGGAGGTGCAGAACCCCGTTGTTGTGGGATGAGGTAGGAGATCGCCAGTTGTTTGGACCGGATTTGATTAAGGAGTCTGAACAGAAAGTAAAGTTGATTCGCGACAGGCTCAAGGTAGTTCAGTCAAGGCACAAGAGCTATGCAGATTCAAAACGCAAGGGGACAGAATATGAAGTCGGGGACAGAGTTTATCTTCGAGTATCTCCACTTCGAGCAGTTAAGCGTTTTGGAGTTAAAGGAAAGTTAGCGCCACGTTTTGTGGGGCCATACAAGGTTTTGGAACGCATGGGAGAAGTAGCGTACAAGTTGGAATTACCTGAGGGATTGTCAGGAGTTCACGATGTGTTCCATGTTTCACAGTTGAAGAAGTGTCATGCAGAGATAGCTGATATACCACTGAGAGATACTGTGCCACTGGTAGCGATTCAGTTGAAAGAAGATTTGACCTATGAAGAGAAACCAGTTAAGATTCTGGAGTATGCCAGCAGAGTTACCCGCAGTAAGGTTATCAAGTTTTGCAAAGTTCAGTGGAGCCACCACACAGAGGAGGAAGCCACCTGGGAGCGAGAGGAAGATCTGCTCAAGGACCACCCTCACCTATTTGCTAGCTAACCCGAATCTCGAGGGTGAGATTCATCTTAAGGGGGGTAGGTTTGTAACATCCCAAATTTTCAATTTGGAATGTTATACATAGATCATCATGGCATATCATATTTTTGTTACATTGTTGGCTGGATCCTAGAAATTCTACACAACTCAAGGACCCACGGAGAGAGTTGGGGATTTCGTTATTTTCATATTTGAGTTTTCTCAAATTTTGAAAATAGGATCATTGATTTTATTTATTTTATCTTCAATTATTTCTTCTACCAAAATTTCAGAGAGGGAATAAAATGACTTTCCCAAAATAAAGAAATAATGAAGATTTAATAAAAAAATCAAATAAGATTTATTTTGGAGTTTTTTTGCCTTTTATTTGAATTTAGGAAAAATGCGCGTTTTTCAGAATTGCATTTAGGCCCCAAATAAATGTTCATCTTGTCCGACTTGATTTTAGAAGCCGGGGAATATTTATTTTGGGATTTTTGGAGTCCGTTTAGTATTTCTTTTTATTTTTCTTCTGCACGGAATTATTTAAAAAAATGCGTAACCGACCTACGGGCCGTGCCCGAGCGGGACTCCGCTCGGGGGGGGGGGCACTATATATAGCGCCGCCCCGGCGCCCCAGGCCCAGCCGCCCCGCCTCGCCAGCCCGCTAGCCGCCGCCGGCCCACCCGCGCAAACCCTAACCCTAGCCGCCGCCGCCGCCGCCGCCGGACCCCGCCGACCCCGCCGCCCGCCCGCTCGCCGAGGTTCACCGCCGCCTTGTTTTCCGTGCCGTTTTTTTAGAAAACCGTGCGGTTTTTCCGTCGGGTTATTTTTTGGTTTTTTTAGTTTCTGTTTTTTCCGATTAGATCGGTTTTATTTTCGGTTTAGTTTAATTAGCGAGCGTTCGCTCGTTCGTTCGTTTTAACGAACGTGTTTGTCAGATTAGTTTAGTTAATGAACGTTTGTTAGTTGACCCGTTCGTCATTTTTCTTTTCTCGGATTTAATCCACAATTTTTCCGATCGCGATTCCTGATCCGATTTTTGTTTTAGTTTAACTTTTCGCTCGTTTATCAGAATCAGGCGATTCAAGTGCCTGGAGTTTCGTCTCGAAACCCTCTTTCCGAATAATCTACTTAAACAAGTTTTTTCTTCTGTAAAATTTGACTTAGATACAGATTAGTAAAACGAAGCTGTTTTCTTTCGCCGTTTGACTTTCGTTGCTTTGTTTGATTTGTTTCTTTTGCAAACCGGAGTTCTTAAGTTGAACATTCTGGTTAGATCTTTTACTCGAGTTTTACCTGTGCATTAGATGAGTACTTATTGTATGATTGTTTGTTTGTCTATGATAGAATACCCGGAGTGCGCCGCCTGTTACTTCGAGTCTCTAGGTCTCGCGGATCATCAGCAAGGCAAGTAACACTTTGATCATACTCTTCTCATACCCAGTTTTTATGCATTAGATCTATCCTCAAACATTGCATGATTAGGATCTAATTAAATTGTGGGAAGGGTAGTAGATGAGGTAGTACCTATTACCTGTTTTATTATCAAACCTTTGGGAGTTACTTCTACGTTTGCTTATTATGCCATGTTATGCTAGTAGACGTGGATTGGGTGAGTGTATTCATGACAGATGTGAGATTGTTGAATTAATGGTTTATTTAAGGTGGCAACTTAAACACACATCTGGGTGGATTGAGGCACCTGGTTTCTATGAGGACTTGCCTGTATTTCTTCGGACCGCCACCCAGGCTCAAAGGGATCATGAGATTATTCAAACTAGAAACTTCCGTGTGCAGCCACATGCTATTATGGGCTCTAGCATAGTTGACTAAGTTGTGCGAACTCTTACGGGGTGGACTAGCAGATGTAGGGGATGTAGGTTGGTACGGTCTACCCCTATGTAAGGTGCAAGTGCTTCTGAAAGCCTATGTCTCGGTCATCCATTTCTCAAACACCATGTAGTGCGAGAAACCAAGCAGAGGCGATCGAGTCATGTGGGGAAAAGTGCGCAAACCTCTGCAGAGTGTATAAACTAATCATGGTTAGCCGTGTCCCCGGTTATGGACATCTTGAGTATTTAGTACCTAGATATCATGTGAATCTCATCATGTTACTATAATCAATATTGTTGGGTTTTAATGAGTACTTTAATTGGGATTGAGAATGCTGTCAACCATTCTCAATGTTTAACAACCACCATGATAGTTAGATAAATTTATTCCTTTGCATTAGGGAAAAATTGGCTTTATGCAAAACTGTAACCATAGAGCTTTACCACCAGCCAAATATGCATGTAGTATAGCTTATTCTATTGTTATTCCCTATGTGTTACATTGCCAGCATATTCCATGTGCTGACCCGTTTTCGGGCTGCAACGTTTCATGTTGCAGACTTTTCAGACGACGAGTAAGATGCTTTTAGGTTGTGGTTCTATACTCAGTGATGCCGTTGGAGTTGATGGACTCACTTATCTTCCAAGTCTTCCGCTGTTATCAATTTTAGATGGCCTTAAGCCATATTTATTTCAATAAGTTCTCTTTTGAGACATTCGATGTAATAAGTGTGTGATTGCTACTCTGTTATAAATCCTCCAAGTACTGTGTGGTGTCAGCATTACTGATCCAGGGATGACACTGAGCACGGAGATCGGACTATTTGAGGTCTGGTCGCTACAGTAACATAGGCAAGAACCCTTTCTTTAACTGATCCATTTTGAACTTCTTCAAAACTTTATCAAGGTATGTGCTTTGTGAAAGTCCAATTAAGCGTCTTAATCTATCTCTATAGATCTTGATGCCCAACATATAAGCAGCTTCACCGAGGTCTGTCATTGAAAAACTTTTATTCAAGTATCCTTTTATGCTATCCAGAAATTCTATATCATTTCCAATCAACAATATGTCATCTACATATAATATTAGAAATGCTACAGAGCTCCCACTCACTTTCTTGTAAATACAGGCTTCTTCAAAAGTATGTATAAAACTATATGCTTTGATCACCTCATCAAAGCGTATATTCCAACTCTAAGATGCTTGCACCAGTCCATAAATGGATCGCCGGAGCTTGCACACTTTGTTAGCACCTTTAGGATCGACAAATCCTTCTGGTTGCATAATATACAACTCTTCTTTAAGAAATCCATTAAGGAATGCAATTTTGACGTCCATTTGCCAGATTTCATAATCATAAAATGCGACAATTGCTAACATGATTCGAACAGACTTAAGCATCGCTACAGGTGAGAAGTCTCATTGTAGTCAACTCCATAAACTTGTCGAAAACCTTTCGCAACAAGTCGAGCTTTGTAGACAGTAACATTACCATCAGCGTCAGTCTTCTTCTTGAAGATCCATTTATTCTCTATGGCTCGCTGATCATCGGGCAAGTCAACCAAAGTCCACACTTTGTTCTCAAACATGGATCCTATCTCATATTTCATGGCTGAGGGAGACCTGTACTAAGGGGTCCTCGGGTGTCTGGCCTGTTGCATATGGGCCAGACTTATCGGCTGTGAAGATACAAGACCGAAGACTCCCTCCCGTGTCCAGATGGGACTCTCCTTGGCGTGGAAGGCAAGCTTGGCGACTAGATATAAAGATTCCTTTTTCTGTAACTGACTTTGTATAACCCTAGACCCCTCTGGTGTCTATATAAACCGGAGGGTTTAGACCGGAAATAGATATATAGTCATACCGGCTACACTTCTAGGGTTTTAGCCATTACGTCTCGTGGTAGATCAACTCTTGTAATACTCATATTCATCAAGATCAATCAAGCAAGAAGTAGGGTATTACAGTTGGAAATATGCCCTAGAGGCAATAATAAAATGGTTATTATTATATTTCCTTGTTCATGATAATTGTGTATTGTTCATGCTATATTTGTATTAACTGGAAACCGTAATACATGTGTGAATACATAGACCACAACATGTCCCTACTGAGCCTCTAGTTGACTAGCTCGTTGATCAATAGATGGTTATGATTTCCTGACCATGGACATTGGATGTCATTGATAACGGGATCACATCATTAGGAGAATGATGTGATGGACAAGACCCAATTATCCTAAGCATAGCACAAGATCGTGTAGTTCGTTTGCTAAAAGCTTTTCTAATGTCAAGTATCATTTCCTTAGACCATGAGATTGTGCAACTCTCGGATACCGTAGGAATGCTTTGGGTGTGCCAAACGTCACAACATAACTGGGTGGCTATAAAGGTGCATTGCAGGTATCTCCGAAAGTGTCTGTTGGGTTGGCACGAATCGAGACTGGGATTTGTCACTCCGTGTGATGGAGAGGTATCTCTGGGCCCACTCGGTAATGCATCATCATAATGAGCTCAATGTGACTAAGTGTTTAGTCATGGGATCATGCATTACGGAACGAGTAAAGTGACTTGCCGGTAACGAGATTGAACGAGGTATTGGAATACCGACGATCGAATCTCGGGCAAGTAACGTACCGATTGACAAAGGGAATTGTATACGAGATTGCTTGAATCCTTGACATCGTGGTTCATCCGATGAGATCATCGTGGAACATGTGGGAGCCAACATGGGTATCCAGATCCCGCTATTGGTTATTGGCCAGAGAGCTGTCTCGGTCATGTCTGCATGATTCCCGAACCCGTAGGGTCTACACACTTAAGATTCGGTGACGCTAGAGTTGTTATGGGAATTAGTGTGCAGTTACCGAATGTTGTTTGGAGTCCCGGATGAGATCCCGGACGTCACGTGGAGTTCCGGAATGGTCTGGAGGTAAAGATTTATATACAGGAAGTCCTACTTTGGCCACCGGAAAATGTTCGGGATTTTTCGGTATTGCACCAGGAAGGTTCTAGAAGGCTCAAGAGTGGGGCCCACCTGCATGGAGGGACCCACATGAACGTGGGTAGTGGGGGAAAGGCCCCACACCCCTGGTCAAGATGCACCAAGATCCCCCTTAGAAGGAATAAGATCATATCCCGAAGGGATAAGATCAAGATCCCTAAAAAAGGGGGATAACAATCGGTGGGGAAGGAAATGATGGGATTTCTGTCCTCCCACCTTTGCCAACGCCCCAATGGACTTGGAGGGCAAGAAACCAGCCCCCTCCACCCCTATATATAGTGGGGAGGCGCATGGGAGCTTCACCCTTGCCCTGGCGCAGCCCTCTCCCTCCCCAACACCTCCTCCTCCGTAGTAGTGCTTGGCGAAGCTCTGCCGGAGAACTGCAAGCTCCACCACCATGCCAGCGTGCTGCCGGAGCTCTCCCTCAACTTCTCCTCTCCCCTTGCTGGATCAAGACGGAGGAAACATCCCCGGGCTGTACATGTGTTGAACACGGAGGCACCGTTGTTCGGTGCTTAGATCGAATTCGGCCGCGATCTGAATCGCTTAGTGAACGACTCCACCGACCGCGTTCTTGCAACGCTTCCGCATCACGATCTTCAAGGGTATGAAGATGCACTCCCCTCTCTCTCATTGCTAGTTACTCCATAGATTGATCTTGGTGATGCGTAGAAAATTTTGAATGTCTGCTACGTTCCCCAACAGTGGCATCATGAGCTAGGTCTATTGCGTAGATTCTATGCACGAGTAGAACACAAGTAGTTGTGGGCGTTGGTTTGTTCAATTTTCTTACCGTTACTAGTCCTATCTTGATTCGGTGGCATCGTGGGATGAAGCGGCCCAGACCGACCTTACACGTACGCTTACGTGAGACAGGTTCCACCGACTGACATGCACTTGTTGCATTAAGGTGGCTAGCGGGTGCCAGTCTCTCCCACTTCAGTCAGATCGGATTCGATGAAAAGGGTCCTTATGAAGGGTAAATAGCAATTGGCATATCACCATTGTGGCTTTTGTGTAGGTAAGAAACATTCTTACTAGAAACCCATAGCAGCCACGTAAAACATGCAACAACAATTAGAGGACGTCTAACTTGTTTTTGCAGGGTATGCTATGTGATGTGATATGGCCAAAAGAATGTGATGAATGATATATGTGATGTATGAGATTGATCATGTTCTTGTAATGGGAATCACGACTTGCATGTCGATGAGTATGACAACTGGCAGGAGCCATAGGAGTTGTCTTAATTTATTGTATGACCTGTGTGTCATTGAAAATGCCATGTAATTACTTTACTTTATTGCTAAACCGTTAGCCATAGTAGTAGAAGTAATAGTTGGCGAGACAACTTCATGAAGACACGATGATGGAGATCAGGATGATGGAGATCATGGTGTCATGCCGGTGACGAAGGTGATCATGTCGTGCCTCAAGATGGAGATCAAAGGCGCAAGATGATATTGGCCATATCATGTCACTTTATGATTTGCATGTGATGTTTGTCATGTTTACATCTTATTTGCTTAGAACGACGGTAGCATAAATAAGATGATCCCTCATTAAAATTTCAAGAAAGTGTTCCCCCTTACTGTGCACCGTTGCGAAAGTTCGTTGTTTCAAAGCACCACGTGATGATCGGATGTGATAGATTCTAACGTTCACATACAACGGGTGTAAGCCAGACTTACACACACAAAACACTTAGGTTGACTTGACGAGCCTAGCATGTACAGACATGGCTTCGGAACACAAGAGACCGAAAGGTCGAACATGAGTCGTATAGTAGATACGATCAACATGGAGATGTTCACCGATGATGACTAGTCCATCTCACGTGATGATCGGGCACAGCCTAGTTGACTCGGATCATGTATCACTTAGATGACTAGAGGGATGTCTATCTGAGTAGGAGTTCATTAGGTGAACTTAATTATCATGAACATAGTCAAAAGGACTTTGCAAATTATGTCGTAGCTTGCGCTTTAGTTCTACGATTTAAGATATGTTCCTAGAGAAAATTTTAGTTGAAAGTTGATAGTAGCAATTATGCGGACTGGGTCCGTATACTGAGGATTGTCCTCATTGCTGCACATAAGTCTTATGTCCTTAATGCACCGCTCGGTATGCTGAACCTCGAGCGTCGTTTGTGGATGTTGTGAACATCTGACATACACATTTTGATGACTACGTGATAGTTCAGTGTGTAATGTTAAATGGTTTAGAATTAAGGCAGCGAATACATTTTTCAAACGTTGCAGAACATATGCGATGTTCCAAGAGCTGTAATTAGGATTTCAGGCTCGTGCCCACGTCAAGAGGTATGAGACCTTCGACAAGTTTCTTAACCTGCAAACCAAGGGAGAAAAGCTCAATCATTGAGCATGTGCTCAGATTGTCTGAGTACTACAATCACTTGAATCGAGTGGGAGTTAATCTTCCAGATGAGATAGTGATGGTTCTCCATAGTCACTGCCACCAAGCTATTAGAGCTTCGTGATGAACTATAACATACCAGGGATAGAAATGATGATCCTTGAGCAATTCACGATGTTTGACACCACGAAAGTAGAAATCGAGTAGGAGCATCAATTGTTGATGGTTAGTAAAACCACCAGTTTCAAGAAGGGCAAGGGCAAGAAGGGATACTTCATGAGACGACAAATCAGTTGCTGCTCTAGTGAAGAAACCCAGGGTTGAACCCAAACCCGAGACTAAGTGCTTCTGTAATGAGGGAACGGTCACTGAAGCAGAACTACCCTAGATACTTGGTACTCCTTCCGTCCGAAAATACTTGTCATCAAAATGAATAAAAGGGGATGTATCTAGATGTATTTTAGTTCTAGATACATCCCTTCTTGTCCATTTTGATGACAAGTATTTTCGGATGGAGGGAGTAGATGAGAAGGTTGGCAAGGTTGATAGAAGTATATTGGATATACATTGTATTAAATGTGTACTTTGCTAGTACTCCTAGTAGCACCAGGGTATTAAGATACCGGTTCGGTTGCTAAGTGTTAGTAACTCGAAATAAAAGAGCTACGGAATAAACGGAGACTGGCTAAAGGTGAGATGACGATGTGTGTTGGAAGTGTTTCCAAGGTTGATGTGATCAAGCATCACCTGCTCCCTCTACCATCGAGATTGGTGTTAAACCTAAATAATTGTTATTTGGTGTTTGCGTTGAGCATAAACATGATTGGATTATGTTTATCGCAATACGGTTATTCATTTAAGGAGAATAATGGTTACTCTGTTTATTTGAATAATACCTTCAACGGTCTTGCACCTAAAATGAATGGTTTATTGAATCTCGATCGTAGTGATACACATGTTCGTGCCAAAAGATATAAGATAGTAATGATAGTACCACATACTTGTGGCACTGCCACTTAAGTCATATTGGTATAAAACGCATGAAGAAGCTTCGTATTGCTGGATCTTTGGACTCACTCATTTTTGAAAAGATTGAGACATGGGAACCATGTCTATTGGTATATACGCATGAAGAAACTCCATGCAGATGGATCATTTGGAATCACTTGTTTTTGAATCACTTGAGACATGCAAATCATACCACATGGGCAAGATGACTGAAAGGCCTCGTTTTCAGTGAGATGGAACAAGAGAGCAACTTGTTGGAAGTAATACATTTGATGTGTGCAATCCAATGAGTGCTGAGCCACGCAGTGAATATCGTTATGCGCTTACTTCACAGATGATTTGAGTAGATTCTTAGTATATTTACTTGATGAAACACAAATCTGAATTATTGAAAGGTTCAAGTAATTTCAGAGTGAAGTTGAAGATCATCGTGACAAGAGGATAAGATGTCTATGATATGATCATAGAGATAAATATCTGAGTTACGAGTTTGGCACACAATTAAGATATTGTGGAAATTGTTTCACAACTAATACCGCCTGGAACACCATAGTGTGATGGTGTGTCCGAACATTGTAACTGCACCCTATTGGATATGGTGCATACCATGATGTCTGTTATCGAATTAACACTATCATTTATGGGTTAGGCATTAGACACAACCACATTCACTTTAATAGGGCACCACACAATTCCATTAAGATGACACCATATGAACTATGGTTTAGAGAAACCTAAGCTGTCATTTCTTATAAAGTTTGGGGCTGCGATGCTTATGTGAAAAAGTTTCAGGCTGATAAGCTCGAACCCAAAGAGGATAAATGCATCTTCATAGGACACCCAAAAATAGTTGGGTATACCTCCTGTCTCAGATCCGGAAGCAAAAGGGATTGTTTCTAGAATCGGGTCCTTTCTCGAGGAAAAGTTTCTCTCTAAAGAATTGAGTTGGAGGATGGTGGAGACTTGATGAGGTTATTGAACCGTCACTTCAACTAGTGTGTAGCAGGGCACAGGAAGTTGTTCTTGTGGCGCCTACACCAGTTGAAGTGGAAGATGATGATAGTGATCATGAAACTTCGGATCAAGTCACTACCAAACCTCGTAGGTCGACAAGGACGCGTACTGCTTGAGAGTGGTGCGGTAATCCTGTCTTGAAGGTCATTTTGCTAGACAACAATGAATCTACGAGCTATGGAGAAGCGATGGTGGGCCTGGATTCCGACGAATGGCTCGAGGCCATAAAATCCGAGAGAGGATCCATGTATGAAACCAAAGTATAGACTTTGGAAGAACTACTTGATGGTCATAAGGCTGTTGGGTACAGATGGATTTTAAAAGGAAGACAGACAATGATGGTAAGTATCACCATTAAGAAAGCTCGACTTGTCATTAAGATGTTTTTCGACAAGTTCAAGGAGTTGACTATGATGAGACTTTCTCACTCGTAGCGATGCTAAGAGTCTGTTGAAATTATATTAGCAGTTCCTGCATTATTTATGAAATCTTGCAGATAGGATGTCAAAACATTGTTTCCTCAACAATTTTCTTGAGGAAAGGTTATATGTGATACAACCAGAAGGTTTTGTCAATCCTAAAAGATGCTAACAAGTACGCAAAGCTCCAGCAATCCTTCTAAGGACTGGAGTAAGCATCTCGGAGTTGGAATATATGCTTCGATGAGATGATCAAAGATTTTGGGTTTATACGAAGTTTATTGGAAACTTGTATTTCCAAACAAGTGAGTGGGAGCACTATAGAGTATATGTTGTTGACATATTGTTGATCGGAAATGATGTAGGATTTTTGGAAAGCATATAGGGTTATTTGAAAAGTGTTTTTCAATGGAAAACCTGGATTAAGATACTTGAACATTGAGCATCAAGATCTATAAGGATAGATCAAAAATCGCTTGATAGTACTTTCAAATGAATACGCACAGTGATAAGATTTTGAAGGAGTTCAAAATAGATTAGCAAAGAAGGAGTTCTTGGCTGTGTTATAAGGTGTGAGTATTGAGTAGGACTCAAGACCTGACCACGGCTGAAGAGAGAGAAGGGACGAAGGTCGTCCCCTATGCTTTAGACGTAGGCTCTATAGTATGCTATGTCGTGTACTGCACCTGAAGTGTGCCTTGCCATGAGTCAGTCAAGGGGTACAAGAGTGATCCAAAAATGGATCACAGGACAGCGGTCAAAGTTATCCTTAGTGACTAGTGGACTAAGGAATTTTTCTCGATTATGGAGGTGGTAAAATAGTTTGTCGTTAAGGGTTACGTCGATGCAAACTTTGACACTAATCTGGATGACTCTGAATAGTAAACCAGATTCATATAGTAGAACAGTTATTTGGAATAGTTCCAAATAGTGCCTGGTAGCTGCATCTACAAGATGACGTAGAGATTTGTAAAGCACACATGGATCTGAAAGGTTCAGACCCATTGACTAATAACCTCTCTCACAAGCGAGATATGATCAAACCCCATGGGTGTTGGATTCATTGCGATCACATAGTGATGTGAACTAGATTATTGACTCTAGTGCAAGTGCGAGACTGTTGGAAATTTGCCCTACATGCAATAATAAAATGGTTATTATTATATTTCCTTGTTCATGATAATTGTCTATTGTTCATGCTATAATTGTATTAACTGGAAACTGTAATACATGTGTGAATACATAGACCACAACATGTCCCTAGTGAGCCTCTAGTTGACTAGCTCGTTGATCAATAGATGGTTATGATTTCCTGACCATGGACATTGGATGTCATTGATAACGGGATCACATCATTAGGAGAATGATGTGATGGACAAGACCCAATTATCCTAAGCATAGCACAAGATCGTGTAGTTCGTTTGCTAAAAGCTTTTCTAATGTCAAGTATCATTTCCTTAGACCATGAGATTGTGCAACTCTCGGATACCGTAGGAATGCTTTGGGTGTGCCAAACGTCACAACATAACTGGGTGGCTATAAAGGTGCACTACAGGTATCTCCGAAAGTGTCTGTTGGGTTGGCACGAATTGAGACTGGGATTTGTCACTCCGTGTGACGGAGAGGTATCTCTGGGCCCACTCGGTAATGCATCATCATAATGAGCTCAATGTGACTAAGTAGTTAGTCATGGGATCATGCATTACGGAACGAGTAAAGTGACTTGCCGGTAACAAGATTGAACGAGGTATTGGGATACCGACGATCGAATCTCAGGCAAGTAACATACCGATTGACAAAGGGAATTGTATACGGGATTGCTTGAATCCTTGACATAATGGTTCATCCGATGAGATCATCGTGGAACATGTGGGAGCCAACATGGGTATCCAGATCCCGCTGTTGGGTATTGGCCAGAGAGCTGTCTCGGTCATGTCTGCATGATTCCCGAACCCATAGGGTCTACACACTTAAGGTTCGGTGACGCTAGAGTTGTTATGGGAATTAGTGTGCGGTTACCGAATGTTGTTTGGAGTCCCGGATGAGATCCTGGACGTCACGAGGAGTTCCGGAATGGTCCGAAGGTAAATATTTATATACGGGAAGTCCTATTTTGGCCACCGGAAAATGTTCGGGATTTTTTGGTATTGTACCGGGAAGGTTCTAGAAGGTTCTGGAGTGGAGCCCACCTGCATGGGAGGACCCACATGAACATGGGTAGTGGGGGCAAGGCCTCACACCCCTGGTCAAGGTGCACCAAGATCCCCCCTTAGAAGGAATAAGATCATATCCGGAAGGGATAAGATCAAGATCCCTAATAAAGGGGGATAACAATCGGTGGGGAAGGAAATGATGGGATTTCTTTCCTCCCACCTTTGCCAACGCCCCAATGGACTTGGAGGGTAAGAAACCAGCCCCCTCCACCCCTATATATAGTGGGGAGGCGCATGGGAGCTTCACCCTTCCCCTGGCGCAGCCCTCTCCCTCCCCAACACCTCCTCCTCCTCCGTAGTGCTTGGCTAAGCTCTCCCGGAGAACTGCAAGCTCCACCACCACGCCCCCGTGCTGCCGAAGCTCTCCCTCAACTTCTCCTTTCCCCTTGTTGGATCAAGAAGGAGGAGACGTACCCGGGCTGTACGTGTGTTGAACGCGGATGCAACGTTGTTCGGTGCTTAGATCGGATTCGGCCGCGATCTGAATCGCTTAGTGAACGACTCCACCGACTGCGTTCTTGCAACGCTTCCGCATCACGATCTTCAAGGGTATGAAGATGCACTCCCCTCTCTCTCGTTGGTAGTTACTCCATAGATTGATCTTGCTGATGCGTAGAAAATTTTGAATTTCTGCTACGTTCCCCAACAATTACCTCCATAGAGAGGGCCCGAACCTGGGTAAACATTGTGTCCCCCGTCTCCTTTTACCATCGACCTTAGACGCACAGTTTGGGACCACCTACCTGAGATCCGCCGGTTTTGACACTGACATTGGTGCTTTCATTGAGAGTTCCGCTGTGCTGTCCCCAAAAGGTTTGATGGCTCCTTCAATCGTCAACGATGATGCTGTCCAAGGGGAAACCTTCCTCCTCGGACAGATCTTCGTGTTTGGCGGCTTCGCACCGCGGACCAATCTGCTTGGCCATTTGGAGCAGAATGACAGCTACGCCTCTGGCCATCATGTCAGATTTGGGAGCTTGAACTACGTCTCGGATATCCGTGGAGACTTGATCTTCGACGGATTCGAGACCGCAGCAGTCGCTCCCCGTCGCCACGATGACCATGACTTAAATCTATCATCGGGCCATACCCAGGAAATTGCACCTATAACCGCTCTGGCCTTAGATCCGGAGCAGATTGCGTCATCCGAGGATGGGAAGCTCAACCCCACCATGGAAGCCGTAGATTCCATGGCATTGGAGCCGCACACAGACCTAACCTCGGGTGATATCTGTGTCTCCGGAACCTCGGACTCGTTTCCGGCTATAAGTTCCGAACCATGTGCGTCCGTGCATGTCGAGCATGATCGGTCATCGATCGCCGAATTCAGCGCTATGAAGATCTTCCGGCACTCGCCTTTAGGCGATGTGCTCAACTCACTAAAAAATCTATCCTTGGCAGAGGATTCTCAGCCGAATTATATCCGGTTTGAACTAGAGGTTGACGATGGAGAATTTTGTTTCCCACCCACCGCCCACTTCATAGCCACTGTCGAAGACCTAACCAACACGCTCGATTATGACTCCGAAGACATCGACAGTATGGACGACGATGCCGGAGAAGAGGAGGCCCAAAACCCGTCGTTCACCGGACGATGGATGACCACTTCCTCATTTGACGTATACATGGTGGATGCGCCAAAAGATAATAGCGGCGATGACAAGGAAAACCCGGTGGAGGATGACCCCCCTAAGACACAACCAAAGCGCCGGTGTCAGCGGCCCCGCTCTAAATCATGCCGCAGCAAAGACAGCAACACCGACACAGGAGACGACAACACTCTGGACGGTGCCGAAGACATAGAACACCCCGACAAACAAACTACCGAACAGGACAATCGGGAAGATGGGCAAGTCAGCCCTGATGAACAGGCCATAGACGAAGACTCGGAGGACGGTAGTCATAATCCGCTCTCCGAGGAGGAGGTGAGCCTCGGCAACAAGGATTTTATCGTTCCTGAGGAACCTCTCGAGCAGGAGCGCTTCAAGCGCCAGCTAATAGCCACTGCAAGGAGCCTGAAAAAGAAGCGGCAGCAGGTTCAAGCTAACCAAGATCTGCTCAACGACAGATGGACTGATGTCCTAGCAGCCGAAGAATATGGCCTTAAGCGCCCAGTCAAAAGTTACCCGAAGCGCAAACTGCCACCTCAGTTCGATGACGAGGCACCGGAGCCCGTACCATCATCGTGCAATGCGGCTGACCGACCACCACGCGGTCAGGATAAAGCGGCAACTGAAGCCGAACACCAGACTGCCCCACCTTGCTGTAAAGGTAGGGATAAAACAGCTCGAGGTTACACATATGACCTTCGGCAGGACCTGGACAGTAGTGTAGGACATACAAGATCGATCTACGGATCGCGAGGACGTGCCTTCGACACGCGACCGCGGATATCTATTCGGACGTGACAAACCTAGTCACGCCCGGGCCGACAACTGCAGACGGACTCCATCGGAGCTACGCCGTGATGCGGCCCGATATAGAGGCACCGCAAACCCTCTTTGCTTCTTTGATGAAGTAATGGATCATGAATTACCAGAAGGGTTTAAACTCGTAAATATCGAATCATATGATGGAACAACCGATCCCGCGGTATGGATTGAGGATTTTATTCTCCACATCCATATGGCCCGCGGAGATGACCTTCACGCTATCAAATACCTCCCACTAAAACTCAAAGGTCCAGCTCGGCACTGGTTAAACAGTCTGCCTGAAAATTCTATTGGCAGCTGGGAGGACTTGGAAGAAGCCTTCCTTGACAACTTCCAAGGTACATATGTCCGGCCACCAGATGCCGATGACTTAAGTCACATAGTTCAACAGCCTGGAGAGTCAGCCAGGAAATTCTGGACTAGGTTCCTAACTAAAAAGAACTAGATCGTCGATTGTCCAGATGCCGAAGCCCTAGCGGCCTTTAAACATAGCATCCATGACGAATGGCTCGCCCGCCACCTTGGCCAGGAAAACACTCATGACCCGCTTTTGTGCGGGTGAGGATAGTTGACTAGCCTGTAGCAAAAACACAGCAAGTGAAATGGGCACCTCCGAGGTCAAAAATAGCAACGGCAAGCTCCAACGCAGCAGACACGAACGCCAAAGCAATGGTGACAACACCGATGACACGACAGCCAACGCCTGATTCAGTGGCTCCAAGTTCGATTAGCGGAAGAATCCATTGAGGGAGTCCTGGAATAGGGGGTATCCGGACAGCCGGACTGTGTACCACGTCCGGACTATTGAAGCGTGAAGATACAAGACTCGAGATTTCGGCCTGTGTCCGAATGGGACTCTCCTTTGTGTGGAAGGCAAGCTTGGCGATCCGGATATTATATTTCCTTCCTTGTAAGCGACTCCATGTAAACCCTAGCCCTCTCCGATGTCTATATAAACCAGAGAGGTTGGTCCTTTGAAGGCTGATCACAATTACAATCATACCATCATAGGCTAGCTCTTAGGGTTTAGCCTCTACGATCTCGTGGTAGATCTACACTTGTACTACCCACATCATCAATATTAATCAAGCAGGAAGTAGGGTTTTACATCCATCGAGAGGGCCCGAACCTGGTAAACATCTGTGTCCCTTGCTTCCTGTTACCACCAGCCTTGACGCACAGATCGGGACCCCCTACCCGAGATCCGCCGGTTTTGACACCGATATTGGTGCTTTCATTGAGAGTTCCTCTGTGTCATCGCTGTCAGGCTCGATGGCCCCTTCAATCATCATCAACAACATGGTCCAAGGCGAGACCTTTCTCCCCGGACAGATCTTTGTGTTCGGCGGCTTCGCACTGCGGGCCAATTCGCTTGGCCATCTGGAGCAGATCGACAGGTATGCCCCTGGCCATCAAATCAGGTTCGGAAACTTGAACTACACGGCGGATACCCGCGGAGACTTGATCTTCGACGGATTCGGGCCCGCGACAAGAACACCGGACAGTCACGATGGGCACGGCCTGGACCTACTATCGGACAACACTCGGGATTTCACCCCCGCGGTAGCCCCGGACTCAAATCCGGAGCAGGCTGCGCTGTCTAGGGACGGAGGGATGGTCCTCGCCCCCAGGTCGTACACTCATTGGCGTTGGAGCCAAACACAGGCCACACTTTTGAGGAAGCCTGTGACTCCGGGCCCCCGGATTTGTATCCGGTTGTAGGTCCCAGTCAGCGCGCTCCTAATCCCACCAAGCCTGGTTGGGACCCGGTAATGGAGTTCACCGCTGCGGACATCTTCCAGCACTCGCCCTTTGGCGACATGCTAAACTCGTTAAAAACTCTCTCTTTGACAGAGAATTTCGGGCCGAACTATGTCCGGCTCGAATGGGAAGCAGGCGACGAAGAAATTCGTTACCCACCCACCACCCACTTCATATCCATGGTTGATGATTTAACCAACGTGCTTGACTTCGACTCCGAAGGCATCGACGACATGGACGACGATGCAGGGGAAGATTCAGAATTTATGGGGTACCGGACTTCCGCCTCATCACACGACATATACATGGTGGATACGCCCAAGGAGGACGACGGTGACAATCCGGAAGATAAAACCCCCAGGCAAAAGCCAAAGCGACATCGCAGACGCCGTTCCAAGTCCAGCAACAGTAAAAACATCAGCAAGAGCGCCAGAAGGATCGATACTCCGGCCAACCCCGAAGGCAACAACGACCATACGGAACTAG
This sequence comes from Triticum dicoccoides, assembly GCF_002162155.2. Taxonomy (NCBI): domain Eukaryota; kingdom Viridiplantae; phylum Streptophyta; class Magnoliopsida; order Poales; family Poaceae; genus Triticum; species Triticum dicoccoides. The sequence continues at coordinate 51,487,689 of NC_041387.1, forward strand.
CGATGGAGCAGGAAGAACCAGGTCATGCCGAGCACAGTTCGGAGCAGACGCCCGAGGACAATGATCCAGAGGGACGAGTTCATCAAACCGGCCCAGGACGAGAAGATAGTCCGGACGATGATGCATTCATCATTCCGGAAGAACGCATGGAACAAGAGAACCTCCACAGAAAGCTTATGGCGACAACGAGAAGTTTGAAGAAGCAGAAACAACGGCTCAAGGCCGCACAGGAAACGCTCAGCCGCAGATGGAACAAAGTGCTAGACACTGAAGAAAGATATTGCAACGACTGCCATACAAAGAGCTATCCAAAATGCAAGCTACTGCCGGAATTCGACGACGAGGCCGTTCCACCAAAGACTAATACGACCAGGAGGCCCAACTTACCACTCCACAACCGCAATAGAACGGCCACCGACGCTGCGCGTGATCTACGTGATCACCTGGATGAGAAGGCCGGCGCAGCTAGATCCATCTACGGATCTAAAGGACACACCCCGGCAAGGGACTATGGTCACCAAAACGATCACACCAACCAAATACCAGTTCGGAATAAACACCGAACACAACAACAGCCGACGACATGCCACAGTATGTGCAAATACAAAGGGGCTGCTCACCCCCTATGCTTTACTGATGAAGTACTGGACCATGAATTCCCACAAGGCTTTAAACCTGTGAGCATAGAGGCATACGACGGAACGACAGACCCAGGGGTCTGGATCGAGGACTTTATCCTTCACATACATATGGCTCGTGGGTATGACCTCCACGCCATCAAATACCTCCCCCTCAAACTGAAGGGACCAGCTCGACACTGGTTGAAAAGCCTCCCCGAAAATTCAATTGGGAGCTGGGAGGAACTCGAGAATGCTTTCAGGGCCAATTTTCAAGGGACTTATGTCCGGCCTCCGGATGCTGACGATTTAAGTCACATAATCCAACAACCCGGAGAGTCCGCCCGCAAGCTTTGGAACAGATTCCTCACTAAGAAGAATCAAATTGTTGATTGTCCGGATGCCGAAGCCTTAGCGGCATTCAAACATAGCATCCACGACAGGTGGCTCGCCAGACACCTCGGCCAAGAAAAGCCTAGGACAATGGCAGCCCTAACAAGCCTTATGACCCGCTTTTGCGCGGGTGAAGATAGCTGGCTAGCCCGTAAAGGCACCAGCGACCCCAGCACATCCGAAATAAGGGATGGCAACGGGAAGCCACGTCGTAATAAAAACAAACGCCAAAACAAGGAAGAGAGCCCGGATAACACAACGGCTAATGCCGGATTCAGGGGCTCTCAACCTAACCAGCAGAATAAGCCATCTAAAGGCAGTAAAGAGGACCGCCCGGTCTGAATAGAGTCCTGGACAGACTATGCCAAATTCATGGCACCCCCGACAAACCTGCGAACCACACGCACAGAGAGTGCTAGGTCTTCAAGCAGGCCGTCAAACTAAACGCCAAACACAAGGGAAGGGAAACACCAAGTGAATACGAGGATGAACCTCGCCAGCCGAACACTGGGGGACAGAAAAAATTCCCGCCACAGGTTAAAACAGTGAACATGATCCACGCGACTCGCACATCCTTGAGAAGGCACGAACGCGCCCATAATGACGCGCGCGATATAGAGCCCATCGTACCCACACCTAACTACTGGATGTCTTATCCGATCATCTTCGATCACCTGGACGGCCGAACTAGTATTCGGCGCGAAGGATTAGATGCCTTGGTGCTTGACCCAATAATCGATGGATACCATCTCACCCACGTCCTCATGGATGGTGGCAACAGTCCAATTTAATATATGAGGACACTGTCCACAGGATGGGGATAGACCCATTTAGGATCAGTAAAATCAACACCACCTTTGAAGGGGTGATGCTAGGCGTTGAAGCCTACAGCAGGGGCTCCGTCATACTGGAGGTAACATTCGGCTCTCTAGGCAACTCTAGAAGCGAAGAACTACTCTTCATCATCGCACCCTTCCGAAGCAACTATCACGCATTGCTTGGAAGAACGGCCTTTGCCCGCTTCAACGCATTGTTGCACTATGGCTACCTTACACTCAAGATGCCCGGTCCACGTGGCGTCATCACCGTTAGCGGAATAACATAGCGCTTTTCGTGCGCAGAGGAACAAGTGGCGGCCCTAGCGGCCGGACTATAAGCAGCCTCTAACATAAAAAAACACATGATTGATCGTTAAGACCACAAACACGGTTAGACGACTCCGGCAGCCCATATTAAAACATGGCACCGTATATGTAATCCCATAGCGGACACCAGGGGCTATAATTACAGTCCCACACTTGGCTCAACCTTATGCGCAGGCCAACATCTTACACTTTTACTATCCATCGCATACTCACGTTGTACTCCCCTATGAGTTTTCTTTTTCCACAGACAACATTCTTGAGACACCCTTCCAGGATACAGCACAACGGAGACAAAGGCGCGGACGTGCAGCAGGGCCCCGTTCAACAGGTTTCTTTGTAGATTAAGCCCCTGTGTAAACGTTTTCATTGCCTCTTGTTGTTTAACCATCCCATGGGTTCTATGCCCACAGAGTATACTGTCGTTTTTGGCATTTCGCCACGACAGATCAACGCACGTACCTGGAAACATAGGGTTTATAATGAATGGGCATTCTAGAGCCCATCACCTGTTATAAAGTCCGAATACCTTCGGGAGTGTTTGGCATCACGAGTTTGGCCTTATATGTATCAGATCCGAATCATGTCTTTGGTCAAATGTAGGGTTAGCCTGGCTCCTGCCTTACGTTCCGTTCTTATCGGCTAGGGCGGCCAAAGGAGAACTACTGCGATTGTGCCCTGGTTATTCCGGATGAGCACCTCAGTAGAGAAAGCCGAAAACAGACTGTGACGATACAGCGAGAGACTGATCAACCACTCAACGACTCAACGGAATCTTTAGGATTCCTCCGCATTAACAAAGGGCTATTTCCCGGCCAGGTACATACACGCCCGTATTCGGATGCAGGCGAAGGTACCAGGGGCTACATAGTAGCCCCACGTTATAAACCCGTGGCTAAGCAAAAGTGTTACAGCTATATAGTTCGGTTGCCTAGTTCGTCGTGCGATCACCTCCTTAATGGACCAAGACGTTGGATCAAGTGTGATTAAGCATATTTTTTCGCGAACACCCCCGCATTGTATGCATGGGGGCTGAAGCCAACGACTGCTAACTTTCGGATTACATATTTATATATACATATATATAAATGGCCGCACGGGGGAAATAATCATATTCTCAGGTAAGTAGTATAAATCTAGCCCCATAACCAAAATGAACATTGTTTTTACAATAATTTTGTTCATCATTCGAACAAGACATTCTTTGAGCACTGCGCCTCTATTAGGCGGGCACCTTCTGTGACCTGCGCCAAGTAGTGCTCGGCCGGATATTGGCCCCCCGCCGGATCCTGGGCCGCTATAATGGTGGCCTCCATGTCTGTCCAATAGGCTTTAACACAGGCAAGAGCCATCCGTGCACCTTCTATGCATGCCGACCTTCTCATGGCATCGATCCGGGGCACGGCTCCAAGGAATTGTTGCACCAAGCCAAAGTAACTGTCCGGCTTAGGCCCCTTTGGCCAAAGATGGTCTATTACAGACCGCATTGCAAGCCCGGACAGCCTATGGAGCTCCGCTAGAGCAGCCATCTTGTCACTTAATGGCAGCGGGCGAGTGGGAGCGTGCAATTGCGACCAGAAAAGCTTCTCCACTTCCTTATCACCTTGATCTTTGAAGAACTCGGCAGCGTCAGCTATACTCTTTGCTAGATCTGCATATGCGTCCGCCGGACTCCAGCATCCATCCAGGGGAGCGTACTTCGGATCAAAAAACTTCGTCCACAGCAAATAGGAGCTCCTAGCCGCGATTTTACCGGCCTGTTGAAGCTCCTCCCGCGCACCCCTGAGCTCGGTCCGTATTTCCTTGGTGGCATTAAGTGCCTTTTTCAGGTCGGCCGAACTACCATCATGCTCCTTTTTAAGGAGCTCATACCGGTCAGCGGCATTTTTTAACTCAACAGCCATTTCAGCTATCTTCTCCTCGCTTCGGCGATGACCAGCCTGTTTGGCCCTCAATTCCTCGGCCGCCTTTAGGGCAGCCGCATTGCTCACCCGAGCTTGTTCCTTGGCTTGAGCAAGTTCCACCCTCAGGGCCTCCATGGTAGCAGCACCATCTGCAGTCCAAACATATTACATCAATACCATGCCACCTTCATATTTTCCTATACAAGGGAAGACATGACACATACCTTGTGATTTGTCCAGCCGCTCATTCACCAGTGTGATATCGGCATCAATCGATCCAATTTGCCTCGTTAGTTCGGAAACTTCAACGGACTGCCGGCATCCGGACCCACAGGTACCTGCACATATGTACAACACAATCATTGGTTTATGATCCCCCGTTTGCCTCCTAGGGTGGGCAACCAGAGTCTCAGGGGCTACTATCTATAGGGAGCACACCTAGCGCGTGCCTCACAGCCAAAGACATAGTGTATTCTTCATTACATACCTCAAAGCCTCTGAGCAGGCTTGTGAATACTTCATTCAAACCGCTTGTAGCGGATGAAATCTTCTTGAGCACCGCGCTCATTAATGAGTGGTGTTCCTCAGAGAGCACATCTCGCTCTAGTAAGCCCGTCAGTACGTCCGACCGGACATTGAACTGTGCCAGACTCTTCCCATCGCCCCCCATTGTAGCCAAATGCTCCGGGCGCAGGGCGGCTGGCGAATGGACTTCCCGCTTCGGTAGATCCGGACTCCTCCGTGACGACACCTTGGTGTCGCCCACTTCATTAGTCGGAGAAGGGGGTGGGGTCTCGCTCTCCATCATCTCTGGAGGAAGGTCCCCCGAAGACGAACCCTATTAAGAAGAGCTGCTGACCGGACTGCAAAAAGTTGAATCCTGGTTATTAATCTAGGAGAAACACAGTACCTTCGGATTGTAGATTGGCTTACAGCTCGGTGGAGGGCTGGCCCGTTGGAGGGCATGGTGCGGTGAGGGTGCCCGTCAGGGCAAGACCCCGTGGGGATGTATTTTTCCCTGATTTGGGCATCTCCGCCTCCAAGTTTTTGGAGGCTGCCCTCTTCTTCCCGTGCGGCGAGGAGGCCTTAGCCTCCCTTTCCCAACTATCCCCCTTAAGGGAGGTAGCAATTCCCCCGGTTCTGATGCGTAGCATGTGGAGTTCGGTTTCTTTGTTCTCTCCCTTGTCTTTCCCCGAGGGCATCCTACTGAGTACCCGGTTAAGCATCTTGGCCATGGTGGGACCAGGCGAACCCTCGGGAAGTGGCGCCGGACACCTGATTATCTCTGCCTTGTTGAGCCATTCCTGGCCACGGATGATTTTCAGAATAAACAACTATGACAAACTCAAAACAAGGTGTCTGGTGTCAAGATTACTTACTTGGGTATCTAGGCAAGATTACTTACTTGGGTATCTAGGCACACGATAATGAACGACGAGATATGGAGGATGGCGTCCGGAGCCAGATCATGAAAATCCAACCCATAATAGAACATGAGCCCCCTCACAAAGGGGTCGAGGTTAAAGCCCAAGCCACGGAGGAAGTGTGGGACAAAAACGACGCACTCATTAGGCTCCGGTGTGGGGATGACCTGCCCTGGAGCAGGAAGCCTGTGCTGAATATCGGCGGTCAGGTATCCGACCTCCCTAAGCCTCGCAATGTCTTCCTTTTGAATCGAGGAGGCCACCCATCGGCCCCGAGGGACGGATCCGGACATATTGGAGGATCTGGGGTGTTGAGGCTTGGGTTTCGGGTGTTAGAACTTGAGGTGCGAGAAGGCGCGAGGAAGGTGGAAAAGAGGCATAGACCTCGACCCCTTTATAAAGGGGGTGAATATCAAGAGTCCTCGGTGTGACCATTTGAGGATTATCTAAAAACACACGGAGTTATACCAACGGTCGTCGTGGGGTCACACACGCCCATGTTAATGTAAAATCCCGTAATAGAAGGAACACGATCTCTGCCTCGACGGGACGTGCCAATAAAACCGCCTCGTAACACGAGCCATGGTGGGATAAGAAACGCCGGTTCGCATTGGACCAGGCCACGATGCATGGGCACAACACATGAAGATTGCCAGCAGATCGGATTTATGCCATGTGAAGATCATCTTGCAGATCCAGACATGGTCTACGTGTTCGATAACCGTTCTGGAGTATTTGGAGAAGGAACCCGCCTTGCAATGCCGAAGACAATACTACGCGCCGGACTCATCATCATTGAAGCCTGGTTCAGGGGCTACTGAGGGAGTCCTGGATTAGGGGGTATCCGGACAGCCGGACTGTGTACCACGTCCGGACTATTGAAGCGTGAAGATACAAGACTCAAGATTTTGGCCCGTTGCTACCTCTTGAGCACTGTGTTGGATTTCCCCGAAGAGGAGAGGATGATGCAGCGAAGTAGCGTAAGTATTTCCCTCAGTTTTTGAGAACTAAGGTATCAATCTAGTAGGAGGCCACACATAAGTCCCTCGTACCTACACAAAACGATAGCTCCTCGCAACCAACGCGATTAGGGGTTGTCAATCCCTTCACGGTCACTTACGAGAGTGAGATCTGATAGAGATGATAAATAATATTTTTGGTATTTTTGGTATATGGATGCAAAGTGAAAAGTAAAAGGCAAAGTAAAAACAAAGCAAGTATTGAAGTAATGGAAATTGATATGATGAGAATAGACCCGGGGGCCATAGGTTTCACTAGTGGCTTCTCTCAAGAGCATAGATATTCTACGGCGGGTGAACAAATTATTGTTGAGCAATTGACAGAATTTAGCATAGTTATGAGTATATCTAGGTATGATAATGTATATAGTCATCACGTCCAAGACAAGTAGACCGAAACGATTCTGCATCTACTACTATTACTCCACTCATCAACCGCTATCCAGCATGCATCTAGAGTATTAAGTTAAAAACAGAGTAATGCCTTAAGCAAGATGACATGATGTAGAGGGATAAATTCATGCAATATGATAAATAAAACCATCTTGTTATCCTCGATGGCAACAATACAATACATGCCTTGCTGCCCCTTCTGTCACTGGGAAAGGACACCGCAAGATTGAACCCAAAGCTAAGCACTTCTCCCATTGCAAGAACTACCAATCTAGTTGGCCAAACCAAATGGATAATTCGAAGATACTTGCAAAGATAACCAATCATACATAAAAGAATTCAGGAAGATTCAAATATTATTCATAGATAAGCTGGATCATAAACCCACAATTCATCGGTCTCAACAAACCCACAATTCATTTGTCTCAACAAACACACCGCAAAAAGAAGATTACATCAAATAGATCTCCACGAGAGAGGGGGAGAACATTGTATTGAGATCCAAAAAGAGAGAAGAAGCCATCTAGCTACTAGCTATGGACGCAAAGGTCTGAAGTAAACTACTCACACTTCATCGAAGGGGCTATGGTGTTGATGTAGAAGCCCTCCGTGGTTGATGCCCCCTCCGGCGGAGCTCCAGAACAGGCCCCAAGATGGGATCTCGTGGATACAAGAAGTTGCGGCGGTGGAATTAGGTTTTTGGCTCCTCTGCTGATCGTTTGGGGGTACGTAGATATATATAGGAGGAAGGAGTACGTCGATGGAGCAACAGGGGGCCCACGAGGCAGGGGGCGCGCTCTAGGGGGGCGACCCCCACCCTTGTGACCGCCTCTTCTGTGCCTTGGCGTAGGATCCAAGTCTCCTGGATCACTTTCGGTGAGAAAATCATGTTTCCGAAGGTTTCATTCCGTTTGGACTCCGTTTGATATTCCGTTTCTTCGGAACACTGAAATAGGCAAAAAACAGCAATTCTGGGTTGGGCCTCCGGTTAATAGGTTAGTCCCAAAAATAATATAAAAGTGGAAAATAAAGCCCAATATAGTGCAAAACAGTAGATAAAGTAGCATGGAGTATTAAAAAATTATAGATACGTTGGAGACGTATCAGGCATCCCCAAGCTTAATTCCTGCTCGTCCTCAAGTAGGTAAATGATAAAAAGAGAATTTTTGATGCGGAGTGATACTTTGGCATAATTTCAATGTAAATCTTCTTAATTGTGGTATGAATATTCAGATCCGAAAGATTCAAGACAAAAGTTCATATTGACATAAAAATAATAATACTTCAAGCATACTAATCAAAGTAATCATGTCTTCTCAAAATAGCATGGCAAAAGAAGGTTCATCCCTACAAAATCATATAGTTAGGCTATGCTTCATTTTCGTCACACAAAGATGTTCCCAACTTCTATACCCCCGATGACAAGCCAAGCAATTGTTTCATACTTAAATAATCTCAAACTTTTTCAACCTTCACGCAATACATGAGCGTGAGCCATGGATATAGCACTATGGATGGAATAGAATATGATGATGGGGATTGTGTGGAGAAGACAAAAAAGGAGAAAGTCTCACATTGACGAGGATAATTAACAGGCTATGGAGATGCCCATTAATTGGTGTCAACATGAGGAGTAGGGATTGCCATCCAACGGATGCACTAGAGCTATGAATGCTCAACAAAAGAAAACTAGTGGGTGTGCATCTAACTCGCTTGCTCATGAAGACCTAGGGCATTTGAGGAAGCCCATTGTAGGAATATACAAGCCAAGTTCTATAATGAAAGATTCCCACTAGTATAAAAAGACAACTTATGAGACTCACTACATGAAGAACAAGGTGCTACTTTGAAGCACAATATATGAGACTCACTATATGAAGAACAAGGTGCTACTTTGAAGCACAAGTGTGGAAAAAGAGATAGTAGCATTGCCCTTTTTATTTTTTTTATTTTTTCTTTTATTTTTCTTTTTTTTCTTTTTTGGGCCATTTTTGGCCTTTCTTCTTTTTTTTCTTTTTTTTCTTTTTGGGCAATGCTCTAATAATGATGATCATCACACTTCTATTGATTACAACTCAAAACTAGAACAAGATATGACTCTATATGAATGCCTCCGGCGGTGTACCAGGATGGTGCAATGAATCAAGAGTGACATGTATGAAAAATATTGCATGGTGGTTTTGCCACAAATACGATGTCAACTACATGATCATGCAATGGCAATATGACAAAAGTAATGTGTTTCATGATGATGATGAACGGAATGGTGGAAAGTTGCATGGCAATATATCTCGGAATGGCTATGGAAATGCCATAATAGGTAGGTATGGTGGCTGTTTTGAGGAAGGTATATGGAGGTTTATGTGTGATAGAGCGTATCATATCACGAGGTTTGGATGCACCGGCGAAGTTTGCACCAACTCTCAAGGTGAGAAAGGGCAATGCACGGTACCAAAGAGGCTAGCAAAGGCGGAAAGGTAAAAGTGCGTATAATCCATGGACTCAACATTAGTCAAAACAACTCATATACTTATTGCAAAAATTTAGAAGTCATCAAAAATCAAGTACTACGCGCATGCTCTTAGGGGGATAGATTGGTAGGAAAAGACCATCGCTCGTCCCCGACCGCCACTCATAAGGATGCACAAGCCAGGTACACTTCATGTTTCAAATTTGTTACACAACTTTAACCATACGTGCATGCTACGTGACTTGCAAACTTCAACACAAGCATTTCTCAAATTCACAACTACTCAACTAGCACGACTTTGATAATATCACCTCCATATCTCAAAACAATTATCAAGCATCAAACTTATCTTAGTATTCAACGCACTCAAAAGAAAGTTTCACATATCTTGAATACAATTATCAAGCATCAAACTTGTCTTAGTATTCAATGCACTCAAAAGAAAGTTTCACAAATCTCTAACGTCCCCCCCTCTCTCCCTCCCACCCTCCACCTGCTCCACCCACAACCATGGCGATCTCTAATCTGATTCAAGATGGAAGGCCTATTGCATTGGGACTTTGCCCCGGGCTTAGCCCTGGCGGATCAGGTGAGAAGAAAATTTGGTTCTACGGTGCATTTCTCCCCCTCTCGCGACCCCAAGGAGTTTTTCCTTGTGGTTACTTCCTCTTCAGCCTCTTTCCCACTCACGGAAGAATCTGTGGGTCTTGCACTCCAATGCTGCATTGGGGGTTTTCATGTTGGATTCAAAGTGCACAAGCTTAATCCCCGAGCTTTTCGCTTCTCGGTGGCCAATAACAAAGTGGGACACTTCATTTATGGTCTCAAGGACCGTGTGTGGCCAGATTTCATTTGCCACTTTCATCTGTTCAATGGCCATTTCAATTGTGCCCCATCATCCAATTCTAGTTGGCATGCGGATGTGGTTTTACCTGAGCTAACTGCCTGACATCCTTTGGCTATTAAATCAAATTTGGATTTTCTCTTATCGGATTCTTCGGTTTCGGCGTCTTCCATGGCAGAGCTTAGCAAATTTGCTTTGAAACCCATTGATCATATGGCTTTCTCAAACTCCCACGATCATGAAGCTTCGACATCATCTCCTCAACGTCCGCACATTCAAATTCAGTTTGGCTCTTTTTTGGCAATGGACCCCTTGACCCCGGTTATTGAGGAATCATCTTCATTATCTTTAATGGAGAAATATACTCGTCAGGCGCAGTTGGAGGAATCTGGTGATATAAAGTTTCTTCGTTTGGGCAGTTTTAATTGCCCCATTAATAGGCCTTATCCTCAAGCGCCACAATGTCTTCTCAAGTCGGCTTTCAAATATGCCCCGGTCCACTCTCTCTGGCCTCCTTGCCTATCGGACCATTACAAAATAGATTGGGCCCAGGCTGGATATTCCGAGCAAGATATTGATCTGTTAGCCGCCAATTGGGCAGTGTTATGTTCTCGTTGCCTTCAATGGGGGCACAAAAAGATTAATTGCCCGGCTAGAGTGATTTGTATCCACTGCTCCACGCCTGATCACAAGGCAAGAAATTGCCCCGCGCGGATTCCCATTAATTACTATGGACCAGGCATGGCAGTGAACCCGCCCACTATCAATCTATCCAAACTTCCTCCGGCCGCTGCGATGCACTGCAAGAAACCCACTGCTAAATCCTACTTTCGGTGTGAGACTTGTGGGTACTATGGCCACGTGGTGAAATCTTGTCGACGGAAGCGGTGGCTCAAGCGATGGAAATGGATTCCTAAAATCCCGCCTAATGCCAAGAATACCCCTCACGTTTCCGCTTCTGCTCGATTTCCTCAATCGTCACCACCCACTGCCTGCCAGTTGCCAACTCTGCCGCTCCCGACACCCGAGACGCTCTCCCTCTGCTCCTCCGCCATGGCGAACTACCCCTTAACCCGGTGATGTTCCTGCCGCCGGGTTTCGCCGTCGAATCGGGACCGGCCGATCGTGTCGTCCGCAGCGGGATGGTGGTTGGCCCCATTCCGCCGCTCAACCACGACTACTTGGCCATTGCGGAGACCAGCGAGTACGTCCTGCTCCATCGCCGGGCTGCCATTCATCAGGCTGTCCATGGTCTGCTCCATGAGGCCCAGCTCTTCACCACTGAAGTAAGTGACCATCCCTTTGGAATCGGAATCTTTGGATTTGTGGACTCCTTCATCCGTGATACTGCTGTTGCCACACCATTAGAGCTTGAGGATGAAGATCTGCTAATCACCTTTGTACCTCACCATGAAGCACTCAATCACCGTACAACCACGTTTGGTCCAGAGATTTGGCTCATGTACTTTGGGTTTCCTTATGATTACCAAACTGATTATTATGTCAATAAGTCTCTTGGGGGTTTTGGTGCTCTGGTCTCTTGGTACAACCCCCGACAAGATCGTCGTTTCATGCTGATTAAGGCTCGTGTGATGAACCTGAAACTTGTGCCCAAAAGTTTTGTAGTTTGGCAGCTGGGCGGCGCACGCGATTGTTGAACAGTGCAGATCACGATCCTCAGGAGCAATGACTGGAACGGGCTCCTCCCTGAGGTGCTGCCGATTGGTGAGGAGCCGCCGCCTGACGACGGGAACCCTCACCCTCAGTTTGGTCCTCATTTGACTATGGAGCAGCTGTACCAACAGCAAGTGCACAACTGGTTAGTGCAGAACGCAGTTCCCCCCAATGGCGCTCCAAATGTACCAGATGCTCAGAATAACCAAGATAATGTGGGATAGGGAGCATGGCCTGCCCCGCCTACTCCACCTTTGCCGCAACTGCCACCTTTTCTCATGAACTTTCAAGCTTGGCTCGCTGCCCAGGGTCTTCAGGTTCAAGATGGCATCGTTCCTGAAAACAATGTCATGGATAATGCTCTACAAGCTTGGCATGATTCGATCACGAGCTCTGATGACACTGACTCAGCTCATTCTGTGGATATGATTGTGATCAACGCTCCAGTTGTACCTCGGCCTCTTCAGGACGAACTCACAATTTCGATTGAAGTCCACATTCAGGGTTTGCGCTTTGGTCTGTCTGCGCAAGGTGACATGCTCATGTCTCTTCTGTTGAACAACCCTGTACCCCGCCAACAACTGAATTCAGCCCTGTTCTCGGCTCTGTGTCCACTGGTGACTACTTTTGGTCCTTGGGCCTCAGGCCTTGGCTTCAGGCAGGAATTTGTTCAGGTGGATCTGCATGTGACACTTTCAGAGGGCTGTATTCAGTTTTCTCAAGCTCGTGTGACGGATTCTTCTGTTCAGGCAAGTTTGACTACGATCAATGCTCCACTGCCTCTCCCTGAATCATATGTGCATTTGGAGGAGGGTACCAACCCAAGTGAGGAGCACCCTAATGCCCTACTCACACTACCTGCTCCACCGGAATCTGCAGTATCCGTACCAACCATGCCAAATCTGTCAATGTCCGATGAGGCCTCTTTGGTGCTGCCTACTGAGACTTCTCCTGATGAAGCTCCTCTGTTGATGCTTGATGAAGGATCAAGCTCTATGCCTGCCACTGCAACTACTCTGAAGCAACGCAAAGGCAAGATGCTGGCCCCTGTTGATACTGCTACTCTGCGCAGAAGCAACAGAACCAACAAATATGATGGCTTCAGGGTTTCTACTACGTCTGAAACACGCATGGTCAAGTCCAAGGTCAAGCCCCGTGTTGTGCCTGCTGCCCTGATAATCTCTGAAGATGCCAACTCTGCTGCAACCACTCCAGCGGTTCCTAACACTGATGATGCACTTCTGGATGTGCCACCTCCAACTCCCATCGCCACACTTCAGGCCATTGGTACGGATCTTTGTGCCGTGCCTGCTGAAGAGCTCACTGCCTCGGCTCTGTCCAAAGAGTAGGCGATTTTTATTTCCATCCCGTTTCTGCAGCTATCTGAATCTTTATCCTTCCAATGCTTTTGCGTGACTGGAACGTCCTTTGTTCGAATGTTCGCGGTCTTAATGCGCCTGAAAAAAATTTAGCGCTTGGTAATGCGATTCGATCTAGTGGATGCGATGTGATTTGTCTTCAGGAGTCTAAAATGCCCTCGTTTGATGCTGCCACCTTAAAAACCCTATGCCCCCAATGTTTTGATCAGTTTGCGTTTATCCCTTCGATTGGCGCTTCTGGTGGCATCGTTACAATTTGGAATAGCAGCGTTTTCACTGGCCGGGTCTTCTTGTCGGAGAGCTTTGCGTTAGGCGTAGAGCTTACTTCTACGCAATCAAATCATTCTTGGAAGTTAATCAATGTATATGGTCCTTGTCAAGGTGAGCTTCGTGGGGCTTTCACCACTTGGCTTTTTGAGCTGGATATCCCCAGTTCTGAAGATTGGCTTATTCTTGGCGACTTTAACTATATCCGATCACCTGACAATCGCAACAAGCCGGGAGGCAATGTACAAGATATGTTCACCTTTAATGATTTCATACGTGAGCAAAATCTTACTGAATTGCCAATCAAAGGGAGAACCTATACTTGGTCCAATATGCAACACCAACCACTTCTGGAACAACTTGACTGGTTTTTCACCACACTTCACTGGACACTCTCCTTCCCAAACACTCTGGTAAGCCCATTAGGGAAGCCCGTCTCGGATCACACCCCCTGTAATGTGGTCATTCAAACGACCATCCCAAAAAGCAATATTTGCAGGTTTGAAACGTATTGGATCACTCACCCTGGCTTTATGGAGGTGGTGGAAAGAGCCTGGAGAAAACCTATCAAACATAACAAACGTTCAAACCAGGTGGCGATTGTTGGACAGAAACTCAAGGCTGTGAGATATGCTCTCAAGCATTGGAGTAAAAAGATCTCCCGATTATCTATTGCCATTGAGAATACTAACAAAGCCCTCCTGGAGTTGGACAGCATTGAAGATAGCCGTCAGCTTACTATCCCCGAACGAAATTTCCGCAGTATTCTTAAAACACACCTTCTGAGGCTCCTTCAATATCAAAAAGACTATTGGAGAAAACGCTGCACCATTCGTTGGATTCAGTTTGGAGATGAGAACTCCAAGTTTTTTCAAACTGTCGCTACTGAACTTTATCGGAGAAACTGCATCAGTTCACTTAAAAATGCAAATGGCGAGATTGTGGATGATCATGCTGGAAAAGAATCGGTCCTGTTTGAGGCCTTTAGGGCTAGGATGGGACAAGCTAACCCTTTGCCCATGAAATTAAACTTGGATCACCTACTCAAAGATGAAGAGATCTTTACCAATCTTGTGGCTCTGTTCACAAATAAGGAAATTGATGATGTTGTGGCGTCCATGCCACCTGATCGCGCCCCAGGTCCTGATGGCTTCAATGGGGCCTTCCTGAAAGCTTGTTGGCCTATAATCAAAGAGGATTTCTATCTTTTGTGTGATGAGTTCCATCGGGGAAGCCTCAACCTGGAAAGTATCAATGCTGGTTATATCACGTTGATCCCCAAAACGAATTCGCTTGACACGGTCAATGATTTTCGGCCCATAATGCTCCTAAACTGCTGCCTCAAATTGATCACTAAAATGCTGGCCGATCACCTCCAGAAAATTATTCTTAGCCTGGTGCATCAAAACCAATATGGGTTCCTCCGTGGCCGATCCATCCATGACTGCTTGGCCTGGGCCTTTGAGTATATTCATCAATGTCAAGCTTCGAAGAGAGAAATTGTACTACTGAAGCTTGACTTTGCCAAAGCCTTCGACACAATTGAGCATTCTGCTACGCTTATGATCATGAGGAAAATGGGCTTCCCTCCTAAATGGCTCACTTGGATGGAAAGCATCTTCTCTTCGGGCAAGTCCTCGGTGCTCCTAAATGGGATACCTGGTCGGCAATTTTCTTGCAAATGTGGTGTGCGTCAAGGAGATCCCATGTCTCCCCTCATTTTTGTCATCGTTGCCGACCTCTTGCAATCGGCCATCAATGAAGCCCTTGATCAAGGTTTGATAAATCACCCGATCCCTCCCAAGGGCAATGCCAAGTACCCGGTGATCCAGTATGCGGACGACACTATCATTGTCTTGCCTGCGTGTCTTCGTCAAGCTGCCAAGATCAAGCAAATCCTCGAAGACTACGCCACCTCCATTGGGCTTAAGATAAACTTTCATAAGTCAACTATTGTACCTATTAATACTCCGGTGGACACATGCAATGATATAGCCGCTCTTTTCGGGTGCACCCAGGCCAACATGCCGTTTACATACCTGGGACTGCCCCTTGGGACCACCCGACCCTCCGTTCTTGACATGACACCTTTTGTATGCAAAGTGGAAAGAAGGATCACCGCTGCCATGACTCTCATGTCACATGCTGGCAGGTTGGCATTGATAAACTCGATCATTACAGCACTTGCCATATATCCGATGGGTACCATGCGATTGCCTCCAAAAATAGTAGCGCAGCTGGATAAAATTTGGAGACACTGCCTGTAGGCCAAAAAAACTGCGGATGGCGTCAAACATAACTCTCTAGCTGCCTGGCCCATGGTGTGTAGACCCAAATCTAGTGGTGGTCTCGGAGTTCTTGATTTGAAAGTTCAAAATGACAGCCTGCTCCTGAAATTTCTGCACAAGTTTTACAATAGGATGGATATCCCTTGGGTGCAGCTAATCTGGGATACATACTACGCCGACTCGATCCCACATGCTGTGGATGCTTGTGGTTCCTTCTGGTGGCGAGACCTGGTTCTCTTAATGCCAATATACCGCGGAATCACTAGTGTGCTTGTGAAAAATGGCACGTCTGCATTGTTTTGGAAAGATAGCTGGAACAATGAGATCTACGCCGATAAATATCTGAGAACTTTCTCGTATGTCACCAACGAAGACTCGTCGGTCAGGGCTTCTTGTATGCCTCCACGTTGCATGAAACCTTCCAACTTCCCCTCTCTATGCAAGCTCATGAGGAGGTCAAGTTGCTGCAGCTTGATGTCGCGGCTGTCAGGTTGGAGGAGCGCGATGATGTCTGGTCGTACTGTTGGGGGGCGACCGAGTTCAAAACGGTCAGGTATTACAAATTCTTCTTTCGGGAGGTGATTTCTCATGTAGCTTTTCGATCGCTGTGGCAGACCAAGTGCACCCCAAAAATCAAAGTCTTTGGCTAGTTCCTGTTGTCTGATCGCCTCAATACTCGTAACATGCTCAAAAGAAGGCACTATCACATCGGCTCAAACTTTGACTGCTTGCTCTGTGGCCGGCACATTGAGGAAACGGTTGAACATCTGTTCTTTCGTTGTACCTTTAGCAACGAGTGTTGGCGACATCTGGATATTGGCTGGGCCGAGGTAGGGGACATGTTAGATCTGGTGAGACAATTGAAGGAACGACACCCCCGCAAAATGATCATGGAAATCTTCCTGGTTGCTGCTTGGAGCCTATGGAAGGAGCGCAACAACAACCACTTTAGGCATATTGCACCCTCGATGACCTCCTGGTGGTCTCGGTTCAAGACTGATTTTTGTAACATACAATATAGATTGCCTGTTCATAAGAGACATGTGGTTTCTTCCATCTTGCAAGACCTACCACAGGACCCTCCTTAGCACCTGGTCTGGATCCTAGCTCTAGACCCCACCATCATCCTTTGTAATTACCACCATGTAATAGCTCTTGGTTACTTTTAATATATATGCAGTAGGAGCCTTTCCTACTGTCTCCATTTTCAAAAAAAATACCAAGTATATTAATATTAAGCAAATTACCATGCTATTAACGACTCTCAAAATAATCTAAGTGAAGCATGAGAGATCAATAGTTTCTCTAAAACAAATCCATCACCATGCTCTAAAAGATCTAAGTGAAGCACTAGAGCAAAAATTATCACGCTCAAAAGATATAAGTGAAGCACTATGAGCAAAACTATCAAGCTCAAAAGATATAAGTGAAGCACATAGAGTATTCTAGCAAATTCCAATTTGTGTATGGCTCTCACAAAAGGTGTGTACAGCAAGGATGATTGTGGTAAACTAACAAGCAAAGATTCAAATTATACAAGACGCTCCAAGCAAAACACATATCATGTGGTGAATAAAAATATAGCTCCATGTAAATTACCGATGGAAGTAGACGAAAGAGGGGATGCCTTCCGGGGCATCCCAAAGCTTTGACTTTTTGATGTCCTTGGATTATCTTGAGGGTGCCATGGGCATCCCCAAGCTTAGACTCTTGCCACTCCTTGTTCCATAATCCATCAAAAGAATTCACCCAAAACTTGAAAACTTCACAACACAAAACTCAATAGAAATCTCGTGAGCTCCGTTAGAGAAAGAAAACAAAAGACTACTTTAAGGTACTGTAATGAACTCATTCTTTATTTATATTGGTGTCAAACCTACTGTATTCCAACTTCTCTATGGTTCATAAACTATTTTACTAGCGGTAGATTCATCAAAATAAGCAAAGAACACACGCAAAACAGAATCTGTCAAAAACAGAACAGTCTGTAGCAATCTGTAACTAAAGCAAACTTCTGGAGCTCTAAAAATCCTACCAAAATAGGAAGTACTGGAAAATGTGTCTATTGAACATCAGCAAAAAGAATCAATGCAAAATCACGTTCCTGTGATTTAACAAAATTATATTCGTGCGTGCAAAGTTTCTGTTTTTCAGCAGAATCAAATCAACTATCATCGTAGGTTACCCTATAGGTTCTACTTGGCACAAACACTTATTAAAAGATAAAACCACATCTAAATAGAGGCTAGATGGATTATTTATTCCTAAACAGATGCAAAAACAAAAAACAAAAATTGGGTTGCCTCCCAACAAGCGCTATCGTTTAACGCCCCTAGCTAGGCATAAAAGCGAGGACAGATCTAGGTAGTGCCGTAGTAATAAGATAGATTGGTGAAACTCATATCATATTCTCTACGTTCGGCAGCAAGTTTTCTTTGAGGCAAGCAAAAGTAATCAAAAGGGCTAAATTTAATAGGGCAAAAATCCCCAAGATCAATTTTAGGAGGTATAGGTTCCTCTTTCGGCCCTTCATAATGCACAACCAATTCATCATTATAAGCGTTTTTTGACAGAACCTTGTGAGTCTACACTCAAGAGAGTATCCTAACTCATTATTTCGAATAGCCGAATCATCATTAAGTTCAGAGATTCTATCAATTAAAATGTTGGTTGGCACCTTTTTTCTAAGGTTTTCATTGAAAGCAACATAGTCAAGAGATTGAAAACGCATAATTTCTTCTTGATCAAAGAGGAAATATTCTATGGGAGGACGGCCGGCGTCCACCCTATAATGCGCAAAGATTTCTTTGGCCTCTTTTATTATAAATCTGAATTCGTGAGCCGAAAATATAGTAGCGGCACGCTTAACAGAGGAGTGTTCGATATTAGAAAATTCTAGGAAAATCCTTTGTATAGATGGGTGCATATGCATAAATTGCCTTTCAAGTTCAACGATAAGCATGGCAATGGCGTCCGCAAGACTACTAGTTCTATGAAGAATAGAACTGTCCATACAGGGCAAAGCACTGGCACAAGTATAGAAATCTTGAATAACTCCTTTTCCAATAATATTACCACTACCGATTCGAAATCTTTTTGTATGATAGTTAGGGGATTCTTCAGCAGGAGCTTCAGAATTTTCCATGATATTATTACCGCCCATGTCGGCAATAATTTCCCCAATTTCAGACATAACGACAAGCAAGCAAACTAACACACGAGCATACAAAAAGGCAAGCGGGAAAAAGAGGAGGAGATTGGGAAAGAGAGGGCGAATAAAATGGCAAGGGTGAAGTGGGGGAGAGGAAAATGAGAGGCAAATGGCAAAGAATGTAATGCGAGAGATAGGGATTGTGATGGGTACTTGGTATGTAGATTGACTTGCTCTTGCGTGAGCCTCCCCGGCAACGGCGCCAGAAATTCTTCTTGCTACCTCTTGAGCACTGCGTTGGATTTCTGGAAGAGGAGAGGATGATGCAGCAAAGTAGCGTAAGTATTTCCCTCAGTTTTTGAGAACCAAGGTATCAATCCAGTAGGAGGCCACGCACAAGTCCCTCGTGCCTACACAAAACGATAGCTCCTCGCAACCAACGCGATTAGGGGTTGTCAATCCCTTCACGGTCACTTACGAGAGTGAGATCTGATAGAGATGATAAATAATATTTTTGGTATTTTTGGTATATGGATGCAAAGTGAAAAGTAAAAGGCAAAGTAAAAACAAAGCAAGTATTAAAGTAATGGAAATTTATATGATGAGAATAGACCCGGGGGCCACAGGTTTCACTAGTGGCTTCTCTCAAGAGCATAGATATTCTACGGTTGGTGAACAAATTACTGTTGAGCAATTGACAGAATTGAGCATAGTTATGAGTATATCTAGGTATGATCATGTATATAGGCATCACGTCCAAGACAAGTAGACCGAAATGATTCTGCATCTACTACTATTACTCCACTCATCGACCGCTATCCAGCATGCATCTAGAGTATTAAGTTAAAAACAGAGTAACACCTTAAGCAAGATGACATGATGTAGAAGGATAAATTCATGCAATATGATAAAAAACCATCTTGTTATCCTCGATGGCAACATACAATACGTGCCTTGCTGCCCCTTCTATCACTGGGAAAGGACACCGCAAGATTGAACACAAAGCTAAGCACTTCTCTCATTGCAAGAACTACCAATCTAGTTGGCCAAACCAAATGGATAATTCGAAGAGACTTGCAAAGATAACCAATCATACATAAAAGAATTCAGAGAAGATTCAAATATTATTCGTAGATAAGCTGGATCGTAAACCCACAATTCATCGGTCTCAACAAACACACCGCAAAAAGAAGATTACATCGAATAGATCTCCACAAGAGATGGGGAGAACATTGTATTGAGATCCAAAAAGAGACAAGAAGCCATCTAGCTACTAGCTATGGACCCGCAGGTCTGAAGTAAACTACTCACACTTCATCGGAGGGGCTATGCTGTTGATGTAGAAGCCCTCCGTGGTTGATGCCCCCTCCGGCGGAGCTCTGAAACAGGCCCCAAGATGGGATCTCGTGGATACAAGAAGTTGCGGCGGTGGAATTAGGTTTTTGGCTCCTCTGCTGATCGTTTGGGGGTACGTAGGAATATATAGGAGGAAGGAGTACGTTGGTGGAGCAACAGGGGGCCCACGAGGCAGGGGGCGCGCCCTAGGGGGGCGCCCCCACCCTCGTGACCGCCTCTTTTGTGCCTTGGCGTAGGGTCCAAGTCTCCTGGATCACGTTCTGTGAGAAAATCACGTTTCCGAAGGTTTCATTCCGTTTGGACTCCGTTTGATATTCCGTTTCTTCGAAACACTGAAATAGGCAAAAAACAACAATTCTGGGCTGGGCCTCCGGTTAATAGGTTAGTCCCAAAAATAATATAAAAGTGGAAAATAAGCCCAATATATTCCACAACAGTAGATAAAGTAGCATGGAGCAATCAAAAATTATAGATACGTTGGAGACGTATCACCCGTGTCCGGATGGGACTCTCCTTTGCGTGGAAGGCAAGCTTGGCGATCCGGATATTATATTTCCTTCCTTGTAACCAACTCCATGTAAACCCTAGCCCTCTCCGGTGTCTATATAAACCGGGGAGGTTGGTCCTTAGAAGGCCGATCACAATTACAATCATACCATCATAGGCTAGCTCTTAGGGTTTAGCCTCTACGATCTCGTGGTAGATCTACTCTTGTACTACCCACATCATCAATATTAATCAAGCAGGAAGTAGGGTTTTACCTCCATCGAGAGGGCCTGAACCTGGGTAAACATCTGTGTCCCTTGCTTCCTGTTACCATCAGCCTTGACGCACAGATCGGGACCCCCTACCCGAGATCCACCGTTTTTGACACCAACAACCTTATAAAAGAAACAATCAGGGACCATCCAGCTTGGACCGCATACGCGATCGTCCGTGCCAGATCCATGGCACCTCAGACAAACTAGCTAATCATATCAATAGAGATTGTTGGGTTTTTAAACAAGCCGACAAATTAAATGCCGAGATCAAGGAAAAGGGATCGCAAAGCGATGATGATGACGAGGAGCCCGGGCAACCGAACACGGGGGGCAAAAGAAGTTTCCCCCTCAGGTCAAAACAGTGAACATGATATATGCCACACATATGCCTAAGAGGGAGCGCAAGCGCACACTAAGGGACCTCTATGCGATAGAGCCAGTCGCCCCAAAATTCAATCCATAGTCGTCATGCCCGATCACCTTTGATCGCCGGGATCACCCGACTAGTATCCGCCATGGCGGTTCAGCCGCACTGGTCCTCGACCCAATCATTGATGGATTCCACCTGACACAAGTCCTCATGGACGGTGGCAGTAGCCTCAATCTGCTCTATCAGGATATAGTGTGCAAAATGGGCATTAACCCATCACAGATCAAGCCCACAAAGACTAGCTTTAAAGGAGTCATACCAGGCGTAGAGGCTCATTGTACGGGCTCAATTACGCTAGAGGTTGTCTTCGGATATCTGGACAACTTCCAGAGCGAAGAGTTAATCTTCGATATCGTCCCTTTTCACAGTGGCTATCACACACTGCTCGGACAAACCGCATTTGCTCGATTCAATGCGGTGCCTCATTATGCCTACCTCAAGCTCAAGATGCCCGGACCACGTGGCGTCATAACAGTTAATGGAAAACGGAATGCTCCCTCCGTACCGAGAGAACACCGCTGCCTTAGCACTAGAAGTACAGACCGACCTTTCCAAGCATAACCTTAATTCGGTGGCCGAGCACCCTGCCACTATCAAGAGGGTCCGGACCATTCTGTAGCAGGACAGCTCGGCTCATCATGAGCCCGACTAGAAATTTGGCCTCCATCCCAGTCCCGATCAAGTGGCGACATTCTCACCATGCGTACATAACTACGCACTCAAAATACCATGGGCATAGACGAAGGCATAACTAGCTGGTGATCCACAATACGACTCGACCGCTCCCAGACACATATACTTTCACTGTTTCCTTTTTCTCCTTTTTAGGTTTCTTTTCCACAGACCTTCCCTGATGGCCTGATCGCCGGTCCTTTCGAAGGACAAATACACCAAGATGGCAAGAAGCACAAACGCATAGGGAAATTTCTAGGTGGTTTCTTTAATGATCACTCTACCTGTTTTCAGGACCCACACACAGCTCTCCCTTGGTTGTGGCATGTCAAATAGCCTGTTGCTTATCGCACTATTTGTATCAATGCGCTTTGACGTATTAATCAAATTTTTAGAATGGAAACAGTTTGCGGCCCAAATTCTGTGGCCCTGGCTCATTACCTTCGCTCCTTTCCTGTTTTCCTTTTTTCTGTGATCTTATCAAATAGCACCCGCACACTTTGGTAGGTCTCAATTTGCCAGGGTCTTCATAGCGCCCCGCACTACGGCAACAAAGTCCGAACACTTTTTTACAGTATAGTTTGGCACCCCGAATTTAGCATTATATGCATTGGCTCCGAATCATGTCTTTGGTCAATAGTTGGGTTGCCCGGCTCCTGTGCTTGCTACCTTACGTCCCGCTATATCGGCTAAGGTAGTAAACGGAGAACTACTGCGATTGTGCCCTGGTTTACCCAAAGGAGCACCTCAGTAGAGAAAGCTGAAAAGTGACTGTCATGATGCGGCGAGAGCCGGTCAGCTCTTCGGAGGTTTCAAATCGTTAGAGATTTTTTCCGCATTATGCGAGGGATCGGTACTTACCTGATCAGGTGCTTTCAGCATCCTAGTTTAGATACTAGGGGCTATCCCTATTTTTTATTTATTGTCAAACTCCTATGGCTAAGTGAGGGTGTTCAAGCCGCATAGTCTGATTGCCTGGTTCATTGCGCTAAACACCTCCTTCAAGGACCAAACAATTGGATCAAGAGTGTTTAGATTCCATCCCAAACACCCACGTACAACCTACATGGGGGCAGAAGCCGACGACTGACCAACTCTCAGATTTTATATAACACGGCTGCACAGGAGGTAAATTTTCACACAAAGCATTATATTACATAAATTGTCTTTGTTTCATAACATAGGGCGAGACAACATGAATGTATTCATTCAAAGATCACGTCTTTCGCACACTGCTCCACAACAATGCGGGATCCCTCTAGGACATTATCAAAATATAGCTCGGGCTTGTGGTGCTCCTTGCCCTCAGGTGGCCCCTCGGTCAAAAGCTTGACGGTGTCCATCTTCGCCCACCACACCTTGACACGGGCGAAGGCCATGCACGCACCCTCAATGCAGACTAACCGCTTGATGATATCCAGCCGAGGGAAGGCACCTACCAGCCGCTTCACAAGACCAAAGTAGCTGCTGGGTATAGCTTCGGCAGGCCACAGCTGGATTATTAAATCCTTCATGGCTAGTTCAGCCACCCTATGCATCTCGACCAGCTGTTTTAGCTGATCAGTGAAGAGCACTGGATGTTCTGGCGCAAGGTATTGTGACCAGAACAGTTTCTCCATTGAGCTCCCTTCTTCGGCTCGGAAGAACTCCACGGTGTCTGACACACTGCACGGCAGATCCGCAAATGCCCTTGGAGAACTCCGGATCTGAGTTAGTAAGAAATACTTCTTCTTTACATACTTGCTTTGCATACTAAACGCCTTACCCGCCGCGATCTTCTTGGCCTCCTCGATCTCCTGGATGGCGCCCTGGGCTTCAACCCAGGCCTCTTCCGCACTTTGGCGAGCCTTGGCAAGTTCGGTCTCTCGAGCTGAAACATCACACTCCAAGGTCTCACATTTTTCACTACGTCCTGGAGCTCTTGCTGGACCTTGTTAAGCCTGGCCTTGAGGTTCTTACGGGCGGCTTGCTCCTTGGCAGCTTTCTCCTCGGCTTCGGCCAGGGCCTTTTTAAGGGCCTCGACCTCGGTAGTTGCTCCTACACATATCATGACACTACGGTCAATGCACATCATTTATTCTTTCTGAATATAGAGCGAGTCATTACATACCTTGCTGGTCTTCTAACGATTTGAAACCTCCGAAGAGCTGATTGTCACTTGAGCAAGGAAACCATATGAAAAAATATATATATATGTAGCCGTGGAGTCATCCTCTGGCGCCACCCTGACAGCCTCCTGAACCTCTCCCTGGCCTGGGAAGGTCCTTTGGGACACCACCTCGTCATTGCCCTTGGCCGTGGGAGAGTGAGCGGCCGGCGGTGACTCGCTGGCCATCGCCTTTGAATCTAGCGAACCTCTTGATGAGGATCGCTGGGAGCTGTCGTGGGCCAGACTATAATAGCATAATTTAACATATTAATACCATGAAGCAGACACATGGACGTATACGGGTTTTTAATACTTACGATGCGGACAGGGGCTTGTTTTGGGGGCGCCGCTCTGGGCTACTGTCGACATCCCATGCGGAGTTATCCGCGAGGGGGCCCTTCCCCCTCTTTGGCGCCTCCGCCTCCAAATTCGTGGAGGCCGCCCTATTCTTCCTTCCCCCCTCAGGGGATGAGTTGCTTTCTTACTCCTCCTCGTCGTCGTCTTCGGCGGCCGAGGAGTGAGTTTTGTCTTCGAACGATATGTCCGAAGCTCCCTTGCAGCGGGGGCCACTTCGGAACCCCTTGGCCTTCTTGTTGGCCCTCTTCTCCGACGCCTTGTAGGGCGCTGGAACCAGCATCTTCGCCAGGAGCGGGATGACTAGTTCCTCGGGCAGCGGAGCCGGACATCGAATCCGCTCTGCTTTCTCTGTTCATGCCTGAGAAGTAAACCGTAAAGTTTTTAGATATCTTCCTTGAACAAACAAGAGGAGGATGCACCTTGAGACATGAAAGACTTACTGCACTGGCAGGATGGGCAAGATCGTGCCCGTGGTCCGAGTCTATGGCCGGTGGCGTCTCGTTACCCTTAAAGAGCAACTTCCAGACATCTTCATGAGTGGTTCCGAAGAGCCTCTCCAAAGTCCGGTGCTTCTCTGAATCAAATTCCCACAAAGGGCATGTTCGGCTATGGCATGGAAGGATCCGGCAAACCAGCATCACCTAGATTGCATTGACGAGCTTGATGTTTTTATCCACCATGCTCTGGTTGCGCGTTTGCAGCGCTATCAGCTCGTCCGACGAAGACCAATTTGGGCCCTTCTCTATCCAAGAGGTGAGCCACATTGGAGCTCCGGACTTGAACTCGGGAGTCGCGGCCCAAGTGGCGTCACGAGGCTCTGTGATATAGAACCACAGCTTCTGTCACTCCTTGACGGTCTCCACAAACGTGCCTTTTGGCCATGTTACGTTGGGCATCTTGCTCATCATGGCTCCTTTGCACTCCACGTGTTGGCCATCCACCACCTTCGGCTTCACGTTGAAGATCTTGAATGTCACATCCCTAGCTTCTGGCTTTGCACCAGGCTTTCCCTTCATGTGTGCATCATGTTTAAATTTCTCAGAAGTTGAAATGGGGATTGCCTAAACCCTAGTATTAAAGGAATTCACTAGGTTCACCTAAAATATTTTCAGTAAGTCCAAATGGCTTTTAAAAATGTTCATCATTTTTGGAAAATACTGCAAACAGTAGCCAGAGGTGATGCACATTTTTTCATGACATATTTGGGCTCTGAATTAAATCATACTCTATTTGAATTTGGGATTTAAATACTATAAAATATTTAAAATGTCCAAATAATCCTAAACTGAAGTGTTCCATGTTGGATATATTCCAAACAGTGGCCATGAGCAGTTTGGTGATTTTTGAGTTTGCCTAAGTATTTTTAATAAAGCCATCAAGTTGCAGAAGAAATAGAAAAGAGAAATAAAAATAGGAAAATAACAGCGGCTCACCTGGAACTTACCTGGCAGCCCAGCCAGCCCACCACTGTAGCAGCCCAGCTGGGCAAAGCCAGCCCAGCCCACCAGGGGTTCCCTGTCGTCTTCCTCCTCTTGCTAGAGCAGGCAGGCTGCTGCCTGTCGCCCGCGCGCTGCCCCTGGCCACCTCCTGCTTGCCACCGAGGGGCTCCCGGCCCTTCTAGCGACGCCACGAGGACACCCCGCGACCCCTCGCTCCTCTTCCTCACTCTCTGCTCTCTCCCTCGCCCTCTAGTTCCTTCCCCGAGCTCACCCGAGAGCGCTCGCCGCCGTGGAACCGCAGCCACCATGCTACCCACGCCTCCCCGACGCGCCAAGAAGCCCCGCCGTCGACCTCTACGCCATATCCGCCAAGACACGCGAGCGGAAGAGCCCTGCAGCATCGTCCCCGTCCTCATCTTCAACCTCCGGCCGCCGGCAACCTCGCCGTGGGTTCGCGGGCTCCAGTGCGTCCCCGACCTCATCGACTACGCCATCGAGTTCACTGTGAGCTCCTTTCCGTTTCCCCTCCTTTGCTTTGCTTGTTCCCATGCCACAGCACCCCTGTCCGCGTGCCCGAGCACCTCTGTCCGCCATGGCCGCCCAGCTCCCTTGCCCCGAGCCCCTCCGCCCGGACCCGTGGCACCAGAGTGCTTCTGGTGGACCATGGGTGCCATCTAGGCCACCAGCTTCTTCCCTACCGCCCTGCAGCCCCGCGCCCGCACCCGACCGAGCTCCGTCCGCCGTCTTGGTCGATGCCGCGGTCGTCTCTGGCCGCCCCAGCACATGCCACTTCCACCATCCGAAGCCCCACAGCAGCAGCTCCCCAACGCGCCCAGCCGCGCAAGCAGCCATTGCCGGAAACAGCCGGCCGGCGATCGTCGCCGTGCACTGCTTAGCGTCGGCGATTAGTGGCCGGCTAACTCGTCATTAGCTGCCTAACCATCTTGTTAACCACCCCTGACCCACAGACAGCCGGGCCCCACCTGTTTAATTAGCCGGCTAAAGAAATTAGTTGGAATTAGTCTAATTCCAGCGGACCCACGCGTCAGCATTGACCTTGCTGACGTGGCCATTGACCGGGCCCCACCTGTCATTGACACTGAACAACACTGTGTCACTGACCAGTGGACCCCACTGGTCAGGTTTGACCTGGGTCAACCTTGTTGACTGCTGACATCACAGTGACGTCACCCTGACGCAATAAAGCATTTTCTAGATTTAAGTTTATTCAGGAAATTCCAGAAAATGTACTAAACTTCAAAAAATCATAGAAATTCAACCGTAGCTCAGATTGAAATAATTTATATATGAAAAATTATCAGAAAAATCCAATCTATCCATTTGTACCTTTTTCATGCATGTTAGAACAACTTATGACTACTTTTTAGGACAATTCAATTAAATGGCATTTAAATAACCACATGTGGAGTTTGAATTTGAATCTTGGATTCAAACCAACTTCATTTAATCTGGTTTTAGTTGCATTAGCACAAACCACATCATATTGCCATGTCACATTCATGCATCGTATTGTGCATTGCATTGATTATATTTCTTCTCTGTTGCCGGTATCTGTCCCCTCTCGATAGACGTGTTTCGACGATGTGATCGATGACACCGATGAAGAGCTATATTATCTTCAGAAGTGCCAGGCAAGCAAAACCCCCTTGTTCATTCCGATACAATCCCACTCTCTTGCTCCTCCTCTCTTTTACTGCATTAGGACAACAACGATTCAACTGTTACATGCTGCGGTAGCTGAACCCCTTTATCCTCTGCATGACCTGTCATTGCCACAGTAAATAGATGAAACCCACTAGCATGAGTAGGAGTTGTTTGAGCCCTGATGTGCCTACTCATTCATGTTTGGTTGTCATGCCTGCTACTGCTTAGAGTTGAGTCAGGTCTGATTCATCGGGGATGAATTGGAGGTGTGTAAACATGTCCTACTGAGTGTGAGCTAAGTGTGTGAACATGATTTGGTAAAGGTAGCGGTGAGAGGCCATGTAGGAGTACATGGTGGGTTGTCTCATTGCAGCCGTCCTCAGGAACTGAGTTCTGTGTTTGTGATCCATGAACAGTTACGACCACACATTCGGTTCCGGTAACTCGACCCCTCTCGACTTATTAATCAACATGATTTCTGTCCAGGAGTTGCAAGTAGTTTCTGGTGTTTATAGGTAGTGTTAGTAGTCTACCAAGTGGCACCCGGTACAGGTGGGCTTGGGATAGACTAGGCACAGTGGCCCGGTGTACCAAGTGGCACCCGGATGGTGAGCTTGGGAACCCTGCACACATCGTTTGGGGCCGTCAGCGACACCCCGGCCGGATCTCCTTGCGGATGGAACCCGAATAGGCGATAAACCTGGATGAGCGACTTGTGTGGTTAGTCAGGTCGTGGCCGACACCCTC
The DNA here is from genome assembly GCF_002162155.2 of Triticum dicoccoides. Taxonomy (NCBI): domain Eukaryota; kingdom Viridiplantae; phylum Streptophyta; class Magnoliopsida; order Poales; family Poaceae; genus Triticum; species Triticum dicoccoides. The sequence continues at coordinate 51,516,230 of NC_041387.1, forward strand.
GAGGGGCTTCCGCTTGAACGTTGCCGAGTACATGTCGTGTAAACGGCGGTAAGTGGTGAGAGTGTGTGTGAAGAAGTACACCCCTGCAGGGTTAATATGATCTATTCGAATAGTCGTGTCCGCGGTAAAGGACTTCTGGGTTGCCTGTACAGTTCATAGACAAGTGAAAGTGGATACTCTAAAATGTGCAAGATAAGTGTGAGTTCTATGGATGGCGTTCTCGTAGGGAGACGGGAGCGGATCCATAGTGGTGTATTGATATGGTGAATATGTGGACTCGTGTGCGCCACCTCAAAAGAGTTACTTGCAGTCGTAGTTCAGGTTAGCCACCGAGTCAAAGCTGGCTTGCTGCAGTTAAACCCCACCATCCCCTTTGCTGATAATGATGCATATGTAGATAGTTCTGATGTAAGTCTTGCTGGTACATTTGTACTCACGTTTGCCTATTTTATGTTTTTGCAGAGAGACTTCAGTCTCATTAGTAGTTCCTCATGGACTTCGACGTTTAGCTTGTTACCTCAGCTATGATCTTGTGCCCTCGGCAGGATCTGGTAGATAGTCAGGCTTTTCAGCCTTTTTCATTTATAGTTGTCTGTACTCACACAAGTTAAGCTTCCGCTTGTGCTTTGACTTGTATGCTCTGAATGTTGGGTCGTGAGACCCATGTTTCTAATATCTCGCTCCTCGAAGCCTATTGAATAAAATACTTTGAGTTGTAGAGTAATGTTGTGATGCCATGTTGTATTTGCACATATCGAGCATATTGTGTGTATGTTATTGAAATGCTTGGTATGTGTGGGATCTGACTATCTAGTTGTTTATCCTTGGTAGCCTCTCTTACCGGGAAATGTCTCCTAGTGCTTCCACTGAGCCATGGTAGCTTGCTACTGCTCCGGAACACTTAGGCTGGCCGGCATGTGTCCTTCTTCATTCCTGTGTTTGTCCCTTCGGGGAAATGTCATGCGGTGTCTACCTGAGTCCTGTTAGCCTGCTACAGCCCGGTTTACCGGAGTCCTGCTAGCCTAGCTGCTACATCCCAGATTCACTCGCTGATGACCGACACGTTCGTTGTTGGGTCATGTATGTCTGTCCATGTAAGTTAGTGCCACTTTGGGTTCACGACTAGCGATGTCAGCCCGGGTTCTTTGTCATATGGATGCTAGTGGCACTATCATATACGTGAGCCAAAATGCGCAAACGTTCCCGGGCCAGGTAAGGTGGCACCCGTGGGAATACCGTGCGTGAGGCCGCAAAGTGATATGATGTGTTACATGCTAGATCGGTGTGACTTAGGATCGGGGTCCTGACAGCTTTGGTATCAGAGCTTGACTTCCTGTAGGATTACCAAGCCAAACCGGTCAAAGTTGAGTCTAGAAATTCTTTAGTTATATAAGGGAATTGATTATGGGATGGAACGTAAGGCTCTTTTTACTCCTTATACCTTATGCCCTCTGATCCGAGTCATCTTACCTTTCCTACGGGGTTAAGAAACTAGGCTTTCTCTTCTCTCTATCAGGATCACGCGTTACTAATCCGTAGTCCTATAGGATTTATGGTTCTAAGCTTGAGTTAAGTTCCTACTATCTTCTGTATGTTCATAGTTGATCTCAGAACCTTGATACTATGATGATCGAGTGGTTATGCCACCATATTTGTAGCATGTCTCAAATCTTTTGAGCATTTACATCCGTTATGTTGTCCGAGTCATCCCAGGTTTCTAAATAATCTGATGCATTTGCAAAATCCTTTCCCTCTGGTTTCGATGTTCCTCTAGTCCAGGTTAATCACACTAATTGTGAGTTGAGGTATTCTATTACCTCGACATATATGTTGGAGTTATTATTATGACCCTAGGTGTCCTAGGGGATCATCTAGTAAGCTAGCCATGATTTGTGTTCCTAGTGTGATGATTCTGGCCGTCATCCTCGAAAGCATCCCATGATGCCATTTAGTTGGTAGGTATTCTAGTCCTGGGTCTCCGAACCCGAGATTCATCCTACTTACTTCATGCTGATAGTGTTGCTAGTCCCTCTAGGATATTAGTAACCTTTGCATTAGTCCTCGAGGTCCATGGTATTTCCTTCTTCCAAATACTATGAACCACTTATGACAGAAGTTTGTTGGATCAAAAGATCATAACAGGAGTGCTCTCGATGAGTTCTTCATTTTATATTGTGACTCTGCCAGTTCTACTCTTCTGCATGGGTTGCATGGGTTATCCGGAAGAAACATGTTGAACTTGTTCGACATGCTAATCTATGCATCCACAACTCAGAAAATCATATGTTCTTTTGAGTTATCCCTCTTTAGTTGTTTTCTGGCCCTTGTCTATCAATTGATAGTCAGGAGTGATTATGCATTCGCCAATGCCTATTACTCTTGTGGTCCGTCGAGCCATTCTATTCCGGAATGACTAGGAGAAACAAACTCCAGTACCTCATCCATGTCTAGGATTGGGTCAAAGCAATTGTATTCCGCAGATCAAAATGCCAATCCAGCTTCTGCTCTGCTCTACCTTGAAGTATTACCTTCTTTATGTCAAGAGTATCATGGGAATTGCACACCCTCTTATGAATTCTTGATGCAGTGATATTTCTCGCCATCATTATTCACTCCTCGGTCCCCGTGTTGTTGCAACCGGAATGCCGACATGTGAACTATGATGTGTGAAATCAATCCTCCTAGAAACCTTGTTGCTTGGTAGTTAAAGGACAATAATTTCATTCTTAGTGTGTTGGTTCTTGAATCATCATTCTAAGATAGATCGTGCTACCTAGTCCTTATTTTCGGTGCACCTTTCGATCAATGAGTTGGGGCTATGCCAATCCCTTGTTTATTTGATCATCTCGTCTTGCCCTGAAAAGCAAGATTGTTCTCGAGCTTAATAGCATATCGGTGGTTCATGATTTTTCGATTATCTTCTCGGAAGTATCACCAGGTTGTCACCTGACTGCTATGTTGAGCTCGTGATCAAGTTGGTTTATTCCTGTAAACCACCCTTCTCCAAGAATCCGTGTGGGATACCCCTGAGCTAGTTGGTTAAGCTAAACAACAACTTGGAGAGTTGGAAGATAAAAACCTGTCCAGCTCGGTTCATTCCCAGGGATATCTTTGTGTGCGCGTATTGAAGGAAGATGATATCTTCACCGATTGGTCTCTGTGATTAGTTAATGGACCTATCATCTTATCCAATCTTTGATTTGAGTGTGGGCTATTCTCAAATCAAATCAGAACCAACGATGTTCGTAATGTTGTCTTACTCGTGGTTTTTCCTCAAGCATACTCCATTATATCTTTTGGTCTGACCAATGCTATCACCTTGTTCACATAATTGTGGAATTCCACTAATATGGAAACCTAGATGAATTGTTGTTGAGCCCATCAGCAGCATTTTGTCTCCTCCATGATTCATGTTGAACATCAACCTAGTGTTGGAAACTTTGTAAGCAATGCCTTCGTGTTCCGTTCATGAAGCTTGTGCTTGGATGGAAGAAGAAACTTCCTCTAATTCACGTGCACTTGATGTAAGTTGCCGCCGTGGATCTGAGAAAGATTGTTTTTGCTTTTATGGAATCGTCCCAAGTTGGTCATGCACATGTGTGAAGTACTCTATGGTTTGTAGGTTGGCCGCCTCCATTCTATATGGGTTTCCTAGCACACCAAGCCACTGGCTGATTTCTTCACGGACAAGAAGTTCCTTCATAAGAGCTAATCATGACTTATGTTAGGACTTCGTTATCCTCGATGATGGTTCCCAACCTGAACTCGGTAGTGTTTTATTATAAGACTACTATGTGGTCATGCTTGTCTAGGATAGCGTGTTCACATGTATGTAGCAGAAACAGCTCATGTTTTGGAGCTTGCTATCGTAGTTCATTTCCCGAGAATCTCGCAACGTCATCTCGTCGGTTTGTGTTGCAAACTTTCATTTTTCTTTCTAGACTTGATGGGTCTGGAATATTCTGACACCAACCAGGTCTGAATCTCAGGCAGATATGATGCTTGGAACCTTTCCAAGATCTATGATGTAGGTCCCGACAAGGTTGATGTTCTAGCCGACACACCTAGCCAGAAGATCTATCATTGTAGTATCTTGAATGAGCACTTTGACCATCTTCTCCATGAGGATTTCAAGTGACTTATTGTAGAAGTTGCTCCTTATGGATCCTTTGTATTCTGAAGTCCGACCTTTACTTGATGGCCATGTTGATGCTTTTAAGCATGATCGTGGTACCTAGAATGTCAAGGAGAACATTAGAAGCGGAGTGCTAAATGTCCCTCGGTCGATCATCCAGATTTCGTCCCCTTGGCCTCGCCAAGGTGAAATCTGAGAAGGTGTTGTCTTCCTTTGCATCTGCATCGTCCATCGCTATTCATCATGGTAGTATGTTGTGTTGCCAGGATCTTTGACACTGATATTGGTAAAACCTTGATGAATATGGAGATGCTCAAGTTCTTGAGAGCACGCACAAGCGCTAGGTGTTATCATCGGCACTAACTGGGCTTGCTCTTAGTTCCTCGGTTATGCTATAACTTCTCAAACAGTGGACTCACTCCCTACTGTTGAGCTTCTCCTAAGTTACTAAAATCATCCCTTTCGTTGTCTTCTACAAGGTAATCCACATCATCCATTCTAATCTGGGTATGCCATTCTACCGAAACCCTCCAAACGATCGCTCGAGAATTGCCATAGGCTGGTATAAAGAGTTTCAATGATATTTGAATCAAAGGTAGTTCTTTTTGCCACTTAAGGGGATATTTCTACGAGTCACCTTCCCTAAGGTGCATCACTATGGTGTCATGCCAACTTAACTCCTCGCTACGTTGACAACCGTTCACCACCCTCTTAAGTGTGGAATTGTTGTCTACCTAGTGCCCCTCGTCTTTTGTTCCACTCCATCCCTCTAGATGTGTGCCTCGTGACTCAGCTCGAGAGATGCTGCTATGTCTCATCCCATGAGTTGATCCCGAGTTGTTCGGTCTTCGAGAAGATCAATTCTTCTAGAGTTTTCCTTTCCTCTTCTTGTCATGATTAGCTGGAGTTCTCAGAGGAAGACATCGAGTCAAAGATGGTGATTGAATCAATGTTCATTTGAAGGGCAACCTGGATCGTGAAGATTGTGTTAGTTGCGTTCCCCCTTCATCTTACCCTACGCTAGAATCTCGGGACGAGATTCTTGTTTAGTGGGGGTGAGCTGTCACATCCCTACCTTCTGGCTTTGCACCAGGCTTTCCCTTCATGTGTGCATCATGTTTAAATTTCTCAGAAGTTGAAATGGGGATTGCCTAAACCCTAGTATTAAAGGAATTCACTAGGTTCACCTAAAATATTTTCAGTAAGTCCAAACGGCTTTTAAAAATGTTCGTCATTTTTGGAAAATACTGCAAACAATAGCCAGAGGTGATGCACATTTTTTCATGACATATTTGGGCTCTGAATTAAATCATACTCTATTTAAATTTGGGCATTTAAATACTATAAAATATTTAAAATGTCCAAATAATCCTAAACTAAAATGTTCCATGTTGGATATATTCCAAACAGTGGCCATGAGCAGTTTGGTGATTTTTGAGTTTGCCTAAGTATTTTTAATAAAGCCATCAAGTTGCAGAAGAAATAGAAAAGAGAAATAAAAATAGGAAAAGAACAGAGGCTCACCTGGAACTTACCTGGCAGCCCAGCCAGCCCACCACTGTAGCAGCCCAGCTGGGCAAAGCCAGCCCAACCCACCAGGGGTTCCCTGTCGTCTTCCTCCTCTTGACAGAGCAGGCAGACTGCTGCCTGTCGCTCGCGCGCTGCCCCTGGCCACCTCCTGCTTGCCACCGAGGGGCTTCCGGCCCTTCTAGCGACGCCAAGAGGACGCCCCGCGACCCCTCGCTCCTCTCCCTCACTCTGTGCTCTCTCCCTCGCCCTCTAGTTCCTTCGCCGAGCTCACCCGAGAGCGCTCGCCGCCGTGGAACCGCAGCCACCGTGCTCCCCACGCCTCCCCGACGCGCCAAGAAGCCCCGCCGTCGACCTCTACGCCATATCCGCCAAGCCACGCGAGCGGAAGAGCCCTACAGCATCGTCCCCGTCCTCATCTTCAACCTCCGGCCGTCGGCAACCTCGCCGTGGATTCGCGGGCTCCAGTGCGTCCCCGACCTCATCGACTACGCCATCGAGTTCACTGTGAGCTCCTTTCCGGTTCCCCTCCTTTGCTTTGCTTGTTCCCGTGCCATAGCAACCCCGTCCGCGTGCCCGAGCACCACCGTCTGCCATGGCCGCCCAACTCCCTTGCCCCGAGCCCCCCCGCCTAGACCCGTGGCACCAAAGTGCTTCTGGTGGCCCATGGGTGCCATCTAGGCCACCAGCTTCTTCCCTACCGCCCTGCAGCCCCGCGCCCACACCCGACCGAGCTCCGGCCGACGTCGTGGTCGACGCCGCGGTCGTCTCCGGCCGCCCCAGCACATGCCACTTCCACCATCCGAAGCCCCGCAGCAGCAGCTCCGCAACGCGCCCAGCTGCGCAAGTAGCCGTGGCCGGAAACAGCCGGTCGGTGATCGCCGCCGTGCACTGCTTAGCCTCCGGCGATTAGTCGCCGGCTAACCCGTCATTAGCTTCCTAACCATCTTGTTAACCACCCCTGACCCACAGACAGCCGGGCCCCACCTGTTTAATTAACCGGCTAAAGAAATTAGTTAGAATTAGTCTAATTCCAGTGGACCCACGCGTCAGCATTGACCTTGCTGACGTGGCCGTTGACCTGGCCCCACCTGTCATTGACACTGAACAGCACTGTGTCACTGACCAGTGGACCCCATTGGTCAGGTTTGACCTGGGTCAACCCTGTTGACTGCTGACATCACAGTGACGTCACCCTGACGCAATAAAGCATTTTCTGGATTTAAGTTTATTCAGGAAATTCCAGAAAATGTACTAAACTTCAAAAAATCATAGAAATTCAACCGTAGCTCAGATTGAAATAATTTATATATGAAAAATTATCAGAAAAATCCAACCTATCCATCTGTACCTTTTTCATGCATGTTAGAACAACTTATGACTACTTTTTAGGACAATTCAATTAAATGGCATTTAAATAACCACATGTGGAGTTTGAATTTGAATCTTGGATTCAAACCAACTTCATTTAATCTGGTTTTAGTTGCATTAGCACAAACCACATCATATTGCCATGTCAGATTCATGCATTCTATTGTGCATTGCATTGATTGTATTTCTTCTCTGTTGCCGGTATCTGTCCCCTCTCGATAGAGGTGTTTCGACGATGTGATCGATGACACCGATGAAGAGCTATATTATCTTCAGAAGTGCCAGGCAAGCAAAACCCCCTTGTTCATTCCGATACAATCCTACTCTCTTGCTCCTGCTCTCTTTTACTGCATTAGGACAACAACGATTCAACTGTTACATGTTGCGGTAGCTGAACCCCTTTATCCTCTGCATGACCTGTCATTGCCATAGTAAATAGATGAAACCCACTAGCATGAGTAGGAGTTGTTTGAGCCCTGATGTGCCTACTCATTCATGTTTGTTTGTCATGCCTACTACTGCTTAGAGTTGAGTCAGGTCTGATTCATCGGGGATGAATTGGAGGTGTGTAAACATGTCCTACTGAGTGTGAGCTAAGTGTGTGAACACGATTTGGTAAAGGTAGCGGTGAGAGGCCATGTAGGAGTACATGGTGGGTTGTCTCATTGCAGCCGTCCTCAGGAACTAAGTTCTGTGTTTGTGATCCATGAACAGTTACGACCACACATTGGGTTCAGGTAACTCGACCCCTCTCGACTTATTAATCAACATGATCTCTGTCCAGGAGTTGCAAGTAGTTTCTGGTGTTTGTAGGTAGTGTTAGTAGTCTACCAAGTGGCACCTGGTACAGGTGGGCTTGGGACAGACTAGGCACAGTGGCCCGGTGTGCCAAGTGGCACCCGGATGGTGGGCTTGGGAACGATGCACACATCGTTTGGGGCCGTGAGCGACACCCCGGCCGGATCTCCTTCCAGATGGAACCCGAATAGGCGATAAACCTGGACGAGAGACTTGTGTGGTTAGTCAGGTCGTGGCCGACACCCTCGCTGGGCATCCGCTTGAAGGTTGCCGAGGTCATGTTGTGTAAACGGCGGTAAGTGGTGAGAGCGTGTGTGAATAAGTACACCCCTGCAGGGTTAATATGATCTATTCGAATAGCCGTGTCCGTGGTAAAGGACTTCTGGGTTGCCTGTACAGTTCATAGACAAGTGAAAGTGGATACTCTAAAATGTGCAAGATAAGTGTGAGTGCTATGGATGGCGTTCTCGTAGGGAGACGGGAGCGGATCCATAGTGGTGTATTGATATGGTGAATATGTGGACTCATGTGCGCCACCTCAAAAGAGTTACTTGTAGTCGTAGTTCAGGTTAGCCACCGAGTCAAAGCTGGCTTGTTGTAGTTAAACCCCACCACCCCCTTTGCTAATAATGATGCATATGTAGATAGTTCTGATGTAAGTCTTGCTGGGTACATTTGTACTCACGTTTGCCTATTTTATGTTTTTGCAGAGAGACTTCAGTCTCATTAGTAGTTCCTCGTGGACTTCGACATTTAGCTTGTTACCTCAGCTACGATGTTGTGCCCTCGGCAGGATCTGGTGGATAGTCAGGCTTTTCAGCCTTTTTCATTTATAGTTGTCTGTACTCAGACAAGTTAAGCTTCCGCTTGTGCTTTGACTTGTATGCTCTGAATGTTGGGTCGTGAGACCCATGCACTACTAGAAAAAGGGCTATAGATGGGATTGGCACTAATGGCGCACCATACAAGTGGTGCGCCATTAGTATATACTAATGGCGCACCACCTTCTGATGCGCCATTAGTGTTGAAACTACTAATGGCGCACCTGGCCCATGGTGCGCCATTAGTATCAAAAATTTTTTTGAACTAGTGCGCCTGTCCAAACATATTAATGGCGCATCCATAGGAAGTGCGCCATTACTAGTTGTAACTAGTAATGGCGCACCAGTCAGAAAGTGCGCCACTAATGTTGTTTTTTTATTATTTTTTTATTCCTTTTTCTGCAAAACTACTAATGGCGCACTCACCCGCGGTGCGCCATTAGCATGTATGTACTTATGGCGCACCGAGGGGTGGTGCCCCATAAGTATTGTGGCGCCCCTACTTCGTACCGATCCCCTCTCTCTCCCTCGCCCTCGCCCGCGATCCCCTTCCCCGATCTCCTCTCCCGACGCCACCGTCGCCCCGCCCCGACACCACCTTCGCCCCGCCGCCCTCGACGCCACCGTCGCCCTGCCGCCCCAGTGCCGCCCCGACACCACCGTCGCATGAGAAAAGGGAGGGGGCAGATGCATGAGAAGGAGGACGACCAGGCGGCGACGCGCCCGCCCAAGTGTAACTAATTCCTATCTCTTCTTTGCAGGATCTAATCTCTCCCATGGCGGTCGGCGGCGCTCTGGCCGTGGAGGCCTGCTCCTCATGCTCCTCCTCTGGTATGCCTCTTCTCCCCTGCCTCTCCTTCTCTCTTTTTTCCTCTCGCTCTAGGGTTAGGATTCAATCCTCTTTAAGAGAAAAAACAACCCAAGTGTAACTGATTCCTCTCTCTTCTTTGCAGGATCTAATTCTTGATTCTTGCATCGGTCTGAACTGTGCGATTTACGTTTCGTCAGAGGTGAGCCAATTTTTCCCCGCTTGCTTTCTACCTGTTCGATGAAGTGCCGTCGTGCTTAGAATCCTTTTTCTGCTTGGGGTTAAGATCTGTCCTATTCCCTTCTGCTCGTGCTGTTGTATATACTGTTTTTAGCATTCTTGGTAGAAGAGTTTCCTTGTGGGTAGAAAGCTTGGTTGTGTCCTGATTTATGAACTGTTTTCTTCTAGGTCTGTTCTTGGGATTCTAGTGCTGTTGATCTCGTCAAGGGCCTCATCTACTTTATTTCATCTTGTGAAGGTGATTATTATTAGTACTTTCCCTGCTAATTGTTTACTGTTTCAATACATTTTGTTCCTCTAACATAGTGTCTTTAGCGTTCTTGGTAGAACGGTTTTATTGTGCATGGAATGTTTTATCCTCTCAGCTTATACTATTTATTTGTGTGCTTACATATATTCTTTCCTGCTTCGTATTGTGTAATTACTTCGTTTACCTAGAATGTGTGCTCTGGTGTCCTTTGTTCTTCCAATTTTGGAACTGTGGCAGCACAATGTGCATTGCTTCCGCCTTTTTACTTGTGTGAGATCGACGGGAATGGTCATGTGCTTGCTGGTGTAGAGATTGATGTTCTTGGGGATGGCCTTATAGGTAATAAACCTAGGTTTATTTTAGATTCAAATCACTTAGCTTTTTTTGAGCCATGGAACCTACAGTTTTACACTGCCAGATTGAGACATGGAAATTCATGATGTACTTTGCGAGACCCCTGTCCGTTAGTGCCTCTTTGATCGGCTCTGCTATGGCATTGGATAAGCCTTTAGTATAGTGAGCTTTGGTAGAAAATGGTTCTGCCATTCTTGAACAGCACCTGTACTAAAACTGAATAATTAAATGCAACCAACATAGACTTTCCTGCTATCTATGATTACTCAACAAGTTCTTTTAGTTTTAGTCTGACATGGTAGCTAACACCAATTGTTCATATCTATCTTCTTTGACCATACTACATATGCATAGTACTGATCAATGGCAATAATCCTTATATGGCCTTTTTTATGAGCGATAATCTAACATTTATAAAATCATCTTAGGATTTCCTAATGGATCATGTACACATTCCACCAAGGGTTATTTTGGATGCTATGCTGAACACACTCTATAGCTCCCAAAAGCTGTGTACTACACCCAGCCTACAGGAGACATTGGTATAGAGACTGATTGAGTATTATCCATCTCTGCAGCACTTGCCAAAGAGCACTGTCAAGAGATTTGTTTGTCAGTCTGAGTCATCTTGCTACTTTTGCACGTTTATTTGCATATGAAATCACCAGAATTTTCGCCATGGCTCTGGTTCTTGACATGGTGCTTAAAAGCACTCATCCCATCTTGATTATTCGCATACAGTTTTTTGTTTTTGTTTTTACTGATTCACTTCTATCGACATTTTTTTATGTCCCTTTTTATGACCAGCTTGGTCATTTGGTCTGGATGGAGTCATTCAACTCGGAAAGAAAAAAGAATTTGAGAATGCTTTATCTTTCATGCAATAGTTGCGGTCAATTGTTCTTGGTTTTTCCTGTAGTAGTTGATAATCAGTCTGAACAATAGTAGATTAGTAAAGCCAATAGCAGTTAATTTGAGATGACTTTTATCTTCCCTACAGTAGTTAAGGTTGATTGTTCTTAGTTTTCCCTGTAGTGTTTAATTTGATTGTTCTGAGCATTCAAATTGTACTCTGTTTGTTTCTCTCCTACTCTTTTCTGACAAATGTTATTATCTGTGCTTCATTACTACTCTCTCTAAATCATGTGAGAGTTGAATGATGTTGCAGGATAACTATTGATGGTGAAAAGATTGTTGTTTTTTATACTGGTATAGGGGGGGGGGGTATAATACAAATGGTCCTTCAAATCCAGTTGGAAGCTCCTCCCTGTAATTGATGAAGGCAGGATTTACTATTTCTAGGGAGTAAGAGGTTTATTTGTTGAACCATGATATCTAAGGGAGTAAGAGGCAACGTCCAGGTTGGTACATAATGGTTCTTAGTCTTTTGCTTTATGACATCGAATGAACTTTGCAATTCTAAGTGTCTATCATGTCCTGCATAGTTTTTTATTTTGTGTAAGCTGAGAGTATTCATAGTTCCATTTTCCTATTTTTGGCAGGGGTATCTAAGAGAGCTGGTCCAGGCTTGATGGAAATCGCTTAGTACATTCATGGGATCACAAACTTTTAGCGTTGGTTGAGATTAGTGACGCAGGACCATTAATAACTAGAAGACTGTGACAATTAACTTACTGTTTCATGAATTAGAGAGGCTAGGTTGGACCAACTCCATGTTACAGGCCCTTTCCTCATTGCATTTCTCTTGACATTAAATTGATTAAATTATAATTTCAGTAGGAAATCTACAACATACTCAGATCATTATGATTACTCTTTCCTGTTTTTGTTTCTATATCTAATTTATATATAGAGTTTGCATCTTGTCCTATGACATGTACTTCTGTAGTTGTGTCCATTGGACTTACTCTTTTCATTGTGGCATCATGATTCCTCCTTTTCTTGGCTTGCTATATATGTTTGTTTCATGGTCCAGTTGGTGTTCCAAAAATATGCTCAATTGTTATATGTATCAAATACAGTCTCTCCCAGTGGTGTACCATCTCCTTATTGTTTTACATACAGTCGATTGATTATTTTTGTTCCTCTATAGGCCTCTGGTCCTGTCTGCAGTGTACGGCTAGGTTGTTCGTCCGCCTGGGTCGTAGGTTCTTTCCTTCCTATTGACGGCAGGTACAAGACTCGAGCAATGGTTAACGGGCAAGCACTATATACACCATTCATCTATGCTAATATAGCCTGTCTTTTAAAGCCAATGTATGCTATCACCAATTGATCGAAATATTTTCTTTCAAGCATAGCTTTCATGTAATGGAATATAAGTATCTTTATAAGTTGATTCTAAATCAATCTCATACACATACTTTGAATGCTTGGCTCGCTCTCGCTTTTTGCGCCATGGTCAAGGGTGCAACGATGACTCTATCTAATGTTTATCACTTCATAGCGCCTATATGTGACTATCTACTTTGTTCGCTAATAACATTGTAAATAATTAATCGTAAGCTTCTAAGAACACTATGTATCATTACTAAGTATCTATCTACCAGCAATAAGTACTTATTTTCATATGTTTCAATATGTGTTTGAATAATATTAATGTACACTCTTTCAATACATGGCTTACTCTCGGCCTTTGCGCCATTGGCGCAACTGGTCATCTAGTTGTATTCAAAGACTAATCTTCTATTGTATTCGATGAATCTGTTGTTGATGTGTGCTGTCTATATTTTGTCAAATTATACATTTTGTAACCTGTGCAAAAAACAGAAAATAAAAAAAACCTAATATTCATACTAATGGCGCATCACATGACAGTGCGCCATTAGTATGACAAAGCATACTAATGGCGCATCACTGGACAGTGCGCCATTAGTATGCCGCGGTTACTAATGGCGCATCCCGTGGTCATGCGCCATTAGTATGCCAAAGCACCTGGGTATACATGGCCCCTGGGAGGCATACTAATGGCGCACCGTGGCCTATACAAATGGCGCACCAGTGGTGCGCCATTAGTATACCAGATACTAATGGCGCACCACTGGTGCGCCATTAGTAAAAATTACTAATGGCGTGCTAGTAATGGCGCACCAGTGATGCGCCATTAATGGCCATATTAGGTGCGCCATTAGTAGCGGTTTTTCTAGTAGTGATGTTTGTAATATCTCGCTCCTCGGAGCCTATTGAATAAAATACTTTGAGTCGTAGAGTTATGTTGTGATGCCATGTTGTATTTGCACATATCGAGCATATTGTGTGTATGTTATTGAAATGCTTGGTATGTGTGTGATCTGACTATATAGTTGTTTATCCTTGGTAGCCTCTCTTACCGGGAAATGTCTCCTAGTGCTTCCACTGAGCCATGGTAGCTTGCTACTGCTCCGGAACACTTAGGCTGGCCGGCATGTGTCCTCCTTCGTTCCTGTGTCTGTCCCTTCGGGGAAATGTCACGCGGTGTCTACCGGAGTCCTGTTAGCCTACTACAGCCCGGTTTACCGGAGTCCTGCTAGCCCAGCTGCTACAGCCCGGATTCACTCGCTGATGACCGACACGTTCGTTGTTGGGTCATGTATGCCTGTCCCTGTAAGTTAGTGCCACTTTGGGTTCACGACTAGCCATGTCAGCCCGGGTTCTTTGTCATATGGATGCTAGCGGCACTATCATATACGTGAGCCAAAATGCGCAAACGGTCCTGGGCCAGGTAAGGTGGCACCCGTGGGAATACCGTGTGTGAGGCCACAAAGTGATATGATGTGTTACATGCTAGATCGGTGTGACTTAGGATCGGGGTCCTGACAGCTTTGGTATCAGAGCTTGACTGCTTGTAGGATTGCCAAGCCAAACTGGTCAAAGTTGAGTCTAGAAATTCTTTAGTTATATAAGGGAATTGATTGTGGGATGGAACCTAAGGCTCTTTTTACTCCCTATACCTTATGCCCTCTGATCTGAGTCATCTTACCTTTCCTACGGGGTTAAGAAACTAGGCTTTCTCTTCTCTCTATCAGGATCACGTGTTACTAATCCGTAGTCCTATAGGATTGATGGTTCTAAGCTTGAGTTAAGTTCCTACTATCTTCTGTATGTTCATAGTTGATCTCAGAACCTTGATACTATGATGATCGAGTGGTTATGCCACCATATTTGTAGCATGTCTCAAATCTTTTGAGCATTTACATCCGTTATGCTGTCCGAGTCATCCCAGGTTTCTAAATAATCTGATGCATTTGCAAAATCCTTTCCCTTTGGTTTCGATGTTCCTCTAGTCCAGTTTAATCACACTAATTGTGAGTTGAGGTATTCTATTACCTCGACATATATGTTGGAGTTATTATTATGACCCTAGGTGTCCTAGGGGATCATCTAGTAAGCTGGCCATGATTTGTGTTCCCAGTGTGATGATTCTGGCCGTCATCCTTGAAAGCATCCCATGATGCCATTTAGTTGGTAGGTATTCTAGTCCTGGGTCTCCGAACCCGAGATTCATCCTACTTACTTCATGTTGATAGTGTTGCTAGTCCCTCTAGGATATTAGTAACCTTTGCATTAGTCCTCGAGGATCGTGGTATTTCCTTCTTCCAAATACTATGAACCACTTATGGCAGAAGTTTGTTGGATCAAAAGATCATAACAGGAGTCCTTCTCCTTAATGGAGGAGGCCATCCACTTGCCTTTCCCTCCAGATCCGGACATGGTTGAGTGCTTAGTCGAGGTGGAAGAGATGAGAACTTGGGCGCTAGAGCTCGAGAATGGAAGGGCAGAGGAAGCAAGAAGGTGTGGGTGAAGAAAGGGAATCCTTATCCCCTTATAAAGGGAGTGAATATCGAACGCCTCCCCACTCGCCTTAAAACTCGCCTATTCCCAAGGGTTGTGCAAACGGCACGGTTGGATTACCCATGCCCGTATTGATGAGAATCCCATGAAAAGGGGACACGATCTCTCCTTTGAGAAGACGTACCAATGGATACCGCATCTCGGAACGCGGAACGGCGGACGAAAGCGGTTCAAAATAATGATCGGGCAGATGTGATGTCATCTGGCGAAAAGTTGTCAGCGGATGGGACTCGTGAAATATTATACTCTCTACAGCTGGGTGTGTGGAATTTGTGTTGCAGATCTGGACGCGTTCGTTGCGTCCGAAGACTATCTCGGAGAATTCGGAAAGGGGAACCCGCGTTGCAATGCCAAAGAAAATCTGCACGCCTGACACCTTGTTATTGAAGGCTAGTTCAGGGGCTACTGAGGGAGTCCTGGACTAAGGGGTCCTCGGGCGTCCGGCCTGTTGGATATGGGCCGGACTTATGGGCTGTGAAGATACAAGACCGAAGACTCTCTCCTGTGTCCGGATGGGACTCTCCTTGGCGTTGAAGGCAAGCTTTGCGACTAGATATAAAGATTCCTTTTTCTGTAACCGACTTTGTATAACCCTAGTCCCCTCCGGTGCCTATATAAACCGGAGGGCTTAGTCCGGAAAAAGATATATAGTCATTGCGTCCATTTTGCATCATGCTTTTATATCAATATTTATTGCATTATGGGCTGTTATTACACATTATATCTCAATACTTATGACAATTCTCTCTTATTTTACAAGGTTTACCATGAAGAGGGGGAATGCCGGCAGCTGAAATTCTGGCTGGAAAAGGAGCAACCACTGGAAACCTATTCTACACTACTCCAAAAATCCTAAAACTCCACGAAACATCTTTTTGGAATTTATAAGAATTATTGAGCGAAAGAAATACATCAGGGGGCCCACACTTTGGCCAGGAGAGTGGGGGGCGCGCCCCCCTACTGGGCGCGCCCCTGTTTCCTGCCCCCCTGGTGGGCCTCCGGTGTCCATCTTCTGCTATATGAGAGCTTTTACCCTGGAAAAAATCATGGGCAAGCTTACGGGACGAAACTCCGCCGCCACGAGGTGGAACCAATCTAGGGCTCTGGCGGAGCTGTTCTGCTGGGGACACTTCCCTCCGGGAGGGGCAAATCATCACCAACATCATCACCAACGATCCTCTCATCGGGAGGGGGTCAATCCCCATCAACATCTTCACCAGCACCATCTCCTCTCAAAACCCTAGTTCATCTCTTGTATCCAATCTTGTACCAAAACCACGAATTGGTACCTCTGGGTTGCTAGTAGTGTTGATTACTCCTTGTAGTTG
Source organism: Triticum dicoccoides (assembly GCF_002162155.2). Classification (NCBI taxonomy): domain Eukaryota; kingdom Viridiplantae; phylum Streptophyta; class Magnoliopsida; order Poales; family Poaceae; genus Triticum; species Triticum dicoccoides. Next base: position 51,532,653 of record NC_041387.1, read on the forward strand.
ATGCTAATTGGTTTACTTGGTGGAAGATCATATGTTCAGATCCTTAATGCATATTATTACTCCTCTGATTATGAACATGAATATGCTTTGTGAGTAGTTACGTTTGTTCCTGAGGACATGGGTGAAGTCTTCCTATTAGCAGTCATGTGAATTTGGTATTCGTTCGATATTTTGATGAGATGTATGTTGTCTTTTCCGCTAGTGGTGTTATGTGAACGTCGACTACATGACAGTTCACCATTATTTGGGCCTAGAGGAAGGCATTCGGAAGTAATAAGTAGATGATGGTTTGCTAGAGTGACAGAAGCTTAAACCCTAGTTTATGCATTGCTTCGTTAGGGGCTGATTTGGATCCATATGTTTAATGTGGTGGTTAGGTTTACCTTAATACTTCGTTAGTGTTTAATTATAAGTGGGATGCTTGTCCTTCTCCTTAACGGGTCATATCCACATATCAAATTATCAAAGTACCGAAGGCGAATCATATGAACATGATGAAAACTAGCTTGACGATAATTCCCATGTGTCCTTGGGAGCTCCTTTCTCATTATTAGAAATTGTCCAGGTTTATCCTTTGCTACATAAAGGATTGGGCCACCTTGCTGCACTTTATTTACTTTATTTACTCATTACTCGTTACTATTTATCTTATCACAAAACTATCAATCACCTACAATTTAAGTGCTTGCAGAGAAAACCTTACCGAAAACCGCTTATCATTTCCTTCTGCTCCTTGTTGGGTTCGACACTCTTACTTCTCGAAAGGACTATGATAGATCCCCTACACTTGTGGGTCATCAAGACTCTTTTCTGGCACCGTTGCCGGGGTGTGTAGCACTTTTGGTGAGTGGAACTTGGTAAGCAAACATTTATATAGTGTGCTGAAATTTCTGTTACTTGTCACTATGGAAACTAATCCTTTGAGGGGCTTGTTTGGGGTATCTTCACCCCGACCAGAAGAGCAAAGAGTTGCCCCTCAAGCTACAGAACTTTATGAAAATATTTACTTTGAGATTCCTTCGGGTATGATAGAGAAACTGCTAGCTAATCCATTTGCAGGAGATGGAATATTGCATCCCATTTACACCTTATCTTTGTGGATGAAGTTTGTGGATTATTTAAGCTTGCAGGTGTCCCCGATGATGTTGTCAAAAGGAAGGTCTTCCCTTTATCTTTGAAGGGAGATGCATTGACATGGTATAGGCTATGTGATGATATGAGATCTTGGAATTATAAGCGATTGAAGTTGGGATTTCACCAGAAGTTCTACCCTATGCATCTTGTTCATCGTGATCGTTATTACATATATAATTTTTGGCCTCTAGAAGGAGAAAGCATCGCTCAAGCTTGGGGGAGGCTTAAGTCAATGTTATATTCATGCCCCAATCATGAGCTCTCCCGGGAAATGATTATTCAAATTTTTTATGCTCGGCTTTCTCTTGATAATCACAACCTGCTCGATACTTCCTGTGCTGGTTCTTATATGCTGAAGACTATTGATTTCAAATGGGACTTATTGGAAAGAATTAAATGCAACTATGAAGATTGGGGTTCTGACGATGGTAAGGAGTCAGGTATGACACCTAAGTTCGATTGTGTTAAATCTATTATGGATACTGATGCTTTTCGTGGATTTAGCACTAAGTATGGACTTGACTCTGAGATAGTAGCTTCTTTCTGTGAATATTTTGCTACTCACGTTGATCTCCCTAAAGAGAAGTGGTTTAAATATAATCCTCCTGTTGAAGTGAAAGTAGTTGCACCTATTACAGTTGAAGAAAAGACTATCACCTATAGTCATCCTATTGTTCCTACTACTTATGTTGAGAAACCTCCTTTTCCTGTTGATAAAGGATCATGCTAATGCTTCGATTGTTGTTCGTAAGAGTAATACTAGAATTTATACACCTCCTGAGCAGATTAACGTTGAACCTAGTGTTCCTATGGTTAAAGATCTCTTGGATGATGATTTAGATGTGCATGTTATTTATTTCTATGGTAAAACTGCTAATATTGCTAGACCAGATACTAAGATACATAGACCTGTCGTAGGCATGCCTGTTATTTCTATCAAAATAGGAGATCATTGTTATCATGGCTTATGTGATATGGGTGCTAGTGCTAGTGCTAGTGCGATACCTTATGATCTTTATAAAGAGATTATGCATGATATTGCACCCATTGAATTAGAAGACATTGATGTTACTATTAAGGTTGCTAATAGGGATACCATTAAACCAGTTGAGATTGCTAGAGATGTTGAAGTCTTGTGTGGGAAGGTTAAATACCCTACAGATTTTTTTTCTTGGCTCCCCACAAGATGATTTTTGTCCCATTATTTTTAGTAGACCCTTCTTGAATACAACTAGTGCTAAGATTGATTGCGAAAAAGATATTGTCACCATTGGCATAGATGGTATGTCTCATGAGTTTAATTTTGCAAAGTTTCGTAGACAACCTCGTGATAGGGAATCACCTAGTAAAGATGAGATTATTGGTCTTGATTCCATTGATGTGCCTCCTACTGATCCGTTAGAACAATATTTGCTAGACCATAAAAACGATATGTTTATGAATGAAAGAAGGGAAATAGATGAAGTGTTCCACAAACAGGAACCTATGCTGAAACATAACCTTCCTGTTGAAATTCTTGGGGATCCCCTCCACCCAAGGGTGATCCCGTGTTTGAACTCAAACCATTACCTGATAATCTTAAGTATGCTTACCTTGATGAAAAGAAAATATATCCTGTTATTATTAGTGCTAACCTTTCAGAGCAAGAAGAAGAAAGATTATTGAAAACTCTGAAGAAGCATTGAGCAGCTATTGGATATACTCTGGATGATCTTAAGGGCATTAGTCCCACATTATGACAACACAAAATTACAGTGGAGAAAGATGCCAAACCAGTTAGAGATCCTCAACGACGACTAAATCCCAAGATGAAAGAAGTGGTAAGGAAGGAGATACTGAAGCTCCTTGAGGCAGGTATTATTTATCCCGTTGCTGATAGTGAATGGGTAAGCCCTGTCCATTGTGTTCCTAAAAAGGGAGGTATTACTGTTGTTCCTAATGATAAAGATGAATTGATCCCGCAAAGAATTATTACAGGTTATAGGATGGTAATTGATTTCCGTAAGTTAAATAAAGCTACTAAGAAAGATCATTACCCTTTACCTTTTATTGATCAAATGCTAGAAAGGCTATCAAAACACACACATTTCTGCTTTCTAGATGGTTATTCTGGCTTCTCTCAGATACCTGTGTCAGCGAAGGATCAATCTAAAACTATTTTTACTTGCCCTTTTGGTACTTTTGCTTATAGACGTATGACTTTTGGTTTATGTAATGCACCTGCTACCTTTCAAAGATGCATGATGGCTATATTCTCTAATTTTTGTGAAAAGATTTGTGAGGTATTCATGGATGACTTCTCCGTTTATGGATCCTCTTTTGATGATTGTTTGAGCAACATTGATCGAGTTTTCAGAGATGCAATGACACTAGTCTCGTCCTTAATTGGGAAAAGTGTCACTTTATGGTTAATGAAGGCATTGTCTTGGGGCATAAGATTTCCAAGAGAGGCATTGAAGTTGACAAAGCCAAAGTTGATGCTATTGAAAAGATGCCATGTCCCAAGGACATAAAAGGTATAAGAAGTTTCCTTGGTCACGCCGGTTTTTATAATAGGTTCATTAAGGACTTTTCTAAAATCTCTAGGACTCTAACTAATTTATTGCAAAAAGATATTCCTTTTGTCTTTGATGATGATTGTGTAGAAGCATTTGAAATACTTAAGAAATCTTTGATTACTGCACCTATTGTTCAGCCACCTGATTGGAATTTACCTTTTGAAATTATGTGTGATGCTAGTGATTATGCTGTAGGTGTTGTTCTAGGGCAAAGAGTTGATAAGAAATTGAATGTTATCCAGTATGCTAGTAAGACTCTTGATACTACCTAGAGAAATTATGCTACTACTGAAAAAGAGTTCTTAGCAGTTGTGTTTGCATGTGATAAGTTTAGACCCTATATTGTTGATTCCAAAGTTACTATTCACACTGATCATGCTGCTATTAAATATCATATGGAAAAGAAAGATGCTAAGCCTAGACTCATTAGATGGGTCCTCCTGCTCCAAGAATTTGATTTACATATTATTGATAGAAAGGGAGCTGAGAACCCCGTTGCAGACAACTTGTCTAGGTTAGAGAACGTTCTTGATGACCCACTGCCTATTGATGATAGTTTTCCTGATGAATAATTAGCGGTCGTTAATGCTTCTCGTACTGCTCCTTGGTATGCTGATTATGCTAATTACATTTTTGCTAAATTTATACCGCCTAGTTTCACATACCAGCAAAAGAAATAGTTCTTTTATGATTTAAGACATTACTTTTGGGATGATCCACACCTTTATAAAGAAGGAGTAGATGGTGTTATTAGATGTTGTGTGCCTGAGCATGAACAGGAACAGATCCTACGCAAGTGTCCCTCTGAATCCTATGGAGGACACCATGCTGGAGATAGAACTGCACACAAGGTACTACAATCTGGTTTTTATTGGCCTACTCTCTTCAAAGATGCTCGTAAGTTTGTCTTATCTTGTGATGAATGCCAAAGAATAGGTAACATTAGTAGTCGTCAAGAAATGCCTATGAATTACTCTCTTGTTATTGAACCATTTGATGTTTGGGGCTTTAATTATATGGCACCTTTTCCTGCCTCTAATGGTTATACACATGTTTTAGTTGCTGTTGATTACGTTACTAAGTGGGTAGAAGCTATTCCAACTAGTAGTGCTGATAATAACACTTCTATTAAAATGCTTAAAGAAGTTATTTTTCCAAGGTTTGGAGTCCCTAGATATCTTATGACTGATGGTGGTTCACATTTTACTCATGGTGCTTTCCGTAAGATGCTTTCTAAGTATGACGTTAATCATAGAATCACATCTCCTTATCATCCGCAGTCTAGTGGTCAAGTAGAGTTGAGCAATAGAGAGCTCAAATTAGTTTTGCAAAAGACTGTGAATAGATCTAGAAAGAATTGGTCCAAAAAACTTGATGATGCATTATGGGCCTATAGAACTGCATACAAAAATCCTATGGGTATGTCTCCATATAAGATGGTTTATGGAAAAGCGTGTAATTTACCTCTTGAACTTGAACATAAGGCATATTGGGCTATTAAAGAGCTCAACTATGACTTCAAACTTGCTGGTGAGAAGAGGTTGTTTGATATTAGCTCACTTGATATATGGAGAACCCAAGCCTACGAGAATGCCAAGCTATTCAAAGAAAAAGTCAAACGCTGGCATGATAAAAGGATACAAAAGCGTGAGTTTAACGTAGGAGACTATGTATTATTATTCAACTCTCGTTTAAGATTTTTTGCAGGAAAACTTCTCTCTAAATGGGAAGGTCCTTATGTTATCGAGGAGGTCTATAATTCTGGTGCCATAAAAATCAACAACTTCGAAGGCACAAGTCCAAGGGTGGTAAACAGTCAAAGAATTAAACATTATATTTCAGGTAATCCTATCAATGTTGAAACTAATATTATTGAAACCGTAACCCCTGAGGAATACATAAGGGACACTTTCCAGAACATTCCAGACTCCAAAAAGGAATAGGTATGTGGTACGGTAAGTAAACCGACTCCAAAACGACTCAAATGTCAATTTTTATCAGTTTTGGAATATTTAAGAATTTTAGGAAGAAAGAAGTAGTCCGAAAGGGACTCGAGGGCCACCAGAGAGTGGAGGGCTCCCCCCTACTGGGCGCGCCCCCCTGTCTTGTGGGCACCTCGTGTGCCTCCCGGACTCCATTTTCTTGCATGTTACGTATTTTGGTCGGTAAAAATTCATTATATATACCCCCGAAGGTTTTGACCACGGTATCACGCAAATATCCCCTGTTTTCTTTTCGAGTTGTTCCTGTTGCAGATTACAAGCAAGATGTCTTCTCAGGAGTCAGTCGGGGAGAGTCGAGTCTCACCCAACACTAGGCCCAGGAGCAAATAGCGATGCCTATCAATTTGGACCATCAACAGAGGACGAGATGGAAGCTAATTTGAAAAGGATAGATGCCATGGAGGAGGATCAAGAAGTTACCTCTCGACTCCAAGCAGAATTCACTATGGGGTAACTACCTAGCTTGGCTATCCCTACTTCGGTCAACCCTTCCAACTTTAGATTTCTTTCTTATGAAAATATGAAAAAGATCTTCACTTGTTCTCTAGAAGCTATGCAGAATCCTTGGGTAAAAGGAGCTTTGGCCATTACGGGCAAGCTCTGTAAAGAAATTATGGACCTCAAACAACAAGTCAATAAGCTCGAGGAGGAGAACCGTATCCTGAAGGGCATCATCTCCAAGAAGATCATAACACCAACCATGAAGAAGGAGAAATAATCACCTGGGTATGGGCACTCCCCTTGGCAACTGCCAAGCTTGGGGGAGGTGCCCCGGTAATGTATCACCATCACACTCCTACCTTTACCGTTCTATTTAGTTCGATCCTTTTAGTAGTATCTTGATCTAGTAGATTGAAGTTTTGATATCAAGTAGTTTTGAGTTTTGCTTTGTGATCTCTTTTTGTAATCGAGTCCGTGAGCTATCTATAATAAGGATTAGTGTTTAGTCAAGGGCTTTGCTATGATTGCTATGATCTTGAGAAAATAGAAAGAATAAAAGAGTTCATGTTGATCTTATGGATAGTGATGACTTCACGCATAGAGAGTATGAGGCATAAAAGTTGTTGAGAGTTGATGAACGTAGTTTTGGTCATCGTTGCAATTAATAGGAAGTGATAAGGAAAGAGGGGTTCACATACAAATATATTATCTTGGACACCTTTTATAATTGTGAGCACTCATTAAGTATGACATGCTAAAAGAGTTAACGTTGGACAAGGAAGACAACGTAATGGTTTATGTTTTTGCGCATCTTAGTTAAAGTGTATTGTCATTGACCTTCCAAACATGTTGAGCTTGCCTTTCCCCCTCATGCTAGCCAAATTCCTTGCACCAAGTAGAGATACTACTTGTGCTTCCAAATATCCTTAAACCCAGTTTTGCCATGAGAGTCCACCATACCTACCTATGGGTTGAGTAAGATCCTTCAAGTAAGTTGTCATGCTGTAGGCAATAAAAATTGTTACCTAAATATGTATGACTTATTAGTGCAGAGAAAATAAGCTTTGTACAATCTTGTTGTGGAAGTAATAAAAGCGACAGACTACATAATAAAGGTCCACATACAAGGGACAATATAAAGTGACATTATTTTGCATTAAGATTTTGTGCATCAACCCTAAACGCACATGACAACCTCTGCTTCCCTCTGTGAAGGGCCTATCTTTTACTTTATGATTTTACTTTATGCTTGAGTCAAGGTGATCCACACCTTTCCCTTTTCATTTTATCCTTGGGCAAGCTCCTCGTGTTTGAAAGATCATGATATATATATATATCCAATTGGATGTAAGTTAGCATAGGCTATTATTGTTGACATCACCTAAAGGTGAATACGTTGGGAGGCAACACAATAAGCCCCTATCTTTCTTAGTGTCTGGCTGAAACTCCATAACCACAAGTATTTTGTGAGTGTTAGCAATTATAAAAGACTACAAGATAGTTGAGTATGTGGACTTGCTGAAAAGATCTATTGTTGACTCTTTCTGATGTTATGATAAATTGCAATTGCTTCAGTGACTAAGATTATAGTTTGTTAGTTCTCGAACTAAAGGGTGGAGTGGAAACCCTAACCCGCGAACGAAATGAGGGAGGAACACCACCCTCTCATTGGGCTTTGGTGTAGGGATGACCTGCCCCTTGGCCGGAAGCCGGTGGGTGATTTCTTTCGCCAGATACCCGACCTCCCGAAGCTCAAAGATGTCCTTCTCCTTAGTGGAGGAGGTCATCCACTTGCCTTGCCCTCCAGATCCGGACATGGTTGAGTGCTTACTCGAGGTGGAAGAGATGAGAACTTGGGCGCTAGAGCTCGAGAATGGAAGGGCAGAGGAAGCAAGAAGGCGTGGGTGAAGAAAGGGAATCCTTATCCCCTTATAAAGGCAGTGAATATCGAACGCCTCCCCACTCGCCTTAAAACTCACCTATTCCCAAGGGTTGTGCAAACGGCATGGTTGGATTACCCATGCCCGTATTGATGAGAATCCCATGAAAAGGGGACACGATCTCTACTTTGAGAAGACGTGCCAATGGAAACCGCATCTCGAAACACGGAACGGCGGACGAAAATGGTTCGAAATAATGATAGGGCAGACATGATGTCATCTGGCGAGAAGTTGTCAGCGGATGGGACCCGTGTAGTATTATACTCTCTACAGCTGTGTGTGTGGAATTTGTGTTGTAGATCCGGACACGTTCGTTGCGTCCGAAGACTATCTCGGAGAATTCAGAAAGGGGAACCCGCCTTGCAATGCCGAAGACAATCTGCGCGCCGGACATCTCGTCATTGAAGCCTGGTTCAGGGGCTACTGAGGGAGTCTTGGACTAAGGGGTCCTCGGGCGTCCGGCCTGTTGGATATGGGCCAAACTTATGGGTTGTGAAGATACAAGACCGAAGACTCTCTCCTGTGTCCGGATGGGACTCTCCTTGGCGTGGAAGGCAAGCTTGGCGACTAGATATAAAGATTCCTTTTTCTGTAACCGACTTTGTATAATCCTAGTCCCCTCCCGTGTCTATATAAACCGGAGGGCTTAGTCCGAAAAAAGATATATAGTCATTGATACATCCATTTTGCATCATGCTTTTATATCAAAATTTATTGTATTATGGGCTGTGATTACACAATATATCTCAATACTTATGGCTATTCTCTCTTATTTTACAAGGTTTACCATGAAGAGGGGGAATGCCGGCAGCTGGAATTCTGGTTAGAAAAGGAGCAAACACTGGAAACCTATTCTGCACTGCTCCAAAAATCATGAAACTCCACGAAACATCTTTTTGGAATTTATAAGAATTATTGAGCGAAAGAAATACATCA